>NC_054827.1:134812937-135115967 GCF_018345385.1 Vulpes lagopus | reverse complement strand
ATAGAAATTGGATAAGTTTTGGAATCAGTAACTAATGTGTGTGTGATTTTGTAACTTTTGCATGTAATGGGGATAAAAACACCTGACAGCTGATAACCCTACGATTTTTCCTTCTGCCTTTTCCAAAGACAGCGTGGTCTGGCCATTTAAGAGATTCACATGAGGGTCTGGAAACGTGAATTCCCAGCTCTGCCAGTACACACGGTAGTGGCCAGTGGGGCTCCCCTCCATCCCACAGGCTTCTTGTGCACATCTGGTAGGGAGGTCTCTTCCCCCCCCCCCCCACCCGTGCACTGTTAGGAGCAGCTCTCCTCCCCCAGTAATCAAATATCCCATCATTTCATAATGGGCACCCAAGTTGATTATATTAATGCTAATATTTGTGAGCTTATTTTTTCAGAAATATGTATGTGTAGACATAACGCCCTTTCTATGTGTTTGTTTTTCTACTACAGATACGGGAGCAGAAAGACAGGCACTAAGAGAAAATGTGTATCCCAAATTGAGAGAATTCTGCAGAGAAAACTATGGATTAGAATTTCAGGTAACTCTGACATTAATTTCATTTTTCATATGTCAGCTCAATGACGTTTGTGCTTGCTTATTGTCACAACTTCGATGTTATTTAAAAAAAAACATGTCTTAAGCCCTGAAAATTTTCATTTCTTTAAGCATGGGTAAAAAGGAACACTGGAAGATGGAAATAAAATATCTAGTCCTTTGGGGGTGGGGGGCGCCTGGGTGGCTCAGTCAATTAATCATCTGCCTTCAGCTCAGGTCATAATCCTAGGGTCCTGGGATCGAGCCCCACATTGGGCTTCCTGCCCAGTGGGGATCTGCTTCTCTCTGCCCTCCTGCCCCTTTCCTTCTGCACTCTCTCTCTCTCACACACATAAAATCTTAAAAAAAAAAAAAAAAGTCATTTTTGGTACTTTGCACTTTTATGCTGTTTCTTGGCCCCTGCCTGCTATTAGCTCATCTTCTCCTTTAAAAAAAAAAAAAAAAAGATTTTATTTACTTGTTTATTTGAGAGAGACATTGAGAAGGAGAGAAAATGAGCAGAGGGAAAAGGAGAAGTGGGCTCTCCTCTGAACAGGGAGCCCGATGTGAAACTCGATCCCAGAACCCTGGGATCATGACCTGAGCTGAAGGCAGATGCTTAACTGACTGAGCCACCCAGGCACCCTCATGTTTTCCTTCTAACCATGTTTATTTGCTTCTTGCTAATCTCCACCCTTCTCAGGAAGGTGATGGTTGCTGAGCCCATGCCTCTCCGCTGTGGTCTCTAGAAATGGTTTGCACCTAAAAATTGGGACCAGCTTTCTCCCAGGTGTTTTCTTTTAGCAGCCTGGCCAGCCCCTTGCCTTCTAGCTTGCTTTTTAGTTTTTGTTCACATCGTAGAATGTCCTTTTTCCTATTTCAGGGATTTGCCATTTACCCAAATATAAAAAAAAAAAAAAAACATCAACCTTTATAGAGACAATAACTCTGCACGACATTGCTAAAGTTCATGAACACCTTGGCATTTGTAGACACCACTGATTTTGCCACCTGATAGAAAAGTACTAGGAAACATTAGGCATATCTTGAACATCCTCAAATTTAAAAAGTAAGTGGCTCCTGGAACAGATAGCATTATTTAGCCAGAAGTTTTCAACCTCATTCACAACGGACATATTAAGTACATGTTTACATTGGTAGGTGAGGAGTATGTACCAGGGGTCTGTGGTATAAGAGTGCAAAATGCATCTTTGTTAGTGGAAGAAAACTCCACCCTTCATTTATTTCCTCCTGCATATTCATTTATTTCCTCATGATGCTTTCTGATGTGATGAATAAAATAGTTGATCTCCAAATGGCTTCAGTCCCCATGCCTGCTGTCAGCAGCAGGCCCTTAAATGACACACATATTGAACAATTACTCATAAATCACCATTTGCTAGGTAAATGGTGAACTTAAATTCCTTGTTGCGAATTCAGCACTGTCTTCTCTGAGGAACCTGAGGGTCTCAATTGTTACCAAAATTCTGATCCGTCAAGATTCGCAAAGACATAGATACTCACTGGGGACTCAGTTACTCTAGAGAAAGTGATGTGTATCCAAACATGTTAATCCCATCTTTGAGTTTGTTTGGATTTGCATCTTTTTTTTTTTTTTTAGTAGAGAAAGTTGTTGAGCCACAGACCAGCCTGCATGAAACATGGTATTAAAATCAGCTGAGGGGAGAGGGGAGAAAAGTATATTTTCTAAATTATAAGCCCTCCCAGGAAAAGACCAATGAAGCCAGAGGAAAGCTGTAGAAGGCAAGGTCCATGGAATAACTTGACAGCAAAGATCATTCTAGGTAGGTGCATTGAATGAGTCATTGAGGTACTGGGCAGCAGTGGAAACCACATTAAGCAAAGAAAAGCTGGGACTGAACTCCCAACTTTCCACTGTGACTCCCTCAATAGGTGTCTGAAATAGGGAGTGGTGACCGCTTTGTATCTAAGGTTCTGTTTGGAATAAAAATATGCAGGGTTGCGGAGATCCCTGGGTGGCTCAGCGATTTAGAACCTGCCTTTGGCCCAGTGTGTGATCCTGGGGTCCCGGGATTGAGTCCCACATCGGGCTCCCTGCATGGAACCTGCTTCTCCCTCTGCCTGTGTCTCTGCCTCTCTTTCTCTATGTCTCTCATGAATAAATAAATAAAGTCTTAAAAAAATATATGCAGGGTTGCATTTGCTTCCCACCTTCTGAGCCTAACAGGAGCTGAAATATATCATGCTTGAATCTTCTAAGAATATCCTTTTTAGTATAGTCTCTTTTAGTAGATTGATTATAGATCTCCCTGAAGATATATTTTCTAGTGAGATGGCTCTCCTTTCTCAGCTGCAGCAAAATGTGATGCTGGGAGCTTCATGAAAAAAAGTAATTTACCTGTATAGTCCTCTGGATTTCATCTTTAGCTGTGCATTGAACCCAGAGGAAATGAATTTCTTAGACTTACCCAAACGTATACTGGTCTCTCGTAAGCTTCCTTGCCTTTTTTATGCTATTCTCTCCATCCACAATGCTTTGCAACCAGCTTCTTCCCCTGCCACCCCCAAAGTTCTGCTCATTCTTAAGACTCTTGCAGATCCTAAGTCAGGCCCCCCTCTCCTTCTGACCACAGCCCTGGAGCTACATGTCCTCCATGTGATTCCTTGAACACTTCAAGTGCATTCTCATTTAAGGTTTTTGCCCTGGCTGTACTTTCTTTGTGGAATGTCCACTCTGTCATCTTCACATTGGAGCTTTCTTAGGGTTCTCCAGATCTCCACAAAAATGTTACTTCCTAGAGATGCTTCCCTCAGGACCCAATCTAAAGTAACCACCTAGGGGATTTCTTTAACATCACCCTATTTTAGTTATTTGCATAGCATGTGTCAGTATTGGATGTTTTGCCTTTTTCATGTATTGGCTTGCATATTGTCTCTGTCCCACGACATTATAAGTTTCACAAGCACAGGGTCTTGTCTGCCTTCATGACAGCTGTATTATTCCTCGCCCTAGAATAGTGCCCGACCCATAGCAAAAGTAGATAGGAAAAGTGTTGAACAAGTGGATGCCTTTCTGAGCATACAAATGAAGTCTCAGTCCAAATATTACTTGCTTAAGGAAGCTTTCACTGATCCTCTGACCCTTCTAGGATATGCCATGTACCCTCCTCTTTGCTCTCTGTAATGTAATATGTAACTCTCAGTTGTGCATCCAGTTTGTTCAAGAAGTATTTGTTGACCATTGAGCACAGGCCAGGCAACATCCCAAGTGCTGGGAATACAAAAATAATAATAATAATAATAAGATCCTCTTTTTGTGGAGCTTCCAATATTATTGGGGGAGGTAGACAATAAGCCATAAATACCCAGTGGTTATAGATGCATTTTATTGAGTAAATGCTTTTAGGAAAAGGAAGACAGGATAAGGAGATAGGGAATGTCAGGTAGTCAGGGAAGGACTCAGTGATAACCTTGGAACAGAGATCTATCAAAAGTGGTGGAGCAAGTCTTGCAGGTGGTGCCTTGGTAGGAGAATTCCAAGCATTGGCAACCAGAAAAAGGGAGTATGTTTAGAATATTCTAGGAGCAGTAAAGAAGTCAAGTGTGGGTGGAGTGGAGTAAGAGAAATACTTGTAGTAGAGGACATCAAACTCATATGAGACCTTCTGTGCCAAGATTAAGGATGTAGAGTTGTCCTGAGTATGAAGGGAAAGGGGGACATTATAGGACTTGTATTTAAGAGGGTTGCTCAGGCTCTGTAAAGAGACTGGAATGGGGGTGGGGGGAGTAGTAGAAGCAGGAGGGTGGTGCAAGTTAAGAAGTGATCATGGCAGGGACTAGAGCAAGTGATGGAGAGAATGAGACATCTGGTGAGGTAAAGTTTTCATCATCTGTCTCTAAGGTCTCAATGTTCTTAGGACTGGAACTGTGTCTTACTCAACATCTCCCAGTGATGAGTCAAGTGTCTGGCACCTAGTAGACCATTGAGTTAAATATTATGGAAGTGGTAGAAAATGCAATTACATTTTACACAAGACCTTCTAATTTTATCCCTATATCCCTATAAATGCCTGTTGGGCAGTGTCTTTAGTGTTTCCTTAATTTTTTTTCATATAAATGAAGATGTTTAATGAAAAAAGGATAATCAGATCTTCTGATTATGAACTCCAGTTAGATCTATGTATGATACACACAAGTCAGTTGTTGCCCAGGGATAGAAACAGATGAATGGAAGGAACATTGAGCTCACTCAGGGCAGAGAACACACATGGCTTCGGAAGAAGACAAGGTGTTTAAGGAATATGTCATTTGACTTGCCAGTGTTGGGTTAATGCCCTCAGTTACAGAGAAGAGGATAGAAAGGGAGAATGAGGGGAATAAGATGGGAAAAATAAAGACAGATTGGGGTGAAAAGCTGGTGGTGCAGGGCCCAGTGAATAGAGGACTCATCCACAGGTGCCATCTGTTCTTACTTTCCAAGGTTTCTGCTCCATTCTTACTGCCCAGACTCTAGTCTAATCCTTAATGGTTCAAAAATTGGATAAATGATAGGACACCTGGGTGGTTAAGTAGTTGAGCGTCTGCCTTCAGCTCAGGGCGTGATCCTGGAGTCCTGGGATCAAGTCCCACATCAGGCTCCCTGCATGGAGCCTGCTTCTCCCTCTGCCTGTGTCTCTGCCTCTCTCTGTGTCTCTCATGAATGAATAAATAGAAGCTTTTTTTAAAAAATTGGATGAATGAAAAGCAACTGAGCTCTTTCCCCACTTACTGCCAGTTGGTTACAAGTTGTTGAGGAAGAGACTAGTTCTCACTTATTTTCAAGTCCCCAGGGCCTGAAATGTTTCACATTTAGTAGGGTTTAGTAAAAGCGTGCTAAGCAGAACTGCCCACACCATCGCCCTGCTTGAGTTTTTCTATACATCACCACCAGAGCAATCTTTACTTAAATGTCATGTTGTCAGTTCCTTTGTTTAAAAGCTTTTAATGGCTCCCTGCTGCCTACGGGGGTCCCTCTTTACTGTGATTCAGCTGTCTGTCCAAGTTCATTTCCCATTCTCCTCAACACAAACATGCACTCCAAGCCTGTCCTCAGAGCACGTCTTGTGGATTGCTCATTCTCGACTTTCTTATCAGAAATACCCTTTCTTGGAGCACCTGGGTGGCTCAGTCAGTGAATCAATCTGCCTTTTGCTCAGGTCATGATCCAGGGGTCCTGGGATTGAGCCCCACATTGGGATCCTTGCTCGGTGGGGAGTCTGCTCCTCCCAACTCTTTCTCTCTCTCACAAATAAATAAATAAAATATTTTTAAAAGATTATTTATTTATGAGAAACACAGAGAGTCAGAGATACAGGCAGAGAGAGTAGCAGGCGTCCTGTGAGGAGCCTGATGTGGGACTCAATCCCAGGACCCTGGGATCATGACCTGAGCCAAAGGCAGACACTCAACCACTGAGCCACCCAGGTGCCCCTAAATAGATTCTTTAATCTAAATCTAAATAATCTAACTACCCTCCCCATTTATGTTCCTTCTGAACTGGCCACTAAGCACCCCTCAGACAGATTGATGCCTTTGGTCAAAGGTCTTCTGTTGTACTCAGAAAGTCATTGGGCATCAGGCTCCCTGCTCAGCGAGAGCTTCTCCCTCTCCCCATGCCTCTCCCCCACTTGTGTTCACTCTTTCTCTCTCTTACTCTCAAATGAATAAATAAAATCTTTAAAAAAAATACCCTTTCTCTTCCCCATCCTGCCCCTGCCCTCAAAATCCAGCTCAAGGCCTAGCTTTCTTAAAAAGTCTTTTCCAATTTCCAAATATCCTTCCACTTCTACTCTGTGAACTAAGTCCACCCCTCGCAGCTCCCCCACTCTGATACTCTGAGCCAGCAGTAAACCCATTAGGGCAGGAATCTCTAAAAGAGGTGCTTGACTCATCTGGGGGCTTAGGACACTTCCATTTTGAACATGATCCTCATTTGAGTCCAGCCCTTCAACTCTGTGTCATTCCTTAACAATACCTTCTGGTAGCCAGCTTCTTTAGTGGCACCTAGTATTTATTTCATTTCATCTTAGTTACCAGTGTTCGTGAACCTGTTCCTTTTTCCTTTAACATCCAGTAAACCCTGGGTTTTTCCCATCATCACACCCCCAGTGAGAGTGCCGTCTTATCTCTGAACCTGTGCCTGTGAGTGGTCCTCATGTCTGCATCTCTGACTCTCTCTCCTCTAGAGTTACATGAAGATAATTCTCTGGTTTGGGAATATTAATATATCTGAGTGGAAACCATCCTTCTCCCCTTTTGTAGCTTCTCAACTGTTGCTATTTTCCAGTCTTCCAAACTTCAAAACCCTGGCTTCTAGTGTATTCTTCACTCTTGACAACCTACAAATTGCCTGTTCCTGTCGATTCATCTGCCACAGTGTTTCTTAGAAGCTCACCTTTTCTTCCCATTTCACAAGACTCTGTCTTTACTCAGCCTTCCGTTTCTTAATAGCTGAGTGACTACAGTAACCTTTTCCTGATCTTTCCCTATCCTGGGTGTTCTGTCTTCTGGGCCAGACTATATACAGATGCTCAAGGCCTCTTCCTTAAGCAGTATTTACCAAATTTAATATATTTTTTCACATTTTTACTTCTCAGAAATAGAATTCATCTTACAAATAAATGGCATGTTGTGGTGTAATTGACAATGTGTTTCTTTTTTTAGTGGAACATACAGTATTGGGGCAGCCTACAACTAATGGTGTTTGTGATTCAATAAAATACAGCACATTATGTCATTTATGGGGGATAGTGGAAACAGTGTGTATTTTTCTGTTAGACTAGGATTCAAATTTGCAAATTACCCATTCTGTGACTCTGGGCAAATTGCTTGATTTCTTTGAGATAGTTGACCCTTCTATAAAATTAATGGGATGGTGTCCATCATCCAAGATCATGATGAGAAGTCATGAGATAACACAAAGTGCCTGGCACATGGAAAGTACTCAGCCAATGTTAATTTGTTACTGCCTTTCACTTTTTTAAGTCTTTTCTCCTATTTAAGAACTTGAATAATTAATGAAATTATTTATATGCATTTTTCTCATGTCATTTTGAGTACAGCAGAAGACCTCTGACAACGGTATCTATCTGTCTGAGGGGTGCTTAGTGGCTGGTGCAGAAGGAATATAAATAGGGAGAATATTTAGGAAATATTATATCACATACTAGAAAGACTAAAAACTTTAAAGGTCAGGCTATCAGCTTGAGAGAATATTTCACTAAATTCTTTTAATCATTTCCTTAGCACATCAGTGGTACTGTAGCACTCTGAGCCTGGAGATCTAAAATACAGTTTGTCCCTAAAGCAGAGCCAGAACCTACCGCACGTAATCTCTGGGAGGATGGGAGAAGGGGAGAGAAAGGAAGTGTCAGTAGATATGCTTTTCCTTTCCTTATTCCGAGTTCTGCTTCAGAAAAGGGGCTGTGGGTTGGATAAATGAAAATAAGTGAGTAGATAGGTAGCCCTAAGGGGATCTTGCCTCTGCTCTCTACTTAGGACTCCAGAAAGAGATGGCCATACATTAATCACCCCCACCCCTGCAAAGAGTCATGGGCATGGCCATGTCATGGCCATGGCAGCAAGCAACCATGTAGTTTAACTTTCCCAAGCTCCCCTCAGTTATCATGTGTCACATATGCTGAGTTAAGAGCCAATGCTAGTCTCCATGACCAGGAAGAGGTGACCTCAAAAAAGGCCCATGGTGAATAACTGGATGGAGCACAGGCCCAAGGTTGAGGGTGGCTCATCCGTAGCAGGGGAAGTCAGCCTGGCTTGGCTGCAGAGCCACACCAGGATCTGACCAAATTGAGAGGGAAAGACCAGTCCATGGGTGACAACCACCCCAGGCCCAGCCATGATGCCAGCAACCAGGCAGATAGTGGGCATCATGTATGGACCATGCCCAAGAACTCCCATTTCTTCCCCGCAGGATATGAGGTCCTCTGGAGATCATCTTCAGGAAAAGAAGCAGGGGGACAGGGAAGCCCAGTCTTTTGAGAGACTCAGCATTCTGATCGAGGAGAGAATAAGCACTTTTCACAGACTCCTTGCACACATCAGTTCAGACTAAGGTTTAAAGTGGACAGAACCGAAAGTTCACTTCCTCCTGCTAGCCAGAGGGTGGAGGCTTGGACAGGAAGCCCACAGTAATCTCACACAAAATTAAGAAGCCACATCCTCTGTGTGCATCCAGGTTGTGGGTTAAGTGCAATTCCATGAATCTCACATCAGCTTCATCCTTGGGAAAGATTGCTGACTTGAATTGTCGCTTGGTCTCACAGCGGAGGTGCGTCCCCAGTTGCCTCCACCCACCGTTCCTCTACCCCAACCTTCCTGTTCTTTTCCAGCCCCATCTCCTTCTCTGTTCTCACTTTTTTCTTCCCACCGTCTGCCTGCTTAGAACACGTTTTGCCTCCCGTGTTGCCAGAACGCACCATCGACTTTCTAACTGACAAGGATACGTTGTGATGCCCTTGGTCTGTTCTCCACTTTGTCAACCAAATCACCTTTTTTCCATTTCCTCTAAAGCGAGAAACGTGTCCTCTCGTTGGATCACACGCTGTTTCGCTGTTTCGCTTGGGCCAGCACGTCAGTTTGTCTGGCTCACTTCACATTTCAGTTCCGTCTGTCAGGACCTGCACAGGTCTTAATACCAAGTTGATATTCTCTGGAAGAATCGGAAGCATGAGACATAACCCTTCTCCCATCCGGGAGCCAGTTGGTGAAAGAGGGGGAGGAAGATTGATAGAGACGGGAAAGGGAAGGAAAGCAACATGTCATAATTGACCTTCATCATGCCAACGTAATTGTAGGGGTTGACTCGTCATTTCTGCAGCATGGGAGGGCTCTTCTGGAATTCTCATGCCTGACTTCCTAAGACAGCGTTATTGTTCATCCTTCACTTGTGTGCTCAGACACTCTTCTGCCTAATAGTTCTCCTCAGTATAGAGCACCGGCACTGTGGGGAGCTCCAGAACCTACTGGATGAGCTACACTTTGCTGAACATTAAATTCTGCTCAGTTGTGGCTGGCTGGTGACCCCAGTCCTGGAAATCACCCAAGAAGATTAGTCCTTCACTAAGCAGAATGAGAGATCCTCATTTGCAGGTGACATTTAAGTGTCCCAATTGTGTATGATCACTGTGAAGCCTTTCTCACATTCTTAACACAAGGCAGCTCTTTCTTCCCATCCTCATTTTTCTTTTTTTGTTTTTTTTTAATATTTTATTTATTTATTCATGAGAGACACAGAGAGAGAAGCAGAAACACAGGCAGAGAGGGAAGCAGGCTCCATGCAGGGAGCCCCATGTGGGACTTGATCCCAGGACCCTGGGATCACAACCTGAGCCAAAGGCAGATGTTCAACCACTGAGCTACTCAGGAACCCCTCATTTTTTATTTCTTGTAGCAGGGAGAGGAGACCTTTAACAAGACTGCACAGTAAAAAGATCACTCATTTAAAAGATCTTCTTTGTCAGTAATTAGTTATAAACTGTTGAAAAAGTGTCTTCAGCTCAGTTTTCTATCTGTAAAACCAAGTGTTTCTTGGGCTTGGTCTTGGCTTTTCATTGGCTTCCACAGTGATGATCCTGTGACCCCATCATCTCTGTATGGACAGGCCATCAACATTTTTGTCTTGGCAGGTCTGTTCTATCTAAGAAGTCCCTCTACTCCAAAGAACAGTCTCCTGTGCCTTTAACCTTCAAGTCCAGGGATGCCTGGGTGGGTCAGCGGTTTAGTGCCTGCCTTCGGCCCAGCATGTGATCCTGGAGTCCCGAGATCAAGTCCCACATTGGGCTCCCTGCATGGAGCCTGCTTCTCCCTCTGCCTGTGTCTCTTCCTCTCTCTGTGTATGTCTCTCATGAATAAATAGATAAAATATTAAAAAAAAAAGTTAAGTCCAGATTTCCTCACTGTTGTCTACCCCCAAATCCCCAGGGCTAGATTTTGGTGATTGGTCCCCTGGGCCTCATTTATTTATTGACAGACATTTACTGAGCCTCTGCTCTGCACTAGGCGGAGTTGTGGGGACAGTGGATACCCTTGTATTGAAAGCCAATCTCATACCTGCCTTCCTGGAGTCATGAGCAGTGATGAGCAGGGTGCCACTGGCTGCAGTGGAAACGTGGGGTGCTCTGGGCATGCTGCTCGAGGCATACGAACAGCAGTTGGGGAACTGATGTCCAGGCTGAATCCTGAAGGATGGATGGAAGGAGATGCCCACGTTGAAAAGAAAATTTCAGGGACCCTGGGTGGCTCGGCAGTTTAGCGCCTGCCTTTGTCCCAGGGTGTGACCCTGGAGACCCAGGATCAAGTCCCACATCGGGCTGCCTGCATGGAGTCTGCTTCTCCCTCTGCCTGTGTTTCTGCCTCTCTCTCTCTCTCTCTCTCTCTCTGTCTCTCTCTCTCTCATGAGTAAATAAATAAAATCTTTAGAAAAAAATTTTAAGCAGAAGGAACATCTTTTCCTAGGCATTTGGGAAAGAACTTTATGTTGTACTGACTGCCTACCAGGCGCTTATTCTAAATGCTTTACTTTGTTTAATCATTGCCATGAGCCTCATCAGTAAATTCTATCTTCTCCACTTTATTGCACGAGGACACTTAGAAACACAGAAGTGAATCACTGCTAGAGATCTCGCAGCCAGTAAGCGGCAGCATCAGGATTTGAACCAAGGCAGGGTGGCCCCCATGTCCAAGCTCTTAAGTCACTGCCCCAAAAAGCATCTTGCATTTATTTACACATTTCACAAAAATGTATGTGGGTAGGTACAGATGTGAAAATATAAGCATTTGTGTAAATATACATGCGTGTATAGACATACAGGCATCTCAGCATATATTTACACACTTGTTCAAACACATGTGTGAAGAGTATATATGTAGCTAGAGCATGAACAGTGAGGGAGAACATGACATGAAATGAGGTCGGGGAGTTAGGTAAGGACTAGTTCATGGGGGTCTCCTAAAGTAGGTCAGAGATCCTGGATCCTGCCTTCAGGCCGATAGCGTGTATTTCAGGAAGCACCATAAAGTTAGTAGCCCAGGGTCAAATCCCACCTCTCCTGCTTGCTACCTCTGGGACCTGGGACAAGTCACTTTCTCTTTCATTTACATGACAGAGAAAATATTCCTAATCTACTTTATAAGTTTAAGGAGTGACGTAAACTTATGTGACTACTTCATAAGTTTAAGTAGAGTCATAAGTGACTCTGTGTCGTGTCTGGTAGAGGAAGAGGAAGTCTCAGCTCTGGTGATCAGATCTGCCTCAGTATAGTGAACGGAGTGGAAGGGGCAAGGAAAAAAAAAATAAAAATAAATAAATAAATAAAAGGGGAAAAAAAAAAAAGGAAGGGGCAAGGAGAGAAGCGAGAAGCTACCGTAGGGAGTCACAGTAGAAAGGCGGGCACAGGTGCACTCGGGGGGCCTTCCGAAACCTTGGTTGCTGAAATTCCAGTGATGGGGACAGAGCCAACTTTGGGTTTTTCACTCAGGCACATACTTTGTGGTTGGTGTGCTGCCACTGAAGAAAGCGGGTTCCCGTATGCAGCCTGCAGCTACTCTTGGTTTCTGGAATGAGCTTCTCCAGCTTATACTCAACACAGATGCACCCACAGTGGCTTCTGGCTCGTGGCTCTTTCTCTGCCCCCAACAGAAGTCCTGCTGCCTTCTCTCTGCCTGCATGGCCATTAGGCCTAGAAAGTCAGAGGTCTTGCCATCATCTATGGTTTATTTTTCTTTACTATCACATTATAATTTTTAGGGCTGTCCAGAGGCTAAGTCTCCCAAGATGCAGAGGCCTCATGGGTGAGCATTTAATCATCTCATGAGGCTTTGGGTGAAGCATCCTCCTACATCAGAGTGTTGGACCCTCTTTCTGGTGATTGTGAATGACCATTTGGGCCAGCCCATCCTCCCAGGGCTTGATTTAGCACCTGACTTTCCCGGAAGAGTCCCATCTTAGTCATGTTCCTGTATATCTTAGTCCTGTGTCTCATGACCAAGATAATAATCACAAGGTGACCTAATGTCAGTATTTGCTATAGTTCTCGTAAAAGTGTGCCCATGGATGATGAGGAGCTAAAGAGGGGTTGTTGTTGTTGTATCCCCTGCATCTCAGGGAAGTCGTTCTAAACATAGCAAGAATTACATACCTATACACCATTACTCGCCACTGGTAAACGGTATCTAGGGAACCTAGTCTGAAGTTAAAGACTCCTCCCTGTTTACTAGAACATTCTAGTAACAGGACACAACTAAATAAAAACCAAAGGAATGCTGTATTGACCTTGAAATTTATGTCCACAGCACAGTAATGTTGCCCTCCTTCAAAACTTTCTGACCTGTTATGTGTTCTTTTGAATATTTTTAGTGGTGGTAGATGTGAATTCCTTTAAGAATAGGTGTGATTTTTTTTAAAAGCACTAAAGGTCTTTTCGAAGCTATATCTTATCTACATAAAAACCAGTAGGCTGGGAAAATACCATTTTTAATAAAAACAAACCTAACAATACAGTGACAAGAGGTTTTTTTTTTTTTTTTTTTTTTTTAATACAGAATGAGATAATTCCTGCAGAGGAAATTATAGGGCAGTGACAAAATCCTTCAAACAGACCTGTAACCTCCCTCTGGAATAACTTTGAGAAACAGCCTTCATTTCAGTACTTCGTTTATTCAAAAACAAAATCTGTCATGTCATCTGTGTAGTTCCATTTTTGCTTTGCATTCAGGTAGTGTCTTATTATAGCATGGGAAAATTGAGAAGGAAAATATTTTGGAAAACACTTAAAAGCTCTTTCTGAAGAAATGATAGTGCAGAGCTGTTATGAATTCAGATTTGACCTTTTTCTGGGTAAATCATGAGGTCATTATATGTTTCTTACAGGTTGTTTTATTGTTTGTTTGGTAATCTTGGTATTTAAATGGCTATGTCTGATTCAAGTGGCAAAATTTGTTACGGCTTTTATTTGCTGGCTTTTTGTTTTCAGACTTATTCAGCACACGAAAATCATGATAAATTAGCCTCCCTAAGAATATTTTAAAGCAAGTTCAATGGTTTTAAGTTAAAAAAAAAAAAGATAAAATCGAATTACTTTTCTGAGTGTTTATACCTAATGATGAAATAAGTAAAGGCACATAAAATGTGCTGTCAACAAGTTAGTATTCCAATAAATAGTAAATTAGATTCAGTGTCTGCAGTGCCTGGACATTAGGCTAAAAGCTAAACTTAATTTTTGTAAGTATATAATAAATCTTGTCTTGTTGAGCACTTTGGATTCCACCCGCTTTTTGCCAGCTATTGATCACACGGATATATGGTAGATTTGCTTGGCCAAAATGGTGTTTTGTGAGGCATAAGTTAGATATTTCATTAATTTATTTCCTCTCTGCCTTCATGGTTGCTTGATTTTATCTTTTTTCATCATTTTCTGCCCATAAAGACATTTGAGAAAGAATAATTTAAGGGAGGAAAGCTGGAAGCTAGAGAACATTCAAAGAAAGTGACCAAAGGAAGGAGACATGGAATTAGAAAGGCCTGGATGAGGGCCAGGGTGGCCAGACTTTAAATAACAGATGCAAACACTATTGCAAAAGACTTCCATTGGTGGCAAATAAATCATGTGACCCTTAGGCTTCTATTTAAAAACATAAGTGAAAGCCTTGTTTTGATTTTTACCTTCGTCATTTGTTCCATATATATTTGGTTAGATCTAATTGTTTACTCTTAAAATGCCAGGTGCTTGATTTAAACATCTGTTCTTGCACTCAATTATACTGTGACGAGGGGATGTAAGACCTATAGAAAATCACAAGACTAAATAGAGGTACAAAGTGTCATTGCAATGTAATCCACATGCACAGAATTCTCCCATTTAAAGTGTATGATTTGTGGGATGCCTGGGTGGTTCAGTGATTGAGCGTCTGCCTTCGACTCAGGGCTGATCCCAGAGTCCTGGGATCGTGTCCCACGTCGGGCTCCCTGCATGGAGCCTGCTTCTCCCTCTGCCTGTGTCTCTGCCTCTCTCTCTGTCTCTCATGAATAAATAAGACCTTTCAAATATATATATATATAAATTAAATAAAATGTATGATTTGCATGTTCTAGACACTTCACATAAATGGCATCACACAACATATTCCTTTGTGACTAGCTTCTTTTACTTAGAACAACGTTTTCAAGTCTGGATGAACAACATGTTCCATCCATGTTGTAATATCAGTATTTCACTACTTTTTATTGCTGAATATATTCCATTTATAGATATTCTGCATTATATTTATTCATTGATCCCTTGATGAACATTTGAACTATTTCCACCCTTTAGCTGTTATGAATAATGTGGCTATGAACATTCGTGTGCAAGTTCCCATGTGGACATATGCTTTCATTTATCTAGGAGAACTGCTAGGTCATGTGACAACTGTTTAACCATTTGAGAAACTACCAGGCTTTTTTCCAAAATGGCTGCATTCTATATTCCCACCAGCAATGTTATGACATTGCTCCACATTTTCATTAACACTTGTTATCAATCTTGTTTACAACAGCCATCGTAGTGAGTATGAAGTATTATCTCCTTGTGGTTGATTCACATTTCCCTGATGATTAATGACCTTCAGCATCTTTTCATATATTTATTGGCAATCTGTACATGTTCCGTGGAGAAATGTCTACTCAGATTCTTTGTCCATTTTCAATCAGGTTGTCATCCTATTGAGTTGTAGGAGTTCCTTATGTATTCTAGATGCAATTCCATTATCAAATAGGGCGCTCTTTTTACTTTCTTAATAGTGTCTTTTGAAGCAAAGCCCAAAACTTCAATTTTGAGGAAGTCCAATCTATCTCTTTTTTATCTTTGGTTACTTGTACTTTGCTGTCATATCTAAGAAACCATTGTCAAATCCAGGTTCACAAAAATTTACACCTATGTTTTCTATAAAACTATTTTCATTGTTTTAACTCTTCAATTTGTATCTCTAATCTGTTTCAAGTTAATTTTTGTGAATGGCGTGAGGTCGAGTGTCTAACTACATTCTTTTGCATGGGGATATCCAGTTGTTCCCCTGCCATTTTGTTGAAAAGACAATTCATTCCTCATTGAATTCTTTTGGCACCATGTTGAAATCTGTTCCCCATAAGTATGAGGATATACTTCTGGATTCTCAGTTTTACTCCATTGAATATCCTTAGGCCAGTACCATACTACCTATTGTACCTTTGTAGTGAGTTTGAATCTGGAAGTGAGAGTCCTGCAAATTTGTTCTTCTTTTACAAGATTGTTTTAGCTATCCTAGGTCTCTTTTAGGATCAATTTGTCAATTTCTGTAAGTAAGCCACTTGGGAGTTTTATAATGACTGCACTGAATCTAAAGATTAATTTGGGTAGTATTGCCATCTTGATTCTCCCAGTTCATTTACTTGGGATGTCTTCCAGTTTAACTCAGGTTATCTTTAATTTCTTTCAATAGTGCTTTGTAATTACAAGAGTATAAGTTTTACGTTTCTTTTGCTTAATCTGTTCTTAAGCTTTTTATTCTTGTTGATGGTCTTTTAAATTGAATTGTTCATTCCTAGTGTGCATAAGTATATTTGTTTTTTGTATATTGATCTTGTATCCTACAACTTTGCTCAACTCATTATTAGTTCCAACATTTTAAGACTTTATTTATTTTAGAGAGAATGAGAGCACACATGCAGCAGGGTCATGGAGGGTGTTGGGGAGGAGTGACAGAGGTGGAGGGAAGAGGAAGAGGGAAAGAATCCCAAGAAGACCCCATGCTGGGCATGGAGCCCAACACAGAGCTCAGTTTCACAACCCTGAAATGATCACCTGAGCCAAAACCCAGAGTCAGATGCTTGACAGACTGAACCACCTGGGTACCCCTAGTTCCAACATTTTTTAGTGGTTTTCTTTTTTTTTAAGATTTTATTTATTTATTCATGAGAGACACACAGAGAGAGAGAGAGAGAGAGAGAGAGAGAGAGAGAGAGAGAGGCAGAGACACAGGGAGAAGCAGGCTCCATGCAGGGAGCCCAATATGGGACTTGATCCTGGGACTCCAGGATCACACCCTGGGCCAAAGGCGGGTGCTAAACCGCTGAGCCACTCAGGGATCCCTTTTTAGTGGTTTTCTCAGGATTTTTAATATATAAGATTGTATCATCTATGAATAAAGATAGATCTACTTCTTCCTTTACTATCTGGATGCATTTTGTTTCTTTTTCTTGCCCAATTTCCCCAGCTGGAACTCCAGTACAGTGTTGAATAGAAGTGGTGAGAATGAATAGCCTCTTCTTGTTCCTTAATCTTAAGGGAAAAGCTTTCATTTTTTATTAAGTATTCTGTTAGATGTAGTTTTTTCAGGTATGCCCTTTATTCAGGTTGAGGAAATTAATTTCTATTCTTGGTTTGTGTTTTCATCATAAAAGGGTCTTGAATGTTTTTTCTATCTCCTTTAAGATTTACCATTTTGCTTTTGCCCTTATTCTATTGATACATAGTGCATTACATTAGTTAATTTTCTGATGCTAGGCCAACCTTGCATTCCTGGGATAAATACTACCTGGTTGTGTTGTATAATATGTTTTATATGCTGCTGGATTAGGTGTTCAAGTATTCCTGAATACACTTGAGTGTTCTAGTATCCTCCCCTTTTGTTTTATATTCATGAGCTATTGCTCTGTAATTTCCTTATATTTTTGTCTGCCATTGGTACTAGGATCATACTGGTCTCATAGAGTTAGTTGGGAAGTATTCTCTCCTAATTTTTGGAAGACTGTAAAGAATTGGTGGAATTCACCAGTGCCTCCATCTGGACCCATGCTTTTCTTTTAAATCACTATTTAATCTCTTTCCACATTTCTGTTGACATTTTTGGCTTTGTCTTGAGTCTATTTTTGTGACTTGTCTCTCTTTAGATATTTGTCCATTTCAACTTAAGTAATCTAATTTATTGGCATATAGTTGTTCATAGTATTCTCTAATAATCCCTTATTCCTGCCACATCAGTAGTAATGGCCTCTCTTTCACTTATGATTTTGGTAATTTGAGTCTTCTCATTTTTTTAAAGATTTTATTTATTTACTCATGAGAGACACAGAGAGAGAGAGAGGCAGAGACATAGGCAGAGGGAGAAGCAGGCTCCCCGCAAGGAGCCCAGTGTGGGATTTGATCCTGGACTCTGGGATCACAACCTGAGCTGAAGGCAGACACTCAACTGCTGAGCTACTCAGGGGTCCCTTCTCATTTTTTTTAATACAGCTAAAGTTATGTCCATTTTCTTCTCTTCAAATAACCAACTTGGTTTCATTGATTTTTGTCCTTTTTTTTTAACTTCTGGGGGATGTTTTTTGTATATTTTTTTTTATTGGAGTTCAATTTGCCAACATATAACACCCAGTGCTCATCCCGTCAAGTGCCCCACTCAGTGCCCGTCACCCATTCACCCCATCCTCCCACCCACCTCCCCTTCCACTACCCCTTGTTCGTTTCCCAGAGTCAGGAGTCTCTCATGTTTTGACTCCCTCTCTGATATTTACCACTCATTTTCTCTCCTTTCCCCTCTAATCCCTTTCACTATTTTTTACCATTGGTTTCTCTGTTCAATAATGTCCATTATCTATTGTTTCCTTCAGCTAGCCTTGGCTTGCTCTTCTTTCTCTATTGTCTTTTTATTTAAAATTAATTAGCCAACATATAGAACATCATTAGCTTCAGATGTAGAGTTCAGTAGTTCATCAGTTGCATATAACACACAGTGCTCATCACATCACATGCCCTCCAATGTATCCATCACCCAGTTACTCTATCCTGCCTCCCCTCTAGCAAGCCTCGGTTTCTTTCCCATAGTAAATAGTCTCATGTTTTGTTTCCCTCTGATTTCTTCCCATTCTGTTTCCCTCCTTTCCCCTATGATTCTTTCTGCTATTTCTTATATTCTTCATATGAGTGAAACCATATGATAATTGTCTCTTTCTCTAATTGACTTATTTTGCTCAGCATAATACCCTCCAGTTCTATCAACATCAGTGTAAATGGTAAGATTTCATCCTTTCTGATGGCTCAATAATAAGTATTCCTGTGTGTGTGTGTGTGTGTGTGTGTGTGTGTGTGTGTGTGTGTGTGTGTGTGTGTGTATCTCACATTCTCTTTATCCATTCCTCTGTTGATGGACATCTTGGCTCTTTCCAGTCTGGCTATTATGGACATTGCTGCTATGAATGTTGGGGCATAGGTGCCCCTTCAGGTCACTACATTTATATCTTTGGGATAGATACCTAGTAGTGCAATCACTGGGTCTTAGGGTAGGTAGCTCTATTTTTAATTTCTTGAGGAACCTCCATACTGCTTTTCCAGAGTGGCTGCACCAGTTTGCATCCCCACCAACAGTAAGAGAGTTCCCCTTTCTCCACATCCTTGCCAACATTTGTTGTTTCCTGACTTGTTAATTTTAGCCATTCTGACTGATGTAAGGTACTATCTCATTGTGGTTTTGATTTGTATTTCCCTGATGCCGAGTTATGTGGAGCATTTTTTCATGTGTCTTGGCCATTTGTATGACTTCTTCAGAGAAATGTCTGTTCATGTCTTCTGCCCATTTCTTGACTGGATTATTTGGTTTTTGTGTGTTGAGTTTAAGTTCTTTATAGATCTTGGATGCTAGCCTTTTATCTGATGTCATTTGCAATTATCTGATATGTCATTTGCAAATTATCTTCTATTCCATTGGTTGCCTTTTAGTTTTGTTGACTATGTCATTTGCTGTGCAAAAGCTTTTTATCTTGATGAAGTCTCAATAGGTCATTTTTGCTTTTGGACTCCCTTGCCTTTGGAGTCATGTCTAGCAAGAAGTTTCTGTCTGTGTTCTCCTCTAGGATTTTGATCAATTTCTGTCTCACATTTAAGTCTTTCATCCATTTTGAGTTTATCTTTGTGTATAGTATAAGAAAATGGTCCAGTTTCATTCCTCTACATGTGGCTGTCCAATTTTCCCAACATCATTTGTTGAAGAGACTTTTTTTCTCCTGGGTATTCTTTCCTGCTTTGTCGAAAAATAATTGACCACAGAGTTGAGGGTCCATTTCTGGGTTCTCTATTCTGTTCCATTGATATAGATGTCTGTTTTTATGCTAGTACCATACTTTTCTGATGATTACAGCTTTGTAATATAGTTGGAAGTCTGACATTGTAAGACTTGTAATGCCACTGGCTTTGGTTTTCTTCTTCAAAATTCCTCTCATATTTGGGATCTTTTCTGATTCCATAGGATTATTTATTCCACCTCTGTGAAAAAAGTTGATGGTATTTTGACAGGGATTGCACTGAATTTATTGATTGTTTTGTATAACTAGACATTTTAACAATATTTATTCTTCCAATTCATGACCATGGAATGTTTTTTTTTTTTCATTTCCTTTTGTCTTCCTCAACCTCTGTTGTTTTAAGGTAGATTATTGGTTTGAGATCTTTTTAATATAGGTGTTATAGCTAAAATTTAAGTACTATTGTAACTGCATCCTGTAAGTTTTGGTATCTTGTGTCTTTGTCTCAAAGTATTTTAAGTACTATTGTAACTGCATCCTGTAAGTTTTGGTATCTTGTGTCTTTGTCTCAAAGTATTTTTTAAATTTCCCTTGTGATTTCTTCTTTGACTCCTTGGTTAGGAGAATATTGATTTCCATATATTTATGAATTTCCCGAATTTCTGTAATGCTGATTTTTAATGTCATTGCCTTATGTTCAGAGAACATACTTTATATCATTTAAATCCATCTTAGTTTACTGAGGGTTGTTTTATGATCTAATAAATGTCCTCTCCTGGCCAAGGTTTTATGTTTACTTAAGAATGTATATACTATTGTTGGTAGACGCCTCTATAAATATTATATCTAGTTAGTTTATAATATTGTTCCAGTCTTCTACTTTTTAATTGACCTTCCTATTCATTCTTCTCTTTATTGAATGTGAAATATTTAAGGCTCCAACTATTATAGTTGAATTGTCTGTTTTTCCCTTCACTTCTGTCTGTTGTACTTAATATATTTTTCAGCTATTAGTTGTATTACATTTATAATTGTTATATCTTCCTGATGGATTGACTCTTTTATCATTATAAAATGTCCCTCTTTATCTCTAGTTACATTTTGTTTTAAAATCTCTTGTCTGAGATCAGTAGTCATGTGAGCTTTCTTATGGTTACTGCTTGCATGATATATATCTTTTCCATCCCTTTGAATCCAAAGTGTCTTCACCAATAAAAATTAATTTAAAAAAAAGTGTCTTGCCTATAGACTGCATATAGCTGCATCTTGTTTTTGATCTAGTCTGACAATCTATGCCACTGATTGGATTGATACATTCACACTTAATATAGTTTGGATTATATCTGTTATTTGACTTCTTTTCTCTCCTATATCTTTTGTGTTCCTCTATTTCTTTTACTTTTTTGCTTTATGTTAATTCCTTTAATACTTTTTCACTATATTTGAGTTATTGCTTCATAGTTATCTTAAGACACATCGTATTAGAATCTACTTATAATTTATACCAACTTAATTCTAGTGAGCTATAGAAGGATTACTCCTTTAGAGCTCTCTGCCCTTTTTGTGCTATTGCTATATATATAACCTCTATATATGTTTTGAATCTAATTATATTGTTATAATTATTTTATATAATTTTAGGTAATTTAAAGAGGAAAGAAGAGCTGGTATATATTTATAGCTTTTGTTATATTAGCCTTTATATTTACCATTTGTTTCTCTTCATTGGTTCTGAATCAGACCTTTCCTCAGGTATGTCTTTAGATATGTTCAAACAGTGTCAGCCAAAAGGATGGACAATAGGCTCTGTGAATGATTGTCAGTCCATGCATGGCACAGCTAAGAGTTAGCACTCACATTGCAGGTTTGTGTTTTTGGCAATTTATTAGTAGATGATCAAAAATGTCTTGTTCTAATAATCTCAGTAATTTGCAGTTCTATCAAATTAAAGTTTCTGTGATGGTGAAGTGGTCTGTATCTGTGCTTTCCAACATGAGAGTCAGCAGCCACATGTGGCTATGGAGTATTTGGATTAATTTTAATTTCTATTTAATTTTAAATAGCCACAGCTACAGGCTTTCATTTGGGACACTGAAGTTATCATCTCAGGTGGTCTGTTCCTTGATATTGTGATTAAACTTTATAAGGTAGATCAAAGGGAAGAACCTCTCCCCCCAAAAAAAAATATGTAATAGTTTCATTTATTATGTAACTTAGATCTTGAGGGAGGCAGGATGGTGGAATGGTAGGGGTCCTCATTTCATCTGCCCCCCTAAATTTAGCTAAATAACTTTCAAACCATCCTGATCACCTATGAATTTAATCTAGGATGTAATGAACAAACAGCTGGAATGCTACAAATAGAAAAGTGACCGCTTCTTCCAGGGTAGAAGTGTGGAGAAGAGAGGCAGAGGGGATATATTGGGAGATGAGACTTCTATCTTTATCAGCCATCTAAAAATTCAAACTCAGATTGACAGAGATCTGATACAAACACACCCCTGCAGGGCCATGGCCAAGAGATGAGAAGTAAACAAAGTCCCTGAGATCTGCTTGGGGCACAATTACTGGACGCATGCTCTGTGCTTGCATCTCACTGAATGCCAAACAGCCAGTAGGGAGAGGTTCTTTTTCTGCTTGTGGGAAACAAAGGAAATCTTCAAAGCTATAATCGGAAACATTTACCTTATGCAGAACAGCCTTGAGTAAAGGGAATGAAACACACATTGCTCTTCACAGCAGATTTTTCAAAGAGTGTGCTTCTAAATGTCTTTACAGACTCTCAGAATCTTCCCTCATAGTCTTTGAAGTAAGGAGATAGAAGATCCTATTATCCTCACTTCTCATTAAAGCATGCCACCTTTCATTGTTTCCAATACATGGTTTTCAGGCATATATTGATGAAAGCCAAACTGCTTTCGGATGAAAGAGACATAAACAAAATCCCCGTGGGATAAAGCATCATAACAAGATTGTTTTAGGTTTTAAATTTTTTGCAAGAAAGTTCCATGTTTCCCGTTAGGTCGGTATATGTTAATGGCTGTTGTCATTTTCCCACCTCATATTAAGATACACAGTAATATCATACACTTTTTGTCTCAAATAATGTGATAACCATATCCCAGGTGCTTCCAAACACTTTTTTTTTTTGAAATCCTGTTACCGTTTCAATGTAATGAAAGCCTGCCCTGCAAAGCCTCTGACATTTAACATTTCATTTTCTCTGGGGCCATGTCAACAGTATAATAAGGAACAAAAGAAATTATAATGTTCATTCCTAGCCTATCATGAGATAAAAAAAATAGATTTGAAGAGATCTTAAACATAATTTTCCCTCTCAAGGGAAAACATGTTGCAAAGAGAAAAGTTAAAAGTCACATCAGCTTAACGTTGTAAAAAAGAATAAAGCCCACAGGTAAATGAAGTTTTCCTGCAGATAAATTAACGCTGCCTCATCTGTTGGTTCCCAGGTCATAGATCTCTACTGGGGCATTGATGAAGATGAATGGGACAGCCCAGAGCTCCAGAAGACTCGCATGAAGCTGCTGGAGGATTGTTTGAAAACTTCTGCAGGTCCATGTTTTGTTGTGGGTATAAAAAAACTAATGCTTTATATGAAATTGTAGATGACTGTGAGAATTGTTGTTGATTTGTGATTTTTTAAGGGACTTTTAATTATTTTGAATGAGGAAAAACTACTGGCTTTTCTGTGTCTATTTAAAACCTTTCAACTGTCTCCTTGCCCTCAATGTGTGAGAACAAAACCTTCAGCTTTCCATAAGAAGCACTGCAAATTAACGGTGAATAATTTGAAGTGGTAATCGAAGGGATGACTGGGGTTTGACAACCATTGCCGCAACACCTTGTGATCTGCAGGAAGGATGACCGTGTCAGCATAGAGTCCCTACCCTGTGTAACATGTTCCATCATAGTGTATCCATGTCTTGACACTAGGGATTTTGGCAATTTTGTAACACACTGACTGAAACATGGTTAAAGTAAACCAATATATGAGGTCAAGTCCACCAATAGAAAAGGAAGAAAAAAAAATGTATCTTTGGAGTGATTTTCAGCTAGGCTTTCATTAAAAGCTACAAATTAACAAATTTTTCAAGTGAAACATTGTTTTTGAAAGAATATCCACTTTTCTATGTAAACGCAGTGATAGTAAGAAAAGTAGGTCATTCTATAGCAGGTGATTGTGTAACATCACTGCCTTAATTTAGCTTAAGAAAGAACCTTACCCTGAATCCAAAAAGATTCTAGCAATGGATAAGGAAGTTGCTCCTCTCAACACAGGGTGTTCTGAGGCTGATAGATGAGTGTTAAAATTACTAGTGAATGCTTCGAAGAAATTATCATACCATTAAAAGCTAAGTTGGCTTAATGTAGCAACAAGAGTTTTTCATATTTATTTGTGTATCTATTTATATTCAGCTCCACCTAGGATTAGGAAGACAGATGCTATCAGAAATCTGACCAGTTGATAGGGAAGTTCTTACTGAGGATAATAAAGTGCATAAAAGCTCTGTAACATTTTTAGTATCAGTATATGAATTATTCACTTATTTGCCAACTACTTATTAAATGCTGCTGTGCCAGGAATTGCACTTAGTGCTGGGGTTATGGTAGGTTGACCCATACGAAATGGTTATTTTGTGTGCCACTTAGGACTTAACCTTAGATTTGAATTAAGAAGATAAAACCCCTGCCCTTTAGAGCTTGTTCGCATTCTTCAGTAGGGTCAAAGGGAGAGGGCAGGCAGAAATGAAGGAAATAAGCAAAGTCACAAGTACCATGGAAAAGAATACAAAAAAGAGGGAGAAGAGGGAACACCCATGAGGAGAGAGAGTTGTTATTTTCAATAGAGTAGTTGGAGAAGGCCTTACTGATAAGGTAAGGAATATCCATGAGGGGAGCTAAGAAGAGGGATAAGAAAGGACCAGGTAGATTTCCAGATCAGAACATTCCAGAGAGAGGAGTTGGGACCATGGTTGGCATGTACAGGGAACAGTAGGAGCAAGAGGGGTGAAGAGGCCATAGATTTTGATTTCAATGACCTGAGAAGCCAGAGTGTTTTGAGCAGAGGACTGAAGTGATCTGATGTATTTTAAGGCCTACCATGGCTGCCAGGTATAGGTTAGAGGGCAGAACATGGAGCCTCCTTAGAATGCTAATAAGGTTGGAAGCCCAACAAAAACACATGGCTTGGAGGATTGAAGAATGGGCATGTAAAAACTGTGTCCTAGGGTCTGTACAGAACAGAAAGTCCTGAAAGCCATGTTAGATATCTGAGGTTCTATGGCAGGGGAATTAAGACTTTTTATGTGGATCTTCAGAGGACAGAACAGGGCCCAACAGATGGAAAGTACATGGAGACAGGCTCAGCACTAGGTGAAGAAATTGGAAGATACAGCATTCACTGCTTTTGAGATCACAGATCCCTGGGTTCTGACATTGCATAGCTGCGTGACAGTGGAGGAGTTTCTTTATTACCCTAAGTCTCAGTCTCTTGATCTGTGAACTAAAGATGATGATGATAGTCATCTAGCTCCTGGGGTCATTTTGAAGATGAAATAAAACTCCAGAGCACTTTTGCAGAGTCTCACCTCCACAGTCCACAGTAAGTATTAGTTTTGAAGGATAACAGTGATGAGAGGTAACAGCTATCTAAAGATGAAATCACCTGGCCCAAATTGTAATGGGTGCATCACCAAGAAAGTTGTCATCAAAGGAGAGAATACAAAGCAGTCTGGTAGAGGGGTAGCAGAAGAGATTCAGACTGTGGAAGAGAAGTGAGACCGGGTTCCCTGATGCTTGGAAAGCCACATTTGGGAGGTGTGGCCTGGGGAGTCCCAGTTGTAATGCTCTCCACAGCTCTATCCTGATCCAGCCTCAGAAATTCAGGAATGGGAGAGACATTCTCCCTCATTTTATCCCCCTGAGGCATGTTCTACTGAAACTAACAAAAATGAGTCATAGCCATTAATTCTAAAATGTATTGGTAAGGGAGTGAGTAAAGACTGAAGATTTCAGCAGATTCTGAGAGTAAAGGTTAAGTACTAGAACATCAGAGACAACCTCACTAAGTGTAAACAAATGATTTATCCCTCCGCCTGCTCCCTAAAACATGTGAAACCCAGGGCAACCATGTTTTCTGTGGAGACACCTAGGATTCTTCACCCCAGTGATCCTAAATCAGGCAAGACTTACCTCACAGCTTATGGGAAATGGTACCTCTTTTCCAGCCTTTTTTGCTTGTAACTATGGCAGCAGCAGGTGTCTAGGTGTCCCTTCTGAGTTCCACTTTCCTCGCCCGGTGCTCCATTGTGGTACTTCTAGAAGTTGTGATGACCCCTGTGGATGCAAAGCATGGCATATTATTTTCCCTAATGCTAACGTTTTTGGCAAGGAAATTCACTACTGCTGAATGAAAGTTTTTGTATTTTCAAAGGCTTTACAAGTATTAACTCTACATTAGGTACAAATGAATTAAGTACCCAGAGAACTGAGGCCCAGAGGGAACTTGGATTTAAATGTTACATGTGCTTGGCTCTTTCCAACTTCCTTTCCTACAAGTTGTGCTTTGGGATATGGCCCAAGGCCCTGGCATCACACGGGCTGTGCCCACCCATCCAGGATTGCTGTCTCATACAGCTGTCTGTGCACTGGTCTTTGATCCCAAGGATAGAATGGAGTAAGGTGCCTATACGCAGGTCCAGTTCCACCCTCAGAGAATTAACTCAGGAGACAGGTCATACTGAGAAAACAAACATCATTTTTTTGTAGGTAAGGCACCCACAGTGAGGAAAAACCCAGAAGTTTTATTTCACAACCTGAATTGGAGCCCTGGTTCTGACAGGGAGGTTAACTAGCCTCACCATGCTTTAATTATCACCTCCATAAAATGGGGAAATAATATAAGTAAATGTTGAATGAATATCAGAGGTTTATAGGAGCCAGATGTGATATGAGTTCTTTATAAAGGGCTACACAACCATTAGTTATTAGTATGTTGTGATTTAAATTATTTTAAAATGAGAATAAAATGTTTTTACTCATAATGGACATTTCTGTGATATTGGATATTTTCCCTTTGAAATTGATGATGATAGTCCACATATAGAAAACACTAAGACTTGATTCACACCATCAGATATTAAAGTCAAATATTAAAGGGGTTTTGAGTATATTCTTTACAAACATTGTAAAATATGGAGTGTATATTCATTTGCTAGATAGGAATTTGCTGGAATTTATTTAGACCTTCATCTGCACCCAAGGAAGGATTTTGACCAGGACTGCCCTTAACAAGAAGACAGCTTACAGTTGAGTACAGAGTCATTATCGCAGAGAACTGCCTCAGTCCCTCCCCACCAAAGTATGGAAAGGTTAACAGAATCTTCCCCATCAACCTGTCCTATCCACTTAATCCATGAAAATTCCTTATGAAGTGGGAGAGGAATATTGTCTTTTGAAGAGAGCAGAGTTCTCTCATCCCCGTCCCTCTTCATGATGTGTGTTTATGGAGAGGGTTTTCTTATCATCCTTCCAAATTTGAAGAACCCAAAAAGAATTGCTTGTGATATCTGAGCATTAACCCTGAACCTTAGGTGAAGTCCTGTCTCTTGGCCCAAGTTGGTATAAAGCAGCCGCTCTCCTGGCTTGAAGAACTGGGAGTTTGAAAAGCTTCCTTATAGAATTAGGGGAGCTGTCCCCCAAGTATGTAGGAGCCGTGGGGGATGCAAACAGCATCTCACTACATTGCCCCACTCCAGAGTGGATGATGTAGAGATTTACTGGAGGAAAGGTACTGGCAGACTACCTGAGGGGGGTCACCCCAGGCCCATGCGGGGAGCCAGTTCAGGGAGTTCTGGGTGCTACTGGAAGGTAAGAGGAGATACCAGGTAAGAGGAGATTCCAGAACTTCACATTCAAAGGGTCATTCCCTATCTCTTAAAGAGAATGCTGCCTGTGGTATGCTTTGTCAACTCCTAGAAGTCTCAGGAAGCCACAGCCCATACAGCATCTTCTTTAGGATACCATATATACACAGACATAATTTGTTAGCATTGGATAGAGAAGCAGCTGAGACCAAAAGAATGGGACTACTGCCATCATTCTTACCTGAGTGTAAGGGGACGCCAAACCAGACTTCCATCCCTCACCCCTGCATTCACATCATCAGTGGTCCAGATGGTCCAGACAGAGAACAGAGAGCAGGACACACTCTTGCCTGCCACAGGCAGCTCCTGGCAGCTGCACTGTAGACGATGCACAAAGTGGGAAGAAGGGAGCTCAGAGACATTTTCAACTGAGCTAAATTTCAAGCCAGAAATATGAAAACAGAAAGAGTTGGACTGAGAAATCTATCCATTATTGAGAAATTTTTTAACTTTTACCACTAAGCAGGGAAGTTAAGATGAAACAAAGCAAGGTCCATAGTTGTTACTGGTAAAAATGAAACACTTCCATATTTGTACATCCCTGAGGGACACTATTGAATGAAACCTAAAGCATAAAATCAGTTCTTTATCACCTGTGTCCCCACTTGCCTTCAAAATTAAATTATGCTGCCTTAATGGTTCAAATTCAGTTTGGTTGAAGTGATTTTCAGTTAGGGAAAACTGTACAGTGAGAGTTCAGAAATTATTGAATTTGACAAAATGTGTTCTTATGACAGTTTAGCTTCGAAAAATATCCACATTCCAGCAGATGATTGATTTACCATTTTAGGTATACTAAATTAAACATGAAAAAATAATACAAGTGCTTAGTCTTGGTGTGTACTTTAATAAAATATTAGGGTTTTTATATGATTTAGTTCTCATACTTGTATGTGTTGGTTTACTAACCAAAATGTATTAAAAATAGAAAAACAGTCATTGATTTGAACTGGAAAATCATTAAAATGAATCTAAGTTTTTTAAGTCCTTTCTTTAAAACATTAAATAAAAATTCATCTAAAACCTTAAGACTCTATAAAATTAAGCTTGTCCATTTGAAATCAACTAACTCAGTAGCTCTAAAATAGGTTCCAATTAGGTTCCAGTGGTAAATTGCCTCATCATCACCAAAGGAATGTTACAGTGGGCAAACACTGAAAATTATTATTGAAAAGACAATTGTTTTGGTAGAATCCAAGAAAGCCCTTTCATTCATTTGTGCTAATTATATATATGTTTAAGCCACTGTTTCACAGTTCATATGGTATGATATGTTTTGTGTGGTAAAAGAAATTATGGTAAAAAGAGTTATAGAGAAAGGAAAGTGAAAGAGCAATCAATCTTTGTGTAACCTGGTAAGAAAAAATGTTCTTTGAAAACTGTAATCCAAAGGACTTATGCTTCTGAGTAGAATTTCAACAACTTAAAAAACTATAAACATTCTATTTATAGAGAGGTAATAGAGCTATGAAGACATAGATGATTAGGCAAGCTAATTTCCGGAGAGAAAAGCCCTTTCTTGGTGAGCTGGTTTTATACACGGAGGAGCCCCAAAGTCTCAGCAGTCTTCTCCATGAGACACGTGCTGATCAGTGGGTAGGTAGGATGGAAAAGCAGTGGGAAGTCTTCTTCCACAATCTCTTGGTGTTTAGGAGACAGAGTCCACTAAAACCTAAAACATGAGTATTCAAACTGTGCCACTGACACATTTTAATTCAACTAAAACTACAACCTAGGTGTTACCCAATTCAAATACTGATGAAACTAATTCATTAGCCTTTTACCTTGCCAGTCTAACATAAGAAGAGGGACTTATAAATATGTTCTTATAAATACAATGCCCAGACAAAAATAGACACATAGATAAATGGAATAGAGAACCCAAAAATAAACCACACTTATATAGTCAATTAATCTATGACAAAGGAGCCAAGAATATACAATGGGGAAATGATGGTCTCTTCAACAAATGGTGCCTGGAAAACTGAACAGTCTTCTTTACACCATACACAAAAACATCAAAATGGATTAAAGACCTACAGTGAAAAAAAAAAAGTGAAAAAAAAAAAAAAAAGACCTACAGTGAGGCCTGAAACCCTAAAACTCCTAGAAGAAACATACGCAGTAATCTTTTGGACATCAAACTTAGCAACATTTTTTCTAGATATGTCCCCTCAGGCAAGGAAAACAAAATCAAAAATAAACTGTTGGTACTATACCAAAATAAAAAGGTTTTGTACAGCAAAGGAAATGATCAACAAAACAAGATGACCAAGATGATAGAGTTGGCAGGGAAAAGCTCTTAAATAACTATTTGAAATATTAATGAAAATAGAGAAAAAGATAGGTAAAATAAATGAGAAGATTGATAATTTCAACTAAGAAATGGAATCTATAAAAATACAAAAGAATCAGATGGATATTTTAGAATTAAAATATACAGTATCTGAAAGTTAAAACTTAATTGATAGGCTTAATAGTAGACTCAATACAGTAGATGACTAGATTAGCGAACCCAAAGGGATGTCAATAAAAAAAATATCCAAATTGGGGGTGCCTGCAATGGCTCAGTCAATTAAGCATCTGCCTTCAGCCCAGGTCATGATCTCAGGTTCCTGGCATCAAGCCCCATGTCTGGCTCCCTGCTCAGCAAGGAGTGTACTTCTCCCTCCCTCTGCCTCTGGCCCTCCACCCTACTTGTGTTCTCTCTTGCTCGCTCGCTCTCAAATAAGTAAAATAAAATAAAAAAAATCCAAATTGAAGCACAGATTTTCTTTAAAGAGTAGAGAAGACAGAATGAAGCAGAAGCAATAGGTGAGGCACAAATCATCTCACATAAGTATAATTGGAGTTCCAGAAAAAGAAACAGGACATGAAAGAAATAACAAGTGAAAATTTTCCAAAAACTATTTGGAGACATCAACTCGCACAGGTTCAAGGAGTCAGTAAACCCCAAGCAAAACAATTGCACCTGAGCACTTTGCAGTAAGCTACTTAAAAGCAAAAAAAAAAAAAAAAAAAAAAACCTTAAAGCCCATCAGAGAATTGTCAAAAGACAATTAAATGACATCTTTAAGGAGCTAAAACTAAAAAAAAAAAAAAAAACAGCCGAGTTAGATTGGTCTACCTAGTGGAAGTATCCTGCAAAAGCAAAACTGAAACAAAGATGTTTCCAGACAAAAACAGAAAGACTTTGTCATCAGCTCATCCACATTTGAAGAAAAACTAGAAGATGGTTTCAAAAGCCTTAGAGAAAATGACCACAGAGAGAAAATTGAATACATAAGAAGAAATCAAGAGCACTGAAAAGGATAAGGTGAAAGGCTATTGAGTGTTAAGCAACAGTAATAATGCTGTGTAGAGACTGTAACTTATAAGGAAGGAGAGGTAAGACCAAAATTTTTGCTCAAAGGGCAAAAGGGACAAATGTAGTCTAACCACTTTTGAAGGTGGTCTTGCATTATTTGGGAAGTGATAAAAGTAAAAATGAAAGTTGATTTGTAATAAGTCAAGGATGAATATTATACCTATATGTACAAGAACCACTACACAAGGCTGCAAAATGATATACAAATTCCATGCAAGGAAATCAATAGAATAACTCCTTTAAAAGAAGACTGGAAAAGAAGAATAAAGAATGGGTACAATAAACAGAAAGATGATAGCCTTCAACCCAACTATTTCATTAAATGTAAACAGACTAAACACTCCAAATAAAATACAATTCAGGGATCCCTGGGTGGTGCAGCGGTTTGGCGCCTGCCTTTGGCCCAGGGCGCGATCCTAGAGACCCGGGATCGAATCCCACATCGGGCTCCCGGTGCATGGAGCCTGCTTCTCCCTCTGCCTGTGTCTCTGCCTCAATCTCTCTCTCTCTCTCTCTCTCTCTGTGTATGACTATCATAAATAAATAAAAATTAAAAAAAAAAATACAATTCAAATATGTGCTGTGCACTAACCAAAAGAAAGTTTTATCAATGCCACACAGTAAGCTTTAAGCTAAGAAGATAAAGGGACATTTCATAATGATAAAAAGTTCAACTCATTGAGAAGATATAATAGGGGTGCCTGGGTGGCTAAGTCGGTGAGGCATCTAACTCTTGATTTCAGCTCAGATCATGATGTCAGGGTTGTGGAATTAAGCCCCACATCAGGCCCATGTCAGGTTCTCTCTTCCTCTTGCTCTGCCCCTCCCCCCACACTCATATTCTCACTCACTCAGAAAAAACAAAAGCTATAATATTCCTATATTTATAACCAACTCTTTGAGGAACCTCCACACAGTTTTCCAGAGTGGCTGCACCAGGTCACATTCCCACCAACAGTGCAGGAGGGTTCCCCTTTCTCCACATCCTCTCCAACATTTGGGGTTTCCTGCCTTGTTAATTTTCCCCATTCTCACGGGGTGAGGTGGTATCTCATTGTGGTTTTGATTTGTATTTCCCTGATGGCAAGTGATGCAGAGCATTTTCTCATGTGCATGTTGGCCATGTCCATGTCTTCCTCTGTGAGATTTCTCTTCATGTCTTTTGCCCATTTCATGATTGGATTGTTTCTTTCTTTGGTGTTGAGTTTAATAAGTTCTTTATAGATCTTGGAAACTAGCCCTTTATCTGATATGTCATTTGCAAATATCTTCTCCCATTCTGTAGGTTGTCTTTGAGTTTTGTTGACTGTTTCTTTTGCTGTGCAAAAGCTTCTTATTGTGATCTATTAATAATGGCATTCAATCTAAAAAAACCCACAATGTAATAACTTAAAAAAAATTTTATTGCTAAAAAATGCTAACCAAAATCTGAGCTTTCACCAAGTCATAATCTTTTTGCTGGTGCTGTTTGATAGCATTCTACACCAGTACAACTTGTTGAAAATTGGAGCTAAAGTAAAACTGATTTAAAAAAAAAAAAATATTCATTTACCAAAGTATTCCTTCATACAAAGCAATATATTGGGGCAGCCGAGGTGGCTCAGCAGTTGAGCGTCTGCCTTCGGCTCAGGGAATGATCCTGGAGTCCCGGTATCGAGTCCTACATCAGGCTCCCTGCATGGAGCCTGCTTCTCCCTCTGCCTGTGTCTCTGCCTCACTCTCTCTCTCTCTCTTTGTCTTTCATGAATACATAAAATCTTTAAAAAAAAAAAATGGAGTTAATCCTCTCAAACCCTGCCAGTGCTTCACCAACTTACTTTATGCCCTATTCTAAACTTTTTGTTGTCATTTCAGTAATCTTCACAGAATCTTCACCAGAAGATTCCATCTCAGGAAACTACCTTTTTTGCCCATCGATAAGAAGCAACTTGTCATCTGTTCAAATTTTATCATGGCCTTAAAGCACTTCAGTTCTATCTTCTTCAGGCTCTAACTCTGTATTTCTTGCTCTTTCTACCACATCTGTAGTGACTTCCTCCACTGAAGTCTTGAACCTCTCAAAGTCATCCATGAGGATTGGAATCACTTCTTCCAAATTCCTATTAGTGTTATTTTATTTATATATACACTTATATTTCATTTTTCCATGAATCACAAATATTCTTAGTGGCACCTAGAACCATGAATCCTTTCCAGAAAGCTTTCAATTTACTTTACCAGACCCACCAGAAGAATCACTGTCTATTCCACCTACAGCTTTATAAAATGTATTTCTTTAATAAGACCTGAAAGTTGAAATGACCCCTTGATCCACAGGCTGCAGAATGCTTGTGTTAGCAGGCAGGAAAATCACATTAATCTCATTGTCCGCCTCCATCAGAGCTCTTGGGTGACCAGGTGGATGATCAGTGAACAGTCAAATTTTCAAAGAAATCTTTCTGAGCAATAGGTCTTAATGGTGGGCTTATTCAGTAAACCATGTTGTTAACTGATGTGCTGTCATCCAGGCTTGGTTGTTCCATTGACAGAACACAGGCAGAATAGATTTAGCACAATCCTTGAGGGCCCTAGGATTTTTGAAATCATAAATGAGCACTGGCCTCAACTTCAAGTCACCAGCTCTATTAGCCCCTAACAAGAGAATGAGCCTGTCCTTTCTCTGAAGCCAGCCACTAACTTCTCTCCAGCTATGAAAGGCCCAGATGGCATCTTCTTCCAAGAGACACTGTTTTGTCTACACTGAAGGTCTGCTTTAGTGTAGCCACCCTTGTTAATTATCTTGCCCAGATCTTCTGGGTAACTTGCTAGAACTTGTACATGAGCACATGCTTCTTCACCTTGTACTCTCCCGTTACAGAGATGGCCTCTCTCCCTAAACCTCATGAACCACCCTCTGCTTAGCTTCAGATTTTCCTTCTGAGCTGCTTCACCTCTCTCAGCCTTCGCAGAATCGAAGAGACTTAGGGCCTTGCACTGGATTGGGCTCTGGGTTGGGGGAATGCTGTGGCCAGTGTGATCTTCTATCCAGAGAGGCATTCTCCCTGTCAACAATAAGTCTTACCATTTTTTATCACTCATGTGTTCACTCAGGTAGCACCTTTACTTTCCTTCCAGAACTTTTTTCCTTTGTATTCACTATTTGACTAACTGGTCCAAGAGGCCTAGCTTTTGGCATGCATCCCTCACTAAGCTTAATCATTAGCTTTTGATTTAAAGTGAGAGACATGTGACTCGCTCGTTTTCACTTGAACACCTGGAGGCCACGGCAAAGATATTAATCAGCCTCATTTCAATATTATCGTGTCTCAGAGAATAGGGAGACCCAAGGACAGGGAGGGACAGAGAACGGCCTATTGGTAGAGCAGTTGGAAGACACACAACACTTACCAACTGAATTAACTGTCCTCGATGGGTAGGGTTTGTGGCCCCCCCAAAACAATTAGAGTAGTAAGATAACAGATCATCCTAACAAATACAGTAATGAAAAATTTTGAAATATTTCAAGAACTAACCAAAATGTGACACAGAGTCACAAAAAGCGAGCAAATGCCATTAGAAAAAGTGTGCCAAGAGACTTGTTTAATGCAGGGTTGCCCTAAACCTTCAATTTATAGAAAACACAATTTTCTGCAAAGTGTGATACGGTAAGGTATGCCTGTATAGAAAGAAAAGCTTGGGTTGCAAAAAAAATAAAAGAAAGAAAAGCTTGACAGAACTGAAAGATAAATAGTTGGAGACTTATAAACTCCTTTTGGGGATTTGAGTTAACGAGCAGGAAACAATCAGTAAGTACATGGATCTGACAGATAGGACCCACAATGACCTAACTGACATTTATATTGTAGTTGTTACAACCAATAACTACAGAATATAGCTCTTTTCAGTTACATATAGAATATTTGCTAAAGGATAATGTGTGATTCGTCCACATGGTAGGTAATAACACAAGTCAACAAATTTCCAAGGATTGAAATTACAGTAAATGTGGGCCCTGACCTCAGTGGAATTAAAAATAAAAATAAAAAATCACCAGAAGATAAAGATAACTGCAGAAACTCCAAATATGTGGAAGTTAAGCAGCAGAGTTCTAAATAACCATGGGTGAAAGAAGAAATATCACAAGGGAAATTTTAAAATATTCTTAACCAACTAAAATGAGAACAACATATCTAAATGTGCTTGGTTCAGCTAAAGCAGTGCTTTATGAGGAAATGCATAGTTTCCAACGTGTATATTAGAAAAGAAGAGCGTTTGGCAATTAATGACTTAATTGTCCATCACAAAGAAGCTCGATAAAAGGAAAATTAAACCTGAGGAAATTAAAAAAAAGAGGTACACTCATCAGAATGCAGCAACTTTTAATGCAAAGATTCTCAGTACCATTTGCACCTCTAAAGATGAAAGGATGATGAGATTCCAGAACTGGAAAGAGCCTTGTGATCATCACATAGGTAAGGGTAAAAAAAAAAAAAAAAAAAAAATCCTATGTTTTAAACACAGGTAGAAATTGAGACCCAAAGAAATGAAGGCATCCTGAGCTCCTAAAATATGCCAGATTCTGTGCTGAGCACTATACTGTTTCTTATCCTAACCTGTTGTTACTGTTGGTTTTCCAGCTCTGAGGCAGAAGCCATTTCTTTAAGTTGCCTGAAGTCTTGAGACTAGTAAGAGATGGAGGCAGGATTCCAACCTAGGTCTTCAATTCAAAAGCCCATACATACACCCGTGCTCTTCCTACAAGACCCTAAATGGTTACCTGGCAGCCCTTTCTCCCAGTATATTTCTTCTCAAGCTGTAAAAGCCCAGGAATTGGAGGCGCCTGCATGGCTCAGTCAGTTAAGGTGCCTGACTCTTGGTTTCGGCTCAGGTCTTGATCTCAGAGGGTCAGGAGATCGAGCCCTGAGTGGGCTCTGGGCTCAGCGCAGTCTGCTTGGATTCTCTCTCCCTCTTTCTCTGCTCCTCCTCACCTCTCCTCTCTAAAAAAAAATAATAATAAATCTTTAAGGAACAAAAATAACACAGGAATTGTACCATAATGCTCTGTTTAAGTTTTGTGGGGTTCTTTCACACACGGTTGAATGAGTTAGATAAAATAATCATTGCTCTAGTTGCACTATGCTTTTCTCCAGTGGGGAATGTAGCTGTTTTGCCCAAGGATTTATTAAAGGTGCTTAAGCTAACCATGAAATTCTGTAATAAACTTTGACTTTTTAATCTAATTTCCCTGGACAGAGGAACTTGAAGCTGCCAAAATCTGTTTGCAAATGCCATACATGCAAATTGTGAAAACAGCATAAAGATTTCTCAGATTTTTTTTTCCTGCCTTACACCTACCCAGTATCTATTTACTCACAGTGCAAGATCCAGGTCTGCTGTACCAAACCAACCTATAGCCCTCATGCAGCTCTGGAAGTGCACAGAGTTGCTCAATAAAATAAAACAACAAACCTCCTGGAGTACCTGTCATGTGTAAGACTCTATGCTAAGTTCTCTAATGAATATCTGAATGTTCTGTGCTCAGAGATACAAAAAATAAAGAATAGACTGTCAGTGTCCTCCTAAGCCCCAACTAAACAGAGAAGCAGATGTGTATGCAGGTGAACATGATCCGGTTTGACAAATGCATCAACATAGTGCTAGACAAGTAGTATGGGAGCAAAAGGGAGAAAATGACTTGTTCTGACTCTGTGGTCAGAAAAAGCCTGCAAAGGAAGTGATATTAGCACAGAAGCCAGAAGGACTAAGAGCCTTCCATCTCTAGATCTAGTGCAGGGAATGTGAAGGTGCCGTAATTATCCAGAGACCCAACAGTTCCTGAATGTAGTTAGAATCCAGGCATCGTGACAGAGCATGGAGGAATGTGAGGCAAGAAATGGAGTTTGAGGCCAGGCCTTATGAGTAAGTCTCAGCTTCTGCTTGTTCGCAGTGAGGGGGACCTTCTCTTCAGATAGCTAACTCTGGAGGTAGTGTTGTGAAGAAGCTAGAGACTGCGGAGCCCAGCTCATGTCATGCAGGTGACATTATCCAGGTAAAAGTCTATCTGGTGTGGTGAGAGGGAAAATAGAGAGGTGGGCATAGATTAAAGGCATTTAAGTTGTAGAACTGATGTCAGGATGCTTGGGTGGCTCAATTGGTTAAGCAATCGGACTCTTGATTTTTGGCTCAGATCATGATCTTAGGGTTATGAGATTGAGCGCCTCGAGTCAGGCTCCACACTCAGCACAAGTCTGCTTGAGATTCCCTCTCCTTCTGCCTACACGCCCCCCCCCACCCCCGGCCCCCATCCCCTGCTCATGCATGCTCTTTCTGTCTTAGAAAAAAAAGAATAGAGTTGATGTTGACTGTTTAAATGGGGGGCGGGGAGTGAAGAAGGAGGATGCATATGCTAATACCTAGGGCTTATGCTAATACTCAGGGCTCTTCTATCCATTCCACCATCATAGACCCTTAAATTACACACAGAAACACACATCATAGAATAACCTATGCAATCCAACTTTATGAATTATTTGCTGAATATAAAATCTATATTAACCAGCAAGAGTGTATAATATTTGTTAAATTGCAGTCTGTTTTCTTCCTGATTCTTTTCTATCTTAGACAATATGTGAGGGGAGTAAAGCCAGTAACCAAAAATGAATAAGGAGCATGTTGAATCACAAAATCAGTGTAGACCTTCAGAATTCTATGAACACTTCTAGTATTGGTTTTTACCTTTCTTCTCTCAAGTATCAGGAAAGGAGCAATTTTTTGAACATCTATTATGGGTCAAATGCAAAGAAAACTCTGGCAGTGGAGGTCAAAGCAGGTGCTCTCCTAGCTTGGAAATATGCACAAACATGGGACAGCCCTGTGGCACCTCTCTGTTCTATGGCCCCTTCTTTGTCCTCAGCCGTCCACAGCAGCCCCTGCAATACCAGGAGGTCCTTCCCTTCTTCTTGTTCTTTCTCTTCTTTCTTTAGCACCTGAGGTGCTGGGGGAAGTGCAGGTCTGGTTATAGAAACATCACTGCTCCTCCTCCCCTTCCTTCTTTGCTATAATATGTTGAAAAACCATCTTCACAGCCATTCTGCATAACAACTGAATGGCTTGAGGCAATTTAAATATTTCAGCATTTTTATTTATTTACATATAACATCTCTGATTATGGATGAGGTATGGCTTTAACTTTTCATATTAACTTAGAGAGAAAGAATCTCTGCTTATTTTTACTTAGTTTAGCATTTACACATCATTTGTATAAAAAAAAAGGCATGTGAATGCTTGAGGTTTTCCAAACCTGTCATTAAGTTCAGCGTTTCTTTTTTTTTTTAATTTAAGATTTTATTTATTTATTCACAAGAGACACAGAGAGACAGAGACATAAGCAGAGGGAGAAGCAGGCTCCCTGTGGGGAACCCGATGCGGGACTCGATCCCGGGACCGGAGCCAAAGGCAGATGCTCAACCACTGAACCACCCAGGTGCCCCAAGTTCAGAATTTCTGAACTAGAGTCCAATACTCATATACCACTATCAATATTATACATAATTTAAAAGTTATCTTTTCATGCTGTGAATTAACCATGGTGCTTTTTTTAACTATAGAAATATTTTCTTGCCCAAACATGGGTGTGGGCTTGTGGATTTTTACCTGGCTTTGTAAGAGGCAGCTGAGTAAGCATATGGAAGAGGCTTTGAATTGAATTATATCCCTGAGAAAATGGATATTAATTGGTCTCCAACTTGAACCAGTTATAATTACAGAGGCGACTCTGACTAACCAAAGGGAAGTGATTGCATCTTAATTGCCTACAACAGACTCAATGAAGTACTAGACTCAACTTTTTCCAAAATGGAGAAGTATAGAAAGAATCTGTCTATATTAGTCATTATATCCATCTCTATACTTTATTTCTTCAAGACAGGAATAATAATGAGACTAGAGCTTAATTATAAAATGTTCAGCCCAGCCTTAATTTTTAGTAGATTTATAACTGTGGTTCTGTTTGTTTGGGTTATTGCTTTAAAAAAAAAAAAAAAAAGATTCTATTTATTGATGAGAGACAGAGCACAAGCCACGGGGGGAGGGGCAGAGTCAGGATCATGACCTGAGCCAAAAGCAGAGGCTTAATGGACTGAGCCTCCCAGGCACCCCTAGATTTGAAACTGTGTTGTCTAGTGTGAACACACCCACAGATTTAAGTGATGTTTGGTTTTTAGTCTGCCTATAGGAACCTGTACAGTGTAAGTAAGATGAAGGTCTTGCTACCAACACGGACCCCCATACCTTCTTTTAAGTTTAAGTTAAGTTAAGTTAAGTTAAGTTAAGTTAAGTTAAGTTAAGTTAAGTTAAGTTTAAGTTTAAGTTTAAGTTAAGTTAAGTTAAATTAGGTTTAAGTTTAAGTTTAAGTTTAAGTTTTAAGTTTAAGATGGAAAGCTTTTGCCATTAATTTTTATCAATGCTATGATAATGATCTCTGCTTTTATTCTAACTAAATGTGTTGAAGTTTCTCAGGAAATTAGGCAAGAGGCTTCCCTTTTCTCACTTTATTGTGTATAATCAATAATTATGGTTGACACAGACTGGCTTGTGTTTACTAGAGGGTACCAGGTGTCTCTCACCTAGCTCTCCTTTTTTAGCATTACAAACCAATCAACTGAATTTATGTTCCATCTTTTTGTTCCCCTGGAGAAAACGTTAAAATATGTACTGATATTCTATCTCCTTTTGTCCCATAGTGCAGAATAATTTTTCCTTTCTCAAAAGATTTTGTAATGCAAAGAAATGAATTCTTACAATGGAAAACTTTTTGTATTTTTAACAATGGCTTTCTAGAATGAAGCAGAACCGTATTCATGGTAATAACAAAGTGTGAGGACAAAAATGCAGTAAGTTTTAGGGAGTCAAAAGTCATTTCTATTTCTTAAAATATTGTTTTTAGTAAGAAAATTAATAGTTCATAGTATATTGAAAATATATACAGTGAAATCACTTCACATCATTGTTAGGTGCAATTAAACTAAGTTTTATCTTAATCTTAATAATAGTACATTTAATAACTATTTAGGTCTTATCTTACTACCTAATTATCTCTACCTCAACACTTATTTAAACTAAACACACATCTTTTAAAAATGTCCAGATTATATTTAGAGACTTTTGAACCTATGTAAACATGTAAACATTAGCAGGACACTTACTCAGGCTGTACTGGGAGTACAGTATGAGGATTAATTCACTTTCTCTTCCCAGTAATTTATGAGGAAGTTGCCATTGTTACATCCACCGTACAGATGGGGTAACCCGGGGCTGAAAGGCTCCCTGGCCTGCAAGCATGCACTGCTAGTTAAGCAACGATGCAGGACACAGGCTCACTTGGTCTGGTCTGGGCTTTACACAGGAGCCACTCTACAGTCTTGCTCCTCAGTTTGTGTTTACTCAGCTTTTGTTTCCCCTGAATTAAGATGTGTTCATTCCAACCTACAAAGTCCTCTTTATCCATGTGTCTCAAATTCTCAAATTCCCCTTGGAGCATAGTCATCTACTAGTGACACCTTTTCTGTATGCCTATAGCTCATCTGTATCAAGGTTAAGGAAGAGTATTCGCTACTTGCACCCTTCTCAGCATCCCACTCCATACTTCTCCTTCTATTTTAAGGCACATTCATGTGCCATTGTGCTGTGCAGCACAGAAAGCTCATCGTTTCTAAGTGTGATTAGTCTGCATTTCTTTATTTCCCATAGAAGCCATCATCCCGCCAATCCTTGGCAAGAAAATGAATGAAAGCATGCAGACTTACGTCATGAATTCTGTCCGGCTGTCCCAGCTATACAGTGAACTAGAATGAACTAGGCCAGAAGGCAAAGATAAAACTGCTGAAACCTAGAGGGAATCAAGGAGGAAATTCAACGAGTTAGAAGACATATAGAGCTAAGTAAAGAATCACAAAATGTGGATAATAAATAACGATAGTAGCAAACATTTACTTGGCATTATTTATGTGGTTATATATAGTAGTTTGTGTAACCTCATGACAGCAGTAATAAGGTAGGTGCTATTATCCTCATTATAAAGATAAGGAAATAAGCATACAGAGTTGTGATGTGACTCTGAGGTTCATAGTCTTAATTGCTCTAAACATGTCTCCTGCCACTTGGTAGGAGATCCTGCATTCTGACCTCACCATCTTCCCTTTAGCATCAAAATCCAGGATGCATTCACAGCTTTCCAGAAAGGTCATCACAGTTCAGTGAGCAAAAATTCAAGAACTGCAAATCATTATCAACAAGGAACATTATAGGGATGCCTGGGTGGCTCAGTAGGCATCTGCCTTTGGCTCAGGTCATGATCCCAGGGTCCTGGGATCAAGTCCCACATCAGGCTCCCTGAAGGGAGCCTGCTTCTCCCTCTGCCTATGTCTCTGTGTGTGTGTCTCTCTCTCATGAATAAATAAATAAAATCTTTAAAAAAAACCAACAAGAACAACAAAAAACAAGGAACGTGTTAGAGTTTTGGTAGCTTATTGTAATTAGGCATAGATATTCCCAATAAAGCAGCTGCTGATTGGAAATACCTTAGTAGCACTGCATCCTGAGAATTTTAAATATTCATATACCCCATCACTGAAGACACTTAGAGAATAAGCAACAATGATAGGTAGAAGATCAGCTCAATCTGCTAAATGCCTATTAGACACCAGTTTCTGAATTAGGAGAGAGGTCTTCAGTTTGTCCTCCAGCAACAGATAGAGAGGAAGAATTGACCAACACTCAAAAACAAGAACAAGAGAGCAAGCCATATTCAACATCAAGTTTGGGGGGAAAAGCTTTTTTGAAAAAGATCATATGGACTTGGAAAAAGGTAATATATTCGAAAATGATTTTCTCCAAGAAACAAAAGACTAGAAAATATATTGGCACCCAGTAGCTTGCCAAGCACTCTCTTGAGGCTGAAAATTGTATATTTACATTATTTACAGAATAATGTAAAAAAGAAAACACAGCTAAATGGTAGAGAATGGGTGACTTGCAAGGAAAACAAAGAGTAGAATTAATGTAAAAATCAAGTGGTGTTGCAGAGGATAAATATACTTTCTTGATATGCAGAAGAAAAAATGATAAGACATCCAAGGAAAAATAGCAGAGTGTGGACTCCAACCCTAGAAGTACAGGGGTTTTCAGGGAAGAAAACAGTAGGGTCAGAAACAATAATCAGAGACGTAATTGAAAGAAAAAATCTACACAAATGATTTTGACTAGGAGTAAAGACATAGACCTTTGACAAAGCTAACAAAATAGAGCAAATACATAGAAGCAAAATTAGAAATAAAAAAGGTGTTTTGGCCACATATATAGAAATAATAATAGCAATGCTACTAACAGAGTGCTAGGAGCCATTAGTCTAAGAATTATATATATATAACATTTTAAACATCCATATCATAAGAAAACTTAAAATACTATGTAAAACCCAATGCTGAAAGTTTCAAAGCTGAACAATATGAACACTTCCCTGAGAAGTATTAATTACCAAAACAGATTCAAGATGACTTGGACAAACTGGTAGTTGTAAAAGAAATTGACAGTCGATCAAAGCTTAAGTTTCAAAAATAAGCTTCCCTTTGCTTCCAAAAAGTGGGGAAAAAAAGTGGTCTTACCTGTGTCTTATAAGCTTTCAAGGAACATGTTCTCGTGCAAATCATTCCATTGTGAAGAAATAAATGCAAAAGCCATCCTGTTCACTTTTCAAACTAGCATAGCCATGACCCCAAACCTCAGAACATAAAAATTAATGCCCCTTATTAATTTTAATTTAGATCCAAGAATTCTTTATAAGTTACTAAATTAAAAAGTTTAGAAAAGTATCTACAAAAAAAAGTATCATCATACTGAATTATCCAAGAAATGTAAAGTTATGAGAAAGCCCATTACATTAATAAGTGAATCAATGCAAAAATGTTCATTGATGCTAAATAAAGCATTTAATAAAATTCAAGACCCATTTCTAACTAGTCATGAATTCCATAAATCCACCAATAGGAAGATTCTCCCTTTATATTTTAAGAGTATCATATATTAATAACCAGCTTTGCAGCACCTGGGTGGCTCAGTGGTTGAGCGTCGGCCTTTGGCTCAGGTCATGATCCTGGGATTCGGGTATCAAATCCTGCATCGGGCTCCCCACAGGGAGCCTGCTTCTCCCTCTGCCTATGTCTCTGCATCTCTCTGTATGTGTCTCTCATGAATAAATAAATAAAATCTTTAAAAAAAAATAAATAACCAGCTTTGTGATTACTAGGAATGCCTGTTACAAAATCAATGCTTTTTTTATGGGAATTTGCCAATGATTATAAAAAAAGAAAATAGAAAAGTCCCCCATAATCTCACCATCCAGAGATACCATTAATATTTTAACTAATATTTTTAATATGTGCCGGGCCCTATTCCAACTGTCTGCATGAGTTTTAATTATAAGTGTCTTCTGCCACAGGTATTATTTTTGTAATCCCCACTTTCCTGATGAAAAGTACACACTTAGAAAAGTTGTGTACTTTACCCAGCGTTGCCAATCAAGCAGTCACGTAGTGAGGTATGAACTCCGGGAGTATTACTCTAGAATTCACTCACCTAATCCATTGCCTTATAACTGTCTCTTCAGAGACATTTTTTCCCAACATTTTATCATAAGCCTTTTTAGTGATATGTTTGAGAATTATGACTTTAATAACTGTAGAATATTTTAGCATATGACTGAACTGTTGTGTAATTAAAAATTGCCTGTTTTTAATTATATAGGTCCTTTCTGTTTCTTATTATAAGTATTAATGCATTTAACATTTTCATATAAATTCAAACTGCTTAATTTTTTCTTTAAGGATAAACTTCAAGATGCAGAATTACTGGGCCAAAGGTCATTAATATTTGTGAACCATCATGATTTTTTGCTTGTTTTCCAGAGAGAATTTGCAATTTGTACTCCTACCCAGAGAAGCTGAGCATACTCACCTAATCAGCTCTAAATACTACCATTCTATTTAAAGCTTTTACGAATTTGATAGGTGTAAAGGGGTTATCTTACTTTATTCCATATCTTTGGCAGCGAGTGATATTTAGAAACATGTTTTATGTTAATTAGCTATTGGAATATTGTTTTACAATTTACCTGTTAATGCCTGCCTCAGAAAAAAGCCACACAGCTAATGGTTAGGAACTGTCATTTTTGTCAGGCTCTGGAGTATGCTTTCAAGAAACAGAACATCACCCTAAAACCAATATTATACTGTATGTTAACTAACTAGATTTTAAATAAAAATTTGAAAAACATAAAGAAAAAATATTTGGGCATCTGGGTGGCTCAGTTAGGCACCTGACTCCTGATTTCAGCTCAGGTCATTATTTCAAGGTCATGAGATGGAGCCCTACATCCAGCTCCAGTCTCAGCACAGAGTCTGCTTAGGATTCTTTCTCTCTCAAATAAATAAATCTAAAAAACAAAACAAAACAAAACAAAACAAAAACCAGAACATCACTCTACTAATTGTTCTTACACACAGGCTGACATGGAAAGTCATCCAGTTATTCCTGGAAATGAAATTAATCCTGATCCCACAAACCTTAATCTCACTGAACCTCACTCAGTTTCCTCATCTTTAAAGTGTCAGTAATATTTCATTGGTTTATTACCAATATTAAATTATACATGCAAAGTGTTCAGTGCACAAACAGCAGCCTCCAAATGGTAGCTCTATTTAAAATAGTTTTAAAATACTGCTCTATGCTTTCATGTCACTCACTCGGAACCCTATTTATACTTATACTTATATTGGTTTTATATGTACTTATCAATACATTATGGAATCTCGGGAAGAATTTTTATCTTTGTCCTGGGTCTTCAGTGCCTAGCACAGAGTGTGATATGTGTTAGGAATGCATATCTACTGTACTGAGCTGAATATAAAATTACAGTACGTCCAAAGGACATTTTGTGAATAGGTGTCATGATCCCATCTAGCTAGCCTCTAAAACATTTTATCATTTTCCTATTGGAAAAATTTTTTAAATAGAAACACTCAGATTTAAGTTCTCAGAGGCAGTTTTTATAGTTTTACCTACTTGCTAACCATATTCTTTAGAGCAGGCTCAACCATAGGCCAGTGCTGCGCAGGCCACATTCAAAGACACATACAAGAGTAGAAACCCCCTCCCCCCCCATTACAGTGTGATTTGATGAACAAAGACATAGCAGTCACAGTGTGGACCTGGGCAAATGAAGAAGTGTTCACCTTCCTCTTCTTTCCATTGAAAAGAGAAATGTTTTCAGTATCTCCCAAGGTTTTGTTGAGCAAAGCACAAAAAATTAATCCCACTGTGAAGGTCTTATAAAGAGCTGCAAAGGCCAACATGGTTAATTATTTTCATTTTCACCAAAGTCATTACAAAAGTTCAGAGGGGTATAACTTTTTTTTTTAATTTAAATTCAATTAACCAACATACAGTTCATCATTGGTTTTAAATGTAGTGTTCAATAATTTATCAGCTGCGGAAAAACTTTTCAGAATAAAATAACTTAAAGTATATTTTAGATTAGACCATCTTTTTCATAATAAAAATATAAATTCGTAAACCCAATTTGGGTTATAATGAAGAAAATAAATTTTCTATGGCTCTCTATGCCCTTTATTCACCACCAACCCATCCTCCTCAACTTACAGGCCTATTTGTTCCACATCCCTGTTAATAATCATTTTACAGAATAACAAGTTTGGAGAACTTTAAATGTTCTATTATTATGTGCTCTATACTGATGCCTGAATTGAAATAAAGGACATATACAACAATCATCTTTATTGGATAGGTTTAAGTTCAATTTTATGTATCTCAGCTTTGTCAAAGAGAAAAGTGAAACACAAGCCAAAAACTAGTAATAATGATGAGGCTCTTGGTTAAGAAGTGAGAACTGTGACAGATATGACAGATATCATTTAGTTCAGCTAGCTATCATTCATCTGGGATGACAATCCACAATTTCAGGAAAGTTAGAAGGGAAGTCCATTTTCCTTGCAATCGCGGCTGATGCCAGCCAGATTTGAACCTAATTTTGCTGGGATCTTGGGACAGTTCCTTGGCCTGTTAGAACAGCCATTGCCTTTCTACTGGCTCTTCTGTTTTACCTTATTTTCCTGAAATTTTTTTGAGTGACCTTTGAGTCAGAGGGACTTATAATTTGGTGACTGCTATAAAAGTATTTCTTTCAATAGACCCCTCCATGCGTCCTCTCCACATGTAATTCTATAAATCATTTTTCTAAAGCTGCTTTCTCTGTAATGCTGGGCTCAACAACAGATTTCTTTTAAAAATAAGCTTAAAGAATTGGTGAAGTTTTTTTTTGCTGAAATTCTCGCTGAAATTCACAAGGATCTATGTGTTGTTTTAAAGCTACTGAGGGAATAAACATTTGTTTTTATAGGTTTTCAATTAGAAACTATAAAGCTAGTGGAATAGTTTTATCTCCTTTGTGTTGAGGCTATAAAACCAGCTACAATTTCAATTCCCATTTTCTAACTCAACTTTCAGACTAATTGTATAAAGGAAAGCCAAAGCTTAGCAAATGCTTGGTAACACGGACTCATCTATGTGCCCCCACCAAAAGCTGCTTTTACTCCAGTTATCTGATCACCCAATGGAGAACCATAGGACAGGTCATGAATCTGCCCAGTATTTTGTTGGATTTGAAAAGGGCAGCATTCTATGATCTGTTTTACAACGTGTTCCCAAGAATTGTGATGGACAGAGCCACTATAGTGAGTCAAACCTAATAAGAAGTAGAACAATCACTGTGTTGTACCGCTGAAACTAATACAGCATCCTGTAGTCAACTATACTCAAAAAAATACCCTCCCTCCAAAAAAAGAGTAAATGCAACAAAATAATTATGGAGCAAGTTTCCATTCTTAGAACGATTTAGTCCTTCCAGTCACATGAGAACATCACAAAAGGAACCAAGGCACAGAGAAGTTGAATAGATGCCCAGGGTCACACAGGAAGAAAGGAAACCAGAATATCAAAGCTGACAGCCTGGCTCCAGGGTACATTTACTCCTGTGCCATGTATTTGTGTTTCACAAAGCACGTTTAATTATGCTTTTTTTCACTTAACTCCTCATAATGGCCCCCAGGAGATATTAAGGTTTTATTATTCTGCTTCTTCATTTGAATAAAGCAAGGCAAGGATCATGAAACAGAACTGACCAAGGCAAATGTGAAGTCCTCTCAATCCTAAGCCTCCTACTCTTCTCTCATTTTTTTTTCTCAAGGAACAATTTCTTTCAATGGGAACAGTAAAGTGTCCCTTATTAAGACAGATGGAGGCAGAACTGTCCGAGTTGAAGCAGAGCGACCAGGTACTTAGACCTCTCTCCTATCCCCCACCTCTTTCCGTGCCATCCCTGGAGGCCCCTAGAAGGGATCCATGGAACACAGCTGGGAACCCATTGCCTTATTATGTGGTATCTTTCAAAAAGGGAAGGACTGGTTTTGTTCTCCCCTGGAAGAACTGAAGGGTATACAGAAAAAAAAATTGTTCTGGAGAGACCACAAATTACTTGGAACAGGAATAGCATATAGGAAAAAATTTAATGGGATCAGTCAGGACTTGAACTTGGGAGCTTCAGTCTGTTCATCTGTAAAGTGGGAATAAGAATTGCTGCCTTCCGTTGAGTTTCTAGTAGGCCAAATACTAAGCCTTCTTTTACGTAATCCTTCCAGCAAACATGAGACCTAGGTATTGCTACCCCAACTTACAGATGAAAAATTGAGATTCAAAGGGATTAGCTAGCTATCTTCCCCAAGATTACTCTGCTAGAGAATTGCAGAGTTGGAAATCAAAACTACATTTGTTTGACTATGAAGCCTGTGTCCTTAGCCTATATAAGATTGGGAACATTAGGAGATAAAGCTCCTAATCTATGTCAAGCACATTTTAGGCAGCCAGTAAATGGCAAATGTTATTTTAGAGAGACAGCATATTATTTAACAGCATAGACTTCAAACTCAGACTGTCAGGGTTCAAGTATCTGCTCTACTATTCACATAATGTGTGACCTTGGACAACTTTTTCAATCTTTCTAAGCTTCAATTACCTCATTTATAAAATTAGAATAATAGCATCTACTACAGTTTTTGTGACAATCAAATGAGATGCTGTGTTTCTTAGCTCACAGAGTTACCCATATTGTTAAATTAATGCCAGCTATGATTATTGTAGGAACTGTGTGTATGCTAAGGAACCAGGACAGAAGACCCAAAAAAATATTTTATAAGTAACCTAAGTATCTCATTTTGTTTTCAAAGTTTTGTTTCTCAAAACTTTTATAAAGTGCTACATTATTTCCATTTTACAAATGTTATTTTGAGAGTTTTAAATTTTTTTCTCAAATGTTTATAGCCCGTAAGCAGTGGAGTCAGAATGGGAGCCCAGGCAGGTGGGAGCCCAAGTGTCAGGGCTGTAGCAGGTTAGGAAAAAATGCCCTTGTTTTCCTTGCTTAAATGCAGTACCAGTTAAGAGGTGGTTGCAGGAATCAGGCAGGTGGACATTAAAATGTCCTCTTTCATGTGATAAAACTGTTAAAGAACATGACTTCGATTTGACACCAGTCGTTAACTCTTTCACGAGACAGAATGACCTACCTACTGGCCAGTCTAACACCTTAACCCCCACACCCACCCCATAGAGCCCGCCCTGTGGAAGACTGGAGCCAGGTGAGGACTTGCTACAAGCAGATCCCAGAAAAAGAAGGCAAAGTCATTCGAATTCCAACCTTTCTCCCACCTCCCCAACCAAATAAGTGACTCCTTTCCTGGATGGATTGAGTGAGGATGGAGAAAGGCCAGCAGCGTCCCTCTAATGGAGCTCGTCCAAACAGAAACACCCTGAGTGGGGTACAGGAATCCTGAGCTGTGTTCTCTGAGCTTCATGGTTCCAACCTCTAAGTCTCTGGGTCACCCAGGTGTGGGACTACACATCTCAGGTGAGGAGATTAACATCTTTCTGGGGAGGACTGTCCCCCAAACATCATAAGACCTCACCCAGATCAACTGCTTCTGAGGGTTTTCTCCCTAGGAAGCTCCAAAACAGGTCAGAAATATACAATTATTAAATTAATAGCAAGGCTACTCTGTACCTAAATCCAAAAGTTGGTCTATATTCTATTTCCCTTCCCAAATTATGTGCAGCCACATTGTCCAAGATAGCCCTTCAGAGATTCTGCAAGGACATTAAAAGATGGCATGTGGCCATCCAATAATGAAATTCTAATAAACAGTTCTATATTTGAAGGTAAATCTCATGCCATTATTACAAAGGGAGAAATAAAAGTTAAAAGATTAACATCCAAAAAATTAAAGTGCAAATTAGTTAAGTCAAATATAAAAATAATTGGAAATTCTCTTGCTTTTTGTAGGATAAAATTTTTTAAATTAAAGTCCAAAATTTATCTTTGATGTCTTGTTCATAGACAGTCTTGATGCCTGGGACAAGCTTGGGTGGTCGTCCTCTGGATGGGTGTTATTACTTCAGCATCTCAGAAATGAACTAATAGTCTGTGTTTCCAAAGAGATAATAAAACACAACTAGCTGTTGCAATACTGTCCCCACACCCATGACTTTTAGAAACCAAGCCAACCCCAGGCCCTAAAGAAGTTAGCCCAGGCACCCTACATTTCCCCAAATCCATACTTTATGTTGCCAAAAACCATAGCAGAGATTCAGTGATAACAAGACAGAGACTCAACAGGAAAGTCCTGGTTTCCACTGCTCCCGGATGCCAGTTGGTCGGTGCATGCACTCCAGTGACCATGACCTGCATTCATTTGGGAGAAAAATCACTTCAAGAGACTAATTGTGGCACTCCATTTGCCATATTCAGAGGACCTTTCTCCTTACGCATAGCGTCTCTCCTCATAAGGAGGTAACGTTGAGAGGTTCCCGCCTTACTGATTGATAACTGGAATGATGGCAACCTCCAGACATCAAGCTTTATTTGGGAGTTGCCAGTCTTTCCCAAGGGGCTGTATGAGGGGGGGAAATGAGGTCTTTCACACCTCTCCCTCTCCTTCTCCTTCTCCCCTTTGAGCTCCATGGTTCTGGTACCATACACTCAAGGGGTGGACTCAATGACATAACCACAGCCTTCTATGAAACTCTTGACCACAAATGTGACTGTCTCTTGCTAATAGCATCATTTACATATGTGAAGCATGGCTCCTAGAGAGGATTTTCACTGCATCCACACATTTGTTGCCACCAGAAAGCTACCCTAAGAAGATTCCAGAACTGGAAGTGTTATGGATATCTCAAGAGCCTATTGAGAACCATTTCCTCCATCATATTCTCCTTAAAAACATGCTCTTCTCCATTTTTCATAGTTTGAAGCCTAAGGAGCCTTTCTCTGTGTAATCTCTCCCTGCAGTAGCATCATCTAATATTTTAGGAAAGCTCAGGGGAATTTCTAATAGTTTACCCTAATCCTTGGCCTCCCTCACTTTTCTAACATGCTTAGGACTAGCCTTGTTGACTGAATTTGAGGGTCTTTACTCCCTTTAGTTTATAGCCAAAACAACTGATTTTCAAAGATATCTCTAGATCCATCATGGGAGAAATATGAAATTGTGAGCTCTCCATATGCCAGAGGCTTCTACTTTTCAAATAAAGCATGTCTATCTGCCCCTCGCTAGTTGGACAGTTCCACCCCGGGTGATTTTCTCCCATCAGATCGGCACGGAGTGTGACATGAACTTGCCCCATTGCTGCCCTGCGCGGTCGCACAGAGTGGGTCTGGTCTCCAGGCTTCACAAGCTTCTTGGGCCAGCCCCTCAGAGCACAGGAAACACCCGCAGGCCTCCTTCAGTGGCTGTCACCTGAAAGGTCACCCAGAGATTCTTTGCTGCTTCCCCCACACTTTTTACATCCAAACCTGTCCACACACGTAGCTGCTCTCTACGCCCACCCAATCACCAGAGTGTGGGTCCTCAGCAGCTCTTAACCTTGGACTCTGCGGTTTCCAAAGGTGTTTGCAGAAGGTGTTCTGGATTCCAGCGCCCTCTAGGGGAGGAATTTCAGGTTGTTTTCCTGGAATCTCGCCTTCTGTTCTCTGGTGCGTTTCATTGGGCTCAGGTCCCTCTCTGATCTACAAGCAACTTAAAGGTCTCTCCTTTATTTTTCTTTTCTTTTCTTTTTTTAGGAGCATACAGACTTAGGCATATCTCATGTTTGAGAGCTGGCTCTTCAGGCCTTCAAAAATGTCATACCTATTTAGTTTGTCTTCTAAGATGTCAGCCTTTCCCTCAGGAGAATCTTTTGGTCCTGTAACTTGTAACCAGCTGGCCTTGTTTGCTCAATCTTGTGTTGCTCCTGATAGGATTGTCAAACTGGAGCACATCTTTCAAAGCACTTGAGTTCTTCCTTCATTCCTTAATTCCAAGTGACAGGACTTTGGGTTGGCAATAGTTTGGAGTTATTCTCTACTTCAACAGAGAAGACGGCATATTCTATTTATTTTAAATATACTACCTCTCACAGGTGACCCCTGAGAGCATAGAATAACAAGAGGTTAGCCATATTAGTGCCCTCTTTTGGCCCTAAATGTAGTGCGTGGATTCTGAGGCAACCAGAATGCTGCTGGCTTCCTGGGCCTGGCTCTAATAATTTAAAGCTAGATCCTACCGGTGTTGCACAGTGCACGTGGAGCTCAGCTGGGTCTACTCTTGCAAATCCTGGTCAACAGGCACAGCTGAGAAAAAGCAAAGGGCCATTTAGCTCATGAATACCTAAACCCCCGTACAAACGCTTTCCCCGTCTTGAGCTCCATCATGACTGCTCTCCAAGGCCAGCAATTACAGTCCTGACTACATAAAAATATTTTCATACTCGGGCGCCTGGATGGCTCAGTTGGTTAAGCATCCGACTCATGATTACGGCTAGGTCAGGAGATCAAGCCCACCTATGGGCTCAGTGGATCCCCTCTACTTCTGCTCCTCCCCACCTCACTCTCTCGAATAAATATTTTTTTTTAAAGTATTTTCTTGCCCATATAGAAATAGCTATTCACCTGCAGATAAAACCATCCTAAGCCTCCATAGCAATCCCACAAGACCCACATTTGCCAAAACCTGAACCCTTCTGCTCAGCCACACCAATGAATGTCGCAGTGTCACAAATGGTGAAAACCAGCTGAATGTCACAATATGAACACCTGCCACCTACCAAGATTAAAACACATAACCCCTCCTCGCTCACCCTAGAGGCCCGAAACCATGGCCCCACAAAAACCCTCTCTACTCTTGGTCTGTTTCTCAAAGCTCCCAGCTGAATGTACCAGACACTGGGGATTTAGGGAGATAAGTACACAACACTCCAATTACCCCTGCTTAAATTCTGAACCAACTGAGACAAAAGCACGAGTCAGGTAACATTTTAAAAACTCACCTTTTCTGTGAATCTAGCTATTTGGAATTTCCAGGTAAGTGGGTTTAAATTTCACAGTCATTACTTACCACCCTCCGCTGGACAGCCTCACATCTCCCTCGAGTGGTCCTGTCCTCATGCAGCCAGCTGCTCAGAGATGCAGAGCAGAACGGTCTCTGCCAACAGGTAGATTCCAAAAGGAGATACCCAGCTCTATCTCCCAAAGCCTCCAGAGAAGCATTCCCCTACCCTGAGTGACTGAAGGAGGGAGAGACTTGGGGGTCCCTCCATATGCAAACACCAACAGCACAAAACTCCACCTTAATGCCAGCAGAGGAACACATCCGCCAAGAAAATATGCCCTGCATCCCAGAACAAGGTGGAGAAACGCACAAACTGGTTTGGCACATGTGACATAACATACTTATTTTACGTGGTGTATACACACATACAACCCTACTAATGTGGCAGAAATTAACAGGGAGCAGTGCAGGTGAATTTCTGGTATTTTTTCATAACAAGAACAATAATAATGAGTAATTTACCAAGTGCTCACTGCAGGGCAAGAATTCTGTGCTAAGCACGTTCATGAACTCACGTGTACCCGACCACGAAGTTTGAGCTCTTAACTACATGATCATTAATTGTTATCTAAGCTCTCTAAAGAAATACCTACTTTGGGGATTAATTGGAAGTTTTTAAGGTCTCTGAAAACATGACCCTCTCTCGACAACCCTACCACTCTACCAAGGTGCTTGCCATAAAGCAGTTGTCACTTGAGAGTTTAAGCAGCAGTATTTTTTTTTCTTTGATGATGAATTTTTAGGGATCTCGTGAGATTTATCCATGGCACTTGTTCATCAGAGTGAGTTTTGTTATTTCTTTAAAAAGGAAGGCTTTCCATGGATTTCTGCTGCTACACTGTACTAATGTAATCTAAAAAATAAAAAGCACTCCTGTGGTGTGTATTGAAATAAACTGCAGTTCACAAAAAGAAAACATGAATTCTAGGCAAAAGTACACTGACATGAAACCAGAATAAACTTACAGGTATTTTCTTAGCTAGAAAATTGAATATGGAAATTTAGTATTTCTGCAACATCTGGTCACCTATGTCCAAACCCCACCCCTAAACATTGAAGTAACTTAGGGCTTGGTTCTAGGTGCTTACTGGGCTCTCTCCTACATACAAGCTTTCTGGAAGGGGTCTCCTGTACTCCCTCGGCTCTCACTGTCACCTGCAGGCTGATGGCATCCAAACGTGCCGTGCCAGCTTTGACCTCTGCTTCAAGCCCCGGGCACCCATCTCCACCTGGATGTTTCCCAAACATTGCAAACTATATGTCGGTCCTGAACATAATTTATTTTTACCTGTAAATCTCACTCTCCCCACCTTTTCCAGCTCAGTAAATGTATCACCATTAATTACATTATTCAGGCAAGAAACCAGGACATTATCCTAGATCGGCACCTTTCATTGAAATACAATGTTAGGCGCACCTGGGTGGCTCAGCCAGTGAAGCATCTGCCTTCAGCTCAGGTCATGATCCCAGGGTCCCCCGGATCGAGCCCCATGTCAGGCTCCCTGCTTAGCAGTGAGCCTGCTTCTCCCTCTCCCTCTGCCACTCTCTTTGTTTGTGTGCACGCGCTTGCTCACTCTCTCTACCAAATAAATAAGTCCTTTAAAAAAATAAATAAAATGTGAGCCCAGAAGTCATTTTGTATTTTCTAGTAGTTCCATCTTAAGACAATGTATTACTAATAACACATTTAATCAATAGAGCAAAAATATTGCCACCACTACATCAACCTAAAAATTAAGATACCACAGAAGAGTAAACTCTTTGGAATCCTGAATGTATCTCATGCCCATCATTATGCCTCTTTTTTTATATAAATATTTTTAACTAATAGATGGCTTCATCAAACATGACAAGGATTAAACATATAAACCTGAGACCCTGAAATTAGATTATCTGCTCCTTTTTTTTTTTAATTTTTTAAATTCCAGTATAGTTAACAACATAGTGACACCTCATTCTTACCAGCCACATCTCACACATGCTCAGCAAGTGCATGGCGCCATTGGCTATCATGTTGGACACTGCAGTCTTGATTTCAGCTCCCTCTTTCATTCCTCCAATTAGAACCATTAACATAACCTGTTTTCTCTATCTCAAAATATATGTAAACCATCTGCTGATCTGTACCTCCAGGGTCTTTACATCTTTCACCCACAGGCTTCCTACTGTCTCCCACAGTTCCTCACCCCTCCATGTCTGTTCTCTACCCAGCAGCCAAAGTAAGCATTTTGAAATATATATTCTTGAAATGAATATTAAATGATTACGTACCAGGCTCTATCCTATGTGTGAAATACAGCAGTAGTGTAGTGGTTAAGAGCAGCCTATCCAAGTATAAATCCTGCCTCTACTTACCAGCTCAGTGACTGTGGGAAAATTGCTAAATAGACTGTGACTTAGTTTCTTCATCTGTAAAATGGGAACAATAATAGTATCTACCTATAGGGTTGCTGCAAGGATCCACTTAGCTAATAGATGTAAAGTGCTTGGCACACCAAAAGCATTCCATAAGTGGTAGCGATATTTTTTCTTATGATTTATTTTAGGAGCACCTGGGTGGCTCTGTGGTTGAGCGTCTGCCTTTGGTTCAGTTCATGATCCTGGGGTCCTGGGATCGAGTCCTGCGTCAGGCTCCCTGCAGGGAGCCTGCTCTCTGTGTCTCTCATGAATAAATAGATAAAATCCTTTAAAAAAAAAAGATGTATTTATTTTAGAGAGAGAGTGCACAAGAGTTGGGGAAGTGACAAAGGGAAAGGGAGAGAGAGAGAGAAACTCAAGCAGACTCCTAGCTGAGCTTGAAGCCTGACACGTGGCTTGATCCCACAACCCTGAGATTGTGACCTGAGCCGAAATCAAGTCAGCTGCCCAACCATCTGAGCCACCCAGGCACCCCGGTAGTGATATATTTTTATTCACTCTGTAGGTTTGAATTTTGGGTTACTGACTTTAAAGATTTTGATTTTGATTTTGTTTTTGTTTTATTGTAGTTAAAAATATATATATACCATTAAATTTGCCATTTTCACCATTGTACAATTCAGTGGCATTAATTATATTCACAATGCTGTGCAACCATCACCCCAAACAGAAACTCGGGGCACAGTAAGGAGCAACTCCCATCTCCCCAACGTCTGAGTTTCTCACTTCTCAACTTCCATGGTAAATAAAGCCTGACTCTACCTGGGGAGAGGCCGAGAGTTAAGTAAATAAAATATTTAACTTAAAGTCTGCTAAAGCCAAATGCTGAGTGCTGGTGAGCAAAACAAAGCCTCATGAGGGGATGGAGGACACATCTGACTGGTGATCAGGAAAAGCCTGAGGGAAAAGGCATTTGCCCAGAGAGGGGAATGAAGTGATGAGGTGGGCCATGCAAAAAGCCCATCAAGTTTTTCCCCTGTCAGAACATTTCAGTGGGGGCCCAGTGCACTTTGAAGAAAATTTGGGATCCCTGGGTGGCTCAGTGATTGAGTGTCTGCCTTTGGTTCAGGTTGTGATCCCAGGGTCCTGGGATCAAGTCCTGCATCGGGCTCCCCATAGGGAGCCTGCTTCCCCCTCTGCCTGTGTCTCTGTCTCTCTGTGTGTCTCTCATGAATAAATAAATAAAAATAAAAATTTCTTACTAAAACCAAAGTCACACCAGGACCCAGGCAGCCCTGCATCAGAGCCCTGGCCTTGGCCACTCTGCTGTCCCCTGTGGCACTCGCTGTCCGTTCCCTTCTCCTGCAGTGTGCGCACTCTGAAGCCCAGATGCCCAGCAAAGAACCAATCCAGCGTGCTCCTGTTTTGTACAAATGTAATGATGTTATCAGCCTCCAGTCCCTTACCTTATGTCACAGTTAGAAGCAAGAGCCCAACACATCTGGACTTGAATCCTGCTTTTCTTTGTAACCGGCTAGTACCAAGGACCTCAAACCCACTATCCCCCTTCGAGACAAGGGGATGTGCCTTCCCCATCGACAAGGGGAAACTGCCAGTGTTTTGAGTGCTGATCAGGTTAGTGAACCTTTTTGGGGTCTGGGTGCCCTCAACTGGGAAAGGGATAGAGCATTGATTGACCTCATCAAGTGGTTGTGAGGAAAAGACGCAACACAGAGTCTCATTATTGGGCAGCATTAGCGACTGTTAATATAACTAGCATTTTCCAACAGCCACGCTGCTTCTAGTACAAAAGATCTTTTTGTCCAGATGCAAACTGTTCGATCATAGGCATGTTTCTTTTTACTTTGCTCTGTGGAGTTCGGAATCTGTGTTCCTTTCTTTAAATGTGAGGGTTCCATCTAGTGGCCAAAGTGTAGGACCTAGCCGCTGGGTAGGGCAGTGTTTTTCAGTTTTTCAATTTGTAGGTCATGACATTTGGTTTCATTTATAGAATAAAATAGAAAATATCAGAGTGCATGAAAATGGCTTTTTAATAAAATGTGACAGACACATTCCACACAATCATTTCATTGAAACCTTAAAACGTATTCACATGGGTACTTAGGCACAGTATGAAATGCTCTTTCTGACAGTGGGCCATTTTGACAACATTCAGAAAGTCACCGATCGAAGATTTGGTTTGTCATAAAGTCAGGGGTGAACATTATTAGACTTAACTGGGCTGAAAATTTGGAATTACCTGGAGTGTTTAAAAAATATTGCTGCTTTGTCCCGCCCTCCAGAGATTGATTGATGTGGTCTGGGGTCTTACCTGGGCATCAGGATTTTTTTTTTTTTAAAGCGATTCAGGTGACTCCCTATACAGCCAAGGTTGGGACCTGTAGTATTAGAACCATCAAAAATTAGTTCCGCACATGAGAGAACAGTGGTATGGAGAGTTTTAGTGACTTTGCCAAAAGCCACACTGATGATTAGTAGAGAAGTTTCATGAAGGACCTTGGTATCTTGGAACCTGTCAGAAGTTCAGGAAATGTTTCATGTTTCGGAGGGCTTTTAGAAAGAGAGGAGGAAAAAAATGGAGAAAATATATATAAAATGTGTTTTCTAAGTTATAAACTGATTTTTATATTTCAATAAGTTTGTGGGATTTATCAAATTAGAGTCTGTGTGTCAATATATTCTACATCACTGATGCTTTGCTTTGCTTTCAAAACATCACCGGTTTGAGGTCCTTTGCCACCTACAGCCCTGAATTTAATCAGATAGTTTCGCCTTCCTGCTCCTTTTCTCTCAAACTGCTTGCATAGGTGACACCTTGTCTCTAATAACTAGGAAAGCACTTGTGACTCTCCATCAAAATCTCCACACCCTATAAATTACGATGATGAAATGTGGTAGTGCTCTTATTCCAGAATTCTATGATGTGTGCAAAGAGAAGACACATCAATTTTTAGGATTAAAAGGACGTGAAAACCAGAGTGTTAGAACATCACCTGAGCATGTCTGGGATATGTAAAGGTGCCCACAGCCAACCGATGGGAAATCATTTGCATGTACCAGAGCAGTGGGTGTGTTCAGGTCAGGGGAGGCTTCAAGTAGATGAATTTTGAGTGGGGAGGAAGGGAGGGGGTTAGACTTAAGGCTTGAAATAACAAAGTTAGGGATCCCTGGGTGGCTTAGGAGTTTCAGTGCCTGCCTTTGGCCCAGGGCATGATCCTGGCGTCCTGGGATCAAGTCCCGCATCAGGCTCCCTGCATGGAGCCTGCTTCTCCCTCTGCCTGTGTCTCTGCCTCTCTCTTTCCCTCTCTGTGTCTCTCATGAATAAATAAATAAAATCTTTAAAAAAAAAAGAAATAACAAAGTTAACAATCATCTTGTTTAAATTGGAGTAAAAAAAAAATCTTTTCTAATAGGAAAGGAGAGTCTTTGGGAAGGTGTTGTGGTAGGTGGGAGAGATGGGAAGAGAGATACAAGATGAAGACATACAAAGAGATGAAATGGGTATACAGCTTTCCATCACCAGGCGTTTCTAAATGGTAGAATGCCAGAGCCCCAACAGAACCTGGAGATAAAGCCAACCCCCCTCCTCATCCATGGGAGGCAGTGGACATGGGGAGACCCCAACAAGGTAGCACCACCAGCAGCCCCCCACCCCCGTCAACCCCGGTCATCCCTTCTGCCCCAGGGTCTTCCATCAGCTATTGGATATGGCCCCACCTCACCAAATTGGTGAGATAATTTAGAATCTGTATGTTCTGTGCACACCTTCATCAAAAGTACTCATTCAATGAATTAAAGTATGAATACATAAAGGCAAAAACGACCTCTTAAATTCATACGCCTCTTAAAAGATAAACTGAAGCATATTAAAAATTTCAAGACTTATTTGAGCAAAAATCAAATTCAGTTGGGCAGCATCCAGTCTAGCAGATAGGAGGGAGCTCCAAGGAGCTGTAAAAAATGAAAGACTTTTTAAGGCAAAAGGGAACAGGAGCAAGGAATTTATAGTAAGAAAAAAAAAAGAAAAGGTTGGTTATTGCAGTTACTTTCCATTAGGGGATGACAGCGGTCTCTCAGGCAGATGACCTAACTAGTGCAGATCACACAATTCCTGACTGGTTTAAGATTCCATCTGGGGGAAAGCTGAAACTGTAATTAAGTCCGTTTGGGGAGGTGGGGTCAGCATAAGCAACTCCATTTTGAGCCTGTCATTCTGAAGGTGCCTGAGAATGCATGACACAGGCTTGAGCCTGGTAATCTTCCAGAAAAACTAAAGACTAGAGCATCGATAACAAAAACAACCATGAACAGTCTAGACCAGACCATCTCAATCAGGATTTCCGAACCCCAGCTCTATTGACATTTTAGGTCAGGGGTCTACCAGGTGCACTGTGGGATGTTCAGCAGCATTCCTGACCATTCCAGATATCAGTAGCAACCCTCCACCACCACCCCCAGGTTGTGACATCGCAAGAGGTCAGAATCCCTGCCCACCCCCACTGACAACCATTGATGTAGATGTGACAGTAGCTGAGAGCACAGTCAGCTCAGCAGGATTCCAGATTTGCAATGGGCCGAGGGGCCAACAGTGTACCTCCCTGAGCTACCATCTGCCCATTTTGCACAACCTGAGCTTGAGCGTTTGGTCCTCCAGAGCTCTGCACCCAGCAGGGTCCTCAGTAACTGCCTCTGCAAGTGGAGACTGACTCAACAGTTGACAAGCTCTTCACCTTAACGTGGTCTCCACCAGTCCAAGTTGTGGGAACCACCTTCTAGCATCTCCTTAAAACCACAGGAGCTGGTCTTCCTCTTGGAGAATTTACAGGCACCAAGGAACTCTCTCGTGTGCTGTGACATCCGTGAATGTTGTGGATGCTTCAGAATTCTGCTGGCCCCAGCCTCGGAGGGCTGAAAATCATTCCCGGCCACCCTGGAGTGAACAGCAGAGCCAGAGCAGCCTGTCGTTGGGTTCCCTTCCCAGGGGCGCCGACCCACTGAGCCACAGGAGGTGGGGAGCAGCAGGCAGTGAGGCCAAGCCATGAATGTTAGGCCTTTTTCTTGGAAGACAAAGGTTCCGCTTTAAGCTAGTAGGAAACCTCCTTGGAGTGGGGGTGGGGGGAGCTGACCTTGGTTATAATCAAATAAAGATGAGATTCAGAGAAAACGGTCTTTCACGCCATGAATAATTGTCATTTTGTTGGGCTTTTTAATCATACCATTTCTCTGTTAGAATCATTGACACTACCTCATTTACAAGAGAAGCCATTTGACCCTTGTCAAAGCAAATTTTTGGAAGACATTCTCCAGGAATTTTAGTTGTTTAAAAAAGTTGTTTATAAATATTTTTAGTCAAGACCCTTTATTATTTCCCAGGCTCTGTCTTAAAAGAAATCCTTGAGCATCATAAAGAGTAGAAAAACTTCAGAATTAGCAGTATAGCTTAGAAATGTCCAGATAGTCCAGACATATTTTAAAAATGCAAATGGATGCAAATACTACCATAGACACCTTAATGACAGTGTCTCCTAGTAGGGACCACTGTTTCAGTCTTTTTTCTTTTAATACGTTGGAAAGCCAAACTGTGCACAGCAGCTAGCACTCTGCTGGCTTGGATTTGGGGTTACTTGATTCCTTTTTTTTTTTTTAAGATTTTATTTATTTATTCATGAAAGACACAGAGAGAGAGGCAGAGACACAGGCAGAGGGAGAAGCAGGATCCCTGTGGGGAGCCCACTGTGGGCCTTGATCCCAGGACCCCAGGATCACACCCTGAACCAAAGGCAGATGTTCAACCGCTGAGCCACCCAGATGCCCGGTTACTGGATTCCTAACTTCCCTTCTGTCTCCACTGTTTAGGGTTCCTGCTGTAGCATGGGGTTTAATCAGTTCCTACTCCTATGGTTTTCCTCTGAACCATCCCCTCTCCTAGCACAGTTTTCACGTCTTTTAGGCTTAAAGCCATGCACTGGGCTACTGGTCTGATTCCCTGGGTCCCCAGGCTAGGAGTTCATGGTTAACCTTTGAAAAATCATTCCTTGACTTCGGTAAAGAATTGCAAACAGAACTATCCTCCAATTGCAAAGAAAAGCCCTCCCAATAGGAATGCTATTTTTTTTTCCAGACATCTAAGAAAAACAAAGTGGAGGAAGAGAAACATTTGAGGTGAATATGGAAGCCCTTGCAGGTCTAATCTGCCTTGTACCTGTCCTCCCCTAGCATAACCACCCTAAACACTGAAGTAAATGTAGGATCTCCCCTCCCTGTTCCCTGGCTAGCATTAGGCTTTATTCTGAGATCTTTGCCAGTATTTTCCTTCTGCATTTGTCTATTATTATCACATGATTAAACCAGGAAACTCAAAAGGGGGTAAGAGTGGGAGACCGAGGCTTTGCAGGGGAGATAGTAAAATTAGTTAACACCAGGATGGGCTCAGAACAGAAGCTGGCCATAAATAACAGTTATCAATTCATACAAGCTAAAAAAAAAAAATCAGCCTGTTGCTGTGAATTGTGTCTGGCACAGCAAGGGACAGAGTGATCCCCGGAAGTAGACATTTAAGTACTCACAGATTAGGGGCAGACCTCTCCCATTTAATTAAAAGAGGGACTATATATAAGTCATGGCACTAGGATTCTATATGTCCTGCAATCATCTCTAATTCCTTTTTCGTCTCACTGAACTCAAAGCTAGTCTAGCCCTAGAGGAGCAGGAATATTATAAATGAGTGTTTGCAGTGGAGACACAATCGTGCACATGAGAACTCTGTCCCTGATTGGATCATTTAGCTGAAACAGTGTACAAGTTGACCTACGTTCCTCTTTCGGGAACCTTTCATTCTTGACCCAGACCTCACCCTCCTCCTAGTCCCCAGCGGACCGAGATGTAGTGTCCAGACATGGGAAGGGCCAAAAGCATTCCAAAATGTAGGATAAACCACGACAGTGGTGACACCTATTAAACCCAGCTGGGGCTGAGTCTTTTTAAGTTTGTACTAAGAGGGCTGAACCCAGTTGAGGACAAGGAGAGAATTTTCTTCCATCACTGCCTCCTAACATGCTCTGCTGGATTCCTTCTTGGAAGTTCTCTCAGCCAGACACTATCAAGACTCACTTTTGAGTATTAAAAAGTCCAGGTGAGTCCAAATAAAAGCATCTACTTCACTCCCAGAGTTTAGCTTTTGCTTCTTCTTGGTTCAGGTTCTCAAGGACTAGAGAAGGGGTTGGGTCAGTTCTTATACCAATCCTCCTTGTCCTTCCTTCAATCCACACCCAGCCTTGTGACCATGAGAGTGTAGCTTCTGGATCCTTCAGGTTTGAGGGAAGGAGAAAAAGGAGTAAGAGTTAAGAAACTTATCCAAGCCTACCTGCCATCTTGCACTCCCTCATGTCTAGTGTCTCCATGTGGCTCATTCATGGAACTCACTGTGAGGACGCCTTCACTCTCTGGGGGCACAGGCCGCCCTGTGCTTTCTCTGCCTCCATGGGCAGCTCTCATCAGGTTGTTGCCTTCAGTTCTCCAGGATGGAAGCAAGAATCAGTCTTTATACTTGCAGGTCTTCCAAAGCTTTGGGGGCCATGTGTTGGGTTCTCTCAACGAGAAATCTTTAAGTGTATTATTGCACTCCCTGTGTTCACTGAAGAGGATTTTATGGGCTGCATTAGCTCAGCAGGTCCTAGGGAGTAGAATGTGGTCTCCCCAGTCTCTACAGTTAGAACTTCCCTCCCTCCATGGAGATGTGGATAGGGGAAGCACCATTCCATCTGGGAGTAGAAAAAAGCAAAGCCGACTCTGTTCCAATTTCCTCCAGTGAATCTCTTTCTAGTCTGACGTCCTCTGTCATGTAGACTGGATGTGGGTGACGAGAACAAGGTGACCACATTTTAGTCAGCCCAGCAGGTGTGTCCAGCAACTCCTCTTTACATTATTGCAATGGTCTATCGCCTTTGCTTTGGGCTTAGTGAAAATTCTGAGATTTCAGGAAGAGATCTTACAATGGTTAATTTTGTGTGTCCAACTGGCTGAAGTACCCGATCTTTGGCCAAACACCAGTCCAGATGTGACTGTGAGGGTATTTTTGATACATTTAAAGCAGCAGATAGTAAAACAGATTACCCTCCGTCACGTGGGTGGGCTTCATCCAATCGGTTGAAGGCCTGAATAGAAAAAGACCGAGGTCCTTTGAGGAAGGAGGAATTTTGCCTGCCGACTACCTTCAGACTCGTGCTGTAACATCAGCTTCTTCTTAAATCTCTAGCCTGTCCTACAGATTTCAGACTTGCCAGGCCCTACATCAGATAAGCCAATTCCTAAAAAGAGGGATACACACACTTGCATACCCTACTGGTGCTGTTTCTCTAGAGAACCCTGATTAAAACAGCCCTATTCAGCATTTTATGTCAGTTCTACAAAGACTTAAAACTTGTTTTGCTCACTCTGGATAACTTAACCTCCTCACCAGCAGGTAGTGGGTTCTATCCTGGAAACATCTGTTTACCGGTCCCCTTGGAACTTGATGAAGATATCACAAGGATATCTAGATATCCTAGAAGGGGAACAACCTATATGATGAAGTGAGAATAGTATGTAATTGTCTGGCAGGTAAATTTATACAGATACATACACTAACCATCCAATTGGGACATTAGGTTCCAAATGGTTTTCCCCAAAATAGGGGATTAATTCTATCATGCTCAATTCCAGATTTTCTCTGGCATCACCCAGATCCTCACAGTCTTCTCCTGGGTGCCCACATTATTCTTGCCTTAAAATAGCCCAGGTTGGAGTGAGAGTGATTTCAGAACCCTTATTTCTAATTCCCCAACGCGCTCTGATTTCCCTTCACATTTGCTTAAGGCTCAGTGTAAGTACAGAGCATTTTCATTAGATGCAGTTCAAGGAAACTGCATTTCTCGGGCGCCCTTTGCCAAGTGCTTGCCCCTAGCAACCTGTTTCCCTGGGAACAGTCTCCCCCTCTCTCTACGGAGCCACATCTTTCTGGGCTCTCTGTCCACTGCCTCTGGGTTCAGCGCTGGCCACACCATGGCCATGGAAGTTTCCCATAAGAAGTGCTCACTGAGTGGAAGCGGATCTTTCAAATTAAGTCCAAATTAAAACCAGAGCTCCTGTTGCCCAGAAACGTGAACCCGTGATTGAAATGATACCATTTAACTCCTCAATTGAGTGAGTTACACAATCTCATCATCACTGTTTCTAATTGAAATAGCTCACACTTCCTCAATATTTAACTGTGATCTGGGCACCTTTCAAAGCACTAAATCGTCCGCACAAGAATCTATGGTGGTTGGTACTGCAAAAGAGACCATTTTACAGAGGAGAGACCCAACGCCCACACAGGTTAAATAAGGTATGTAGGGGCACACAGGGCACACAGCCAATGCCTTATCGCAAATCCCAGTGTCAGATCCCAGCAGTCTGGCTTCACAGCCTGTGTTGTGTACTACAGAGCTCCGGCCCCAAAAGAATTTCCTGGTTGGGTCAGCCTTGTCTTTTATCAACGGAGACCTTTATGTATTTAACAAATATTTATAATGAAATTGCATCATACATTTTAAAATGCATTTTATGTAACCATATCTATACCCAAAAAGTTTTGATAGGAATTTATGTGAAAAGGAACAGGAAGTTTTTCTCTTTTTCTAAGAGTGAAAAAAATTACTGGCTAAGAAATAAGGAGCTAGGAAAAGACAACGATATCAGAAAAGCATTTCAGGGGAAGCTGTCAGACTTGAACGGAAAACGTAGCTCTGGGATTCCTGGCTGCCACGGCCAAAAGAGAAACAGTAAACTTCACATCTTTCATCATGTGATAAAGCAAGAATGGCAGTTCATGGAAAAAGGTACAAATTTGATAAGACTGAATTGTGAAAGAGACTTATGTCGTTTTTTTTTTTCAATGACAGCTATGTCATCAATTGCAATTTTAAGACAATGCACATGTCCATGTATAAAGGTCAATGAAAAGTTTAGGTCTTTGTAATTTCCCTACCCAACCTCTCAAGAAAAATTCAGATAAAATTGGCCCTCACAGGGCCAATCATATTTTCAGTAAATAGGTGGCTCCGGCCAAGGGACTCACTGTTTAAGCCTCTCTGGCTGTCATCTGGCTCTAGGAACACACTAGGAACAGACTGGATCCAGCCAACACGAACTTCTTGTGCCAGTTTCTTTCTTTTTTTTTTTTTTTAATTCCAAATGTCTTGGTTAAAATCATTTGGGTCCTTTTTTTCTTTTCCGGATGCATTTATTTCATGAGCTACAAGTTTTAAAGTTAGTACTTTGGGATTAAAATGATCACTTATTTGAAGAATCCAACTTTGGTGGCCCACTATTTCCCATATATCCAACCTTATAATAGATCTCCTTACCACTTAGACCACTCTCTCCTATTCAGCCTCTTGTTGACATGAGCTGAATTACCGATCCAATCCTTCCAGCTGGTTACGTAGTTTGCTTCTTCATCCCCAGTCTCCAAAATAAAGTTAAATTTCTTTAGCCTCGCAGTAAAGTCCCGTCTCAGTGCTCACGCTCAGGACTGTAACTTTACTGCTACTCCTTTGGGTATGATCTGCAGCCCTATGACCCGGGAGCTGCTTGGAAAGACAGATTCTCTGGCCTCAGCCCGGACCTACTGAATCAGAAACTCTGGGGCGGGGTGGGGCCCAGCTATCTGTTTCCAACAAGCTCTCCATGTGATTCTGAAGCAGGCTCAAGTTGAGCATCATGCTTTCCTTTCTCAAGCTTTTAAGCTCTTCCTTAATGTTCCCCATATTTGCCAACTTACTAAGTAGCAGGTAACTGGAGCTAAGCCAGACGATACCCTCTGTATCTCCACCCACCTCAAAAACTTGACAGCTTCAACAGCCTTGGAAATTGACTGAATCTAAACAGATACACATGGGTAAATTGCTTCTTTTAAAAAATCTCTTATCATTAGTTTGCCTCTCCATCCGATCTAATATTCCTGGTATTAGTCTCCAAATGTGTTCCTATCTGTCCTATATAACTTAAGTAATGAAGAAGTGCTGAGGGAACAGCTCAATTTCCCCTATCAATTCTTCCACTGGGAAAATAAAGAGAAATTGCCTTCCTGAATTGTGTTTTGGGGTATTACACTTGCTGTGCAGCATGGATTTTTCCATCTGTCTGTGGCTGTTAACCAAACTGCCATGGGGAGGAATTGCCCCGCTGTAGTCAGAAAGCTGGGGTGATGTCAAGTATTTCTCCCTCACAGGAGACAGAGTTCCTGGCCATCATCAATCAGTTCACTTAGAGGGACCATTTTTGAAATAAAAATGGTCCTGATTCTTGCCAAGATTTAGAAAGCTGACTAAAAATTCTCAGACATTTCATTTCAACTTCGTGACTAATTGCCTTGGACTCTTGCTCTTGATGAGAGACTGACAAATGGGCACTTTATGGAAGCCGCGAGAAGAGTGCTTTGCTTTTATTGTGATCACTGATGCATTATAAACAAAATGCAAAATACATAGATTTTAATCTCAATTTGCATTTCTTGAAGTTTGGAGAAGCCAGATAGCCTTTCCCTAAAGGAGTTGTGGCCATATATATTCTTTGTTGCTACAGGGGCTACAATTGTGCTTAGAAGTGAACTTTGAAAGGATTTATTCAGCAAAAAGGGAAATTAAGGATGCAGTGACATGTGTTATCATTAATAGATGTTGTGTAGTCATTTTGTGCAAGGCACTGATAATTGCCATGCAGAACAAGTGAGAATAACATTCATTTAGAATGTATATATGTAAGTAAATAGCGATAAATCATTCATTAAATTAGGGACCGTTGTCTCCTGGTAAAAGGAGTATTTTGTGCAGTATTTTGTATTTTGTGCAGTAGCTCCTTCACTTACCATTCACAAAACCTACTTCCTCTCTCTCTAACTTGGCAAGAGAGCTCATTTCCCTCTTTACTGAGAAACACAGGACATCACCATGAGCCCCCTGACTGCCCTACTCCCCTCACCTCAGAGTAACTCCTCATCTCCATTGGACTCAGTTTACAGACTGAGTCAGCAAGAAAGGCTGCTCTCCAAAGATTTACCTGGAGCCTCAACTCCCCCACAGACCTTCTCTGCCAGGTAGCTCTTTCTCTTGTATCTTCTGTCCCTCCCTGTCCAATGGAATCTCAGCATGGCTTACACACTCCCTCTCTCCCCATTCCAGTACTTTCAACACCACCCTAGTTCAGATCCTCATCTTCTCTCACCTGCACCCTTAACTATGCCCTCCAAGGAGGCTCCTTTCTTCCCAGCATTTTATACCAGAATAATCTTGTTGTTAGAAGGTGTATGTGGTTATGTTAGTCCCCGCCTCAAAAACTCAGTAGTATCAAAAAAAGAAAGAGAGAGAAAGAAGAAAGGAAGAAAGGAAGAAAGGAAAGAAAGAAAGAAAGAAAGAAAGAAAGAAAGAAAGAAAGAAAGAAAGAAAGAAAGAAAAGAGTAAGTTTTTCATGAGTCTCCAGGTCCTCCACAGTCCATCTCTTAGTTCTCAGCTTTCCTCTCCAGAATGGAGTGTCTTCAACACATTTTTTTCAGCCTTCTAAGGTCGCCTGCAGTTCTCTGAGCATCACTGTCCACCTTCAGACATTCTGCCTTTTCTCCATCTGCAGTTCTGCTTGTTGAAATTCTTTTTTAAAAAAAGATTTTATTATTTGAGAGAGAGCGAGAGCACAAGCAGGTGGTGGGGCAGAGGGAGGAGAAACAGATTCCCTGCTGAGCAGGGAGCCCAGTGATGCAGGGCTCAATCACAGGACCCAGGGATCATGACCTGAGCCAAAGGCAGACACTTAACCAACTGAGCCACCAAGGTGCCCTGCTTATTGAAATTCTTATCCTTGGTGTGCTTCTAGTTCAAATCAGTGACACCCACCTCTGTACACATTTTATACTTTTATTACGATATGGCCTTCTTTTTTTTAATTTTTTATTTATTTATGATAGTCACACAGAGAGAGAGAGAGGCAGAGACACAGGCAGAGGGAGAAGCAGGCTCCATGCACCGGGAGCCAGATGTGGGATTCAATCCCGGGTCTCCAGGATCGCGCCCTGGGCCAAAGGCAGGCGCTAAACCGCTGCGCCACCCAGGGATCCCAACAATATGGCCTTCCATTGTGGGTATCTATGCCTGAGACCAGGAACAATGTCCTTTGCTTTTTTTTTTTTTAGCTTCCCCATTGAGAAACATCTGGATTTCCCATAATGAGAAGATTAAGCACTGAATTGTGTGCTGTTAATCACAGGGATAATCACAGAGGTATTATAGAGAAGAATGTTAGCTCATTTTTAGTAGACATGTTCTTCTTCTGCAATATTACTTAAATGCAATGTATTTCACCCATATCTAGAATATTTGTCCTTTGATCAATTAATTTCTCATTTGAAGAAAGCATTCTTCTCCACAAAGTAGAAGGTAAGGCCAAGATTAGAAATTCTAAGCACTAGCCCTCGCGCTCTCTGCTGACCCAGCTGCATCAGTCCAGGCATGTCATTTCATTTTCTGGCAAGACTTAGTTTCCTTATCTATAAAATGAAGAGTTGGCATTCCATTTTCCCTAAAGTTTCTACCAAGGGTAAGATTTTATTATTTTAGCCATTACCATTACTGTTCACAGTTGTACAAAGCCAACGATTAACTTTGATGAACCTTATTTCACAGCGTAAGCAAATGTACCATATTCATGATGATTTTTTGATGGCAAAAGGTCTTAACCCAAGTAATTAACCCTCTGTGAGAAAGGATTGGGGTATTCACTTCGGGTATTCCTGATTTTTCCATGGAATCACCAACCACAAAGCACTGAAAGATAAAGCACTAGGAAGGCTGCCAAACCCACAGCACACCCCCCCTCCCCCGGAGCTGCCTTCTACTCATCCACCAACATTTACTGAATGTCCATTGTGTGTCAGGCACTGTTCCAGGCAGGAGAATACGGTAATGAGCAAGATGGACAAGGACCCTGCATTCTTAGCGCTTAGAAGAGCGAAAACATAATGAACAAGAAAACAAATGAATTTTCAAAAGGTCACTTTAGCTGGTGATAAGGCACAATAAGAAACGATCTAGCGAGGTGTCATGGGTACTTGAAAGGCTAATGCAGCACCAGTGGATCGAGCAGGTTTAGATGATGGAGTGACATCAAAGCAGAGGCGAGAATGACCCCCAATCTACACACACAGAATCAGGCACCAGGCAACCTTCCCCACTGCAGGTCAGGATTTCAGCGGGTCTGTTCCACAGGGAAACAAACTCCTAGGAGTCAGATCCATTTTCCCCAGTGGAGAGGACGTCTCTAAAGTTGAGACAACTTCATACCCAATACAAAGCTCACATCATCTCAAGGGCAAAGCTAAAATGCATAGATCATCTTTGATACCCTAGAGCAGCAACTCTCCACTTGTTTTTCTAATACATGCACCTCAGGATGGGGGTTTACATCTATGTAAAGGAGCAGACCCCGGTATTTTTATGGCCTGTGGCATGAAAGAGGGAGGTAGGCTTCAGGTCATGGCAATTCGTGGCACTCCGCCCCTTTAGTCCCATTCAGGAATGTATACCAGATTGGGAAGGAGTAAGAACATCACTGTGAGTAGACCTGATAATTTTCCATTCAAAACTTTAGTAATATTTGACATCGCATAGCTGATCAAATCATAGTAATCAGAGGCCTACAGAATTAGGTCCACATTCCCCCAGCCAGTCCACACTTGAGCCACCCATCCCTTAAATGTCATTGCACACCACTGCCTGCTGGTTCTTAATGGGAGTTCTCTCCCAGTCACACGACAGAGCATCAGGACAGGACTGTGACCTTTGGGGTTCTACCGACCAGAGTTCACGTCCCTGTTCTGACATACAACTGCTGTGTGACCAGGTTCGTCAGACTTTCTCAATGTTGGGGGTAACAGTACCTAACTCATAACTTCATAGTAATTGCCGTTGACAAAAATAAAGGCTTTGTTGTTACTGTTGCCAGACTTCTAGTTGCCTCTTAAAAGCACCCCTCCTCATTTATAACTGCAAGCATCTAGAAGGTCTTCTCACACCCTTCCCCTATGTGGCCTTTTGATCCAGCAGGGGCTGGTTCAGGTTTTGCTCCCTTCCCCACCATCAACCTTCTGCTTAGTTCCATCTTCTCTGAGGTCTGGGAGTCCTGAGCAACCCAACCATGTTCCTTGTCCCTTCCTGTCTCAGGTCTTCTTTTTCTTTCCCATCTGCCTATCCCCTCGGTAAGGGCCAGAATCTTGTCCTTCCTTCATCATGCCTTCCTCTTCACTTAAATTATGAACAAATTTTTAATCCTCAGTGAGACACCTGGGTGGTGCAGTTAGTTAAGCATCTGACTCTTGATTTCGACTCAGGTCATGGTCTCAGAGTCATAAGATCGAGCCCTATGTTGGGCTCCACACTGGGTGTGGAACCTGCTTAAGATTCTCTCCAAAAAAAAAAAAAAAAGTTTTCCTCAGCAAAAAGCCTTCCTTTGGGCTCCTAGTTCAAATAATAGCACCTGCCTCTGTGAACTGCTTTTATGCTTTTATTAGCAGCACCACCTTGTGTTACAGTCAGTTGTGTGTGCCTCAGATCAGGGACACTTATGTTCAAGAGGTAACCAAATAAAAATGAAGGCATTTGGGGTAAAGCAATTTTAGAACTATAGAGAAGAGGTTTTCCTTTGAAGGATTACACATTTTTGAAAATGTGGGTTATAGTCTAATAGTGGACTCGAAAATCATTCTAATCTAGTTTCTAATACAGTGGGTATGACCAGCAATTTTTAGTGGAGTGGGATAGAACTAGAAAGAATAAAATAGAAAGCATCAGAATGTGCTACATGTAATACAATCATTTGATGAAACAGATTAGTGGATCTGCTCTCAACTTCAGATTCCCTAGGTCTGGAGTAGACACAGACTTTCCACTTCTAGAGCGTGTGTGTGAGAGACAGACAGAGACGGGGGGAGGGAGGGAGAACAGGGACACAATATAAAATGCATTTCTTACTGTCAAAAAAGGTTTGAGAAATGTTGCTCTGTCTCATAGATTAAATGAATCAGATCTAAGAGACGCATTTTTACGATTTCACCCAAAGTGCTCTGACATTACCTCAGAATAGCTTACAATTCTTACCAGGCAGGTAGGAATAGGTGATGTCATCATAGCATAAAGGGTACTGAGGCATCCAGACACAGGGCTAATTAACACATCTTGAGCAGCGTAGTTGGCTTTCCACAGGTGCAGAGGAACACAGGAATTGACTCAGAACCAGAGCCCCTATTCAAAACTGTTAAATTGTAATTTCTTCACTAATTGAGTGTTTTCTGAGCAAATGCAAATCAGGGGTCTGTGGTTATTCCGAGAGTTATCCAAAAATCCATGATTTTTTTGAAAGAATGTGTAAACATAGAATCATGTAAATTCATACTGCTTTTAAACTGTAAATATGCCATAGAGGTTGTCATGGTCTCCAGGTAAGCAACAGCCACAACACAGAGCTGAAAATGATTAATAAATGCAGGACGGATACTAGAAATCATCACCTCACCATCCCAAAGGAAACAGTAAGTCTAGACTATAGTTATCAGTGGTGGATACAATTATTCAGTGAAACAGGCATCAGGCGGGCGCCACCCAGGCCACCCAGGCCCTGGCAGTCTCAGCATTACTCGCATTGGGTCAGACAGGGCTTGTGAACCTCAGTAGGAAAGCACAGCATGATCTGTGAAGTATTTCTGCCCTTAAAAAAAAAAAAAAATGGAACCTAAATATAATCAAGGTTCTAAATCTAATTGCCATCTGATAGGAAATATGAAGGCTGATTGAAGATAAATGGTGACAGGAGGTTCCCATCAGCCACATCTACGATTGGGTACCACTGTTGTGGACTATCCCGCATCAAGATCCTGAGGGCATGTTAAGCAAATAGCTGGGCTGCATTCCCAGGGTTTCTGTCTTAGGAGTGGATGGGGCCTGAGAAGAGGATTTGCATTTCTAACATGTTCCCAGGGGATGCTGAAGCTGCTCCTCCAGGACCCACACTTAGAAAACCCAGCCTACAGGACAAATAACCTGCTTAGCCAACAGGTGCCCTTGTGAGAAAGTGGGGCTATTACAGAATAAGATACATTTAAAAGGTGTACAAACCCGATGCGATATATGGACTCTATTCAGATCTCGATTTAAAAAACCTGCAACTACAGAAAAACTTTTGAAACAACTGGAGAAATCTCAATATGGAGTGGAGTGGAAGTGGGATTGAGGCAATAAATTACACTTAATTCTTTTGAATTTAACAACAGCATGATTATGACATTTAAAACTTTTTAAAAGTTAAAGATACATGCTGAGGGTTTTTTGTTTTGTTTTTGATAAAATGAAAGGATTCCTAAGGATGGATGAAAGAAGATTATCAAAGTATTAGTAATTACCCCAACTTGAAATAGGTCTGGGGGCTTGTTAGGTTAGTCTCTTTATTTTGGGTGTGTTTGAAATTTTTCATAAAGTTTTGGTTTTTTTTTTTAAATGACCACTGCCTACACTAGACTTCTTCACATTATAGAGAGTTACATTTTCCTCATGTGGAGATCAGCCTCCCAATGGTCTCAACACTTCAAAAAGTAACCTGACACTCAGAAATAAAGATAAATTACCACTATGCTCCAGAAGTAGCTGTAATGAAACTAAAGTCATGAATAATCTATCTTCTTCAAATGTCATTTGGACTTACTTAATACACAGTTCTGTAAAAGTTGTTGGTCTAGTTTCTCATTCTCCATTAGATCTAGTAAAGAAACTGTGCTGGAAATGACTATTGTGACAGCAGGAAAAATGATAGCACCATAGCCTGACATTTACAGAACAAAATTAAAGTGTATTAAAAAATTGGGTTAGCATATTGTATAGTGATAGATAGACTAATTCATCAATTAAAATGTAGCCTTTACTGAGAATTCAGTTACCTTTCTGATTCCTTTATTTATACTAATGTTCTTAATCCACATAGCAACCCACTGAGATTGGCCTTGTTATCGGCAGTTTACAGATAAAGAAACAGGAGTGCAGAGAGGTTAAGGAACTTGCCTGAGGTCACACAGCAAGAGACTGTGCTCTCAGCCACTTCCAGTGCCACCCAATCAAGAAAAGTGAAACCGTACCCATTGTCTTCTCAGATATATATCAAGGTGAAATAACAGTAGAAAATACAGCTTAGACACTTTTTTTCATATTGAAATTTATTTTAAAGAGTTTTTAAGCTGTGTAAAGGGATGAACTAGCTATTTGGAAATCTTCCTGAAGAAAACATAATACGGTAGAAAGATGATAGACTTGTGTTAGGAAGACCTGGGCTCAGAGTTGAGCTCCATCTTTAACCAGCTGTGGGATCTTAGGTAAGCTACTGGACACTTCTGATCCCCTGATTCCTTAGCTTCAACACAGGAGCAGTAATTTCCAATGTTATTACAAGGATAAATGGGTTAATGGCATATAGCTAGTTCAGATTCCTCCTCTCGTGTGGAAGGCCTAGGGGTGCTGGATAAAGCAGTTTCTTTATAACAGGCACAATCACTGAAATCACCAGAAGACAAATCCTAGAAGGAACCTAATAAACTGCCCTTACCCCAGAATTCAAACAAGTTAGCCCAGATGAGAGGAATGATGGAATGTCCCTTCAAAAATGATTACATGAAAAGCCTACAGGAATTTCTCATCCAGGAAAGGTAAGACCTGGGAGTTTGGTCCCAAGGAAACAAGCCATTGTGGAAGAGAGGGGTGGTGCTCAGAGCAAATGGAGCTGTGGACAGCTAAGAACTCAGGACTGCAGGAGCTTGTGCATCTGCAGTGACCAGCAGGGAAGGCAAAACCAGCACGTGGCATCTATGGGGGATGGGAGGAGAGAGAGAGACACCTGCTGTTTAACACCTGCTCCGACACCAGCACCAGTAACCATGGCAGAAAGGACTTCAGGCCTCAGCTCTCGCATCATGATCCGGGTGGGTACAGACTACAGTGGCAGTGCTGTCCAGACCCCCATAACCCGGCTCCTGCATTTGCCGCCCACTTCTGGAGACACTATGTTAGACAAGGAAGGCTTTACAAAGGTAAAGCAGCAACACTAAAGACCATGAGACCCCAGAGCAAATCTGAAATCCCCCCCCCTGAGCCTCCCCAAACTCTTCCGCAGGAATGCGAGGGATTCTGAGCTCCATGGAGGGTAGATGCAAAGCCAGATCAATCCTCTACTGCAGCAATGATTTTTGACTCTAATTTATCACCAGCTGCTAGAGCCTGGGAAATAGGGATGGCATATATATATTTTTTCCTTTATAACTCAATATCTCCCATCAGGGAAGAAAGATGATCATATTCCAAAGTACATTCCTTGTAATAAAAACCATTTAAATGCATTTGAAAATACTGGGTCCATTTACTACCATCTAAGGGGAGAGAATATTATGCAAGATAGTAATAGAAGGACTTTGAAATGTGAAATTCCAATTATAGATTAGGCATAGACTGAAGGGGACATTTGTTAAGTCGCCACAGACCTTGGTGAGCCCAGGCCCTGTTACTGGGTCCCCATTAATAACGCTGCCATTTAGACAGTTAACACCGAAGCCAGCTCTCCTTGTGTCCAGCTCTCAGGCCCATGGTGCACATGCCCAGCTTCCTCCTGGGCCTCTGTGCTCTGTCCCCAGTTCAAAAGAAGAAACTCCAGTTGGAACTGTGGGCCAGCGGCGTGCATGGGCGATTCAGCTCTTTCCGTAAGGCTTTCAAAGCAGCGCTGAAAAGCCTCCCAGGCTCTGCACGCAGATGGGCAGTTCTGAAAGGACCCTTAGACGCACTGGCCACAGCTGACCCTGGCAAGGCAGCAGGAAGTGAAGGGAGAGCCTGCTGTGGGCCAGGCATTGTGCGATGGATCAAAGCGGGGAGAGGGGCCCGGCCAGCTGGACGGTGGCTGCGAGACCGGGGCTCCACGGGCACTAAAACAGGACTAGATCCGCGTTTCCAAGTGTGAAGTTAGGGACCGGCTCTGAGTGTGGGACGTTTTATATGTCAAATAGAAACTGATGCTAGTTCCATGGACATAATGCCCTCAAGATCTGCTAACCTAATGACAGGCTATTTAGTCTGCTAGGGGCTTTTATACAAATAAAAACAAGGTTAGAAGAATCTAAATATTTATCATGGGAAAGGTCTAATAATTTTTTTAAAAAGCCACTTGAAGATAGGCTCTAATGTTGAGCAGTCAAGCTGGCTATGGGGTAGAGTTGGTGATTTTATGCCTCGTTTCTTTAATTTCTCAGAATTAGAAAAATAGATACTTGGGTAGAATTTGATCCCACACCTTATATGACTTAGTGATGATGGCCAGCAATTTCGTGGGTTTCTATGAACATTGGCACACTTAAAATCCCATATAGAATAAAACCAAGACAAAAGCTAAAAAATTGTTGAATATCTTTTTTTTTAATATTTTTTTTTATTTTTATTTATCTATGATAGTCATACAGAGAGAGAGAGAGAGGCAGAGGCACAGGCAGAGGGAGAAGCAGGCTCCATGCACCGGGAGCCCGATGTGGGATTCGATCCCGGGTCTCCAGGATCGCGCCCTGGGCCAAAGGCAGGCGCCAAACCGCTGCACCACCCAGGGATCCCAAATTGTTGAACATCTTAACACCCAAATCTTTGGGGAAAGAGGAGGATGGATTTCTGAAAGTAATCTTACACCTCCTGCCAGATTACATGGTGAGCAAAGACGAGCTCCTTTTCATCAGCTCTGAGAGTGTCTGCTTCCTTTTGCGTCTTACTATGAGGTATTATTTCCCTCTATCAGTTTGATTAGCAAAAAGCCTTAATCACATGTTTGCATTTGCAGTTCTGAGATTGCTAATGAAGCTAGCATTGAGCACTGTTCTCTTTCGTGCTTACTGGCTCTTGCTTTTCTGCCTCTGAATTACCAGTTCGTGTCCTTTGTCCTTTTTCCCATTGCTTTATAACAACTCTGTATAAATGTTTTCTGCATTATCATTCTCTTCCCTCTGGACTTCCAGGACACTATGCCACTCTTTTTCCTCCTCCTTCTGTGCTCACACTCAAGTTGGGTGGTCCTCAGCCGGGCTCGTTTTCCTACAGGCGACCGACTGCTCTCCCAGAAAGCTCAAAGGAGCAAGGACCACGAACGCCTTAGTGTCACCAATCATCCCAACTTGCCTGAAACTGAGGAGGCTTCTGGGACTTGCAGTTGTCAAATTGCAATTGCAGGTGCCAGCCCTGAGCAAACCGAAATGGTCGGTCAGCCTCAGGTTCAATGCTCAATATTGTTGAATGAATTCATGGGGACTTCCGGGACTACTTTTCCAGCTGGATTACTCTTTTGATTCACAGATCCATATCTGTAATTGCTTTATAGACAGCACCACTGAAATAATAGCATCTTACTTCCAATATGTCCAAAATGCTCTCCCCAGTCTCTTCCATCCACCCCCTCCAAAAGCCTTTGATCACTTTTTCAATGAATTCATTCTCTAGCATTTTAGAATCCCAGTAACCCTTACACATTTCTTAGTTCTCAGTTTTGTGAGGCAACTGGCCACCATTAGGGTTACAATCTGTCCTTTGAAACTGTTGTGAACTGGGACACACCTGGGTGGCCCAGTGGTTGAGCATCTGCCTTAGGCTCAGGGTGTGATCCCAGTATCCGGGATCGAGTCCTGCATCAGGCTCCTCCTAGGGAGTATGCTTCTCCCTCTGTCTGTGTCTCTGCCTCTCTGTGTCTCTCGTGAATAAGTAAATGAAACTGATGTGAGTTAACTGCCAACTCCAAGATAGTTCTATTTCCTGTGGCTCTGCTACCCAGTCCCTACACACCGGCGCTTGCTTCCCTTGCTGAGATGTTTCTAAAGAGTAAGAGCGTGTCCAGTATTTTCGGGGTAATACAACTTCCTTACACACAAAAGCACATTGTAATAAGGAAAAGGTAGCAGATAATTGATATCATACATGTAAGTTCAGCAGTGGATGTCAGTACGTAAATAAAACCATAGTTAAACATAAAAGAAAAAAGGTAAAATTATCATTTGATTATGAGCTGAGACTCTCAAACTAGGTCGAAGCATTCACCTATTCTGTTGCATACTTTACAGAATTGGTAAGTCATTTAATTATGACTTTATTCATCACATTTTATGATGAATTTCCAGAAATACCAGACCTTACATTGACAAAATTTGCTTCATTTTGTTCATTAGGCTTCTATTAGCCCAGGCTAACATAATGAAATACCATAGAATGGGTGGCTTAAACAATGGAAATGTCTTTTCTCACTGTTCTGGAGTTTACAAGTTTGGGCTTATGGTGCCACCATGGTCCGATTCTGTTGAGAACGCTTCCCGGCCTGAAGACAGCTTCTTTCTGGCTGTGTCCCCATAAGGCAAAGACAATTCCTTCCTTGCTCACTTTTCTTACAAGGGCACCAGTTCTATTGGTTCAAAGCTCCACCCTGGTGACCTCATTTAATATTTATTACCTCCTTAAAGACCCCATCTCAGTCACCTGGGGGATTTGGGGTTCAACATAGGAATTCTGGGGGACATTGCCCAAAGCAATGCTGGTCTTCTTTTTTTTTAATAATAAATTTATTTTTTATTGGTGTTCAATTTGCCAACATACAGAATAACACCCAGTGCTCATCCCGTCAAGTGCCCCCCTCAGTGCCTGTCACCCATTCACCCCCAACCCCCGCCCTCCTCCCCTTCCATCACCCCTAGTTCATTTCCCAGAGTTAGGAGTCTTTATGTTCTGTCTTCCTTTCTGATATTTCCCACACATTTCTTCTCCCTTCCCTTATATTCCCTTTCACTATTATTTATATTCCCCAAATGAATGAAAACATATAACGTTTGTCCTTCTCCGATTGACTGACTTCACTCAGCATAATACCCTCCAGTTCCATCCACATTGAAGCAAATGGTGGGTATTTGTCGTTTCTAATGGCTGAGGAATATTCCATTGTATACATAAACCATATCTCCTTTATCCATTCATCTTTCGATGGATACCGAGGCTCCTTCCACAGTTTGGCTATTGTGGACATTGCTGCTAGAAACATTGAGGTGCAGGTGTCCCGGCGTTTCATTGCATCTGTCTTCTTTGGGGTAAATCCCCAACAGTGCAATTGCTGGGTCGTAGGGCAGGTCTATTTTTAACTCTTTGAGGAGCCTCCACACAGTTTTCCAGAGTGGCTGCACCAGTTCACATTCCCACCAACAGTGTACGAGGGTTCCCTTTTCTCCGCATCCTCTCCAACATTTGTGGTTTCCTGCCTTGTTAATTTTCCCCATTCTCACTGGTGTGAGGTGGTATCTCATTGTGGTTTTGATTTGTATTTCCCTGACGGCAAGTGATGCAGAGCATTTTCTCATGTGCATGTTGGCCATGTCCATGTCTTCCTCTGTGAGATTTCTCTTCATGTCTTTTGTGCATTTCATGATTGGATTGTTTATTTCTTTGGTGTTGAGTTTAATAAGTCTTGGAAACTAGCCCTTTATCTGATAGGTCATTTGCAAATATTTTCTCCCATTCTGTAGGTTGTCTTTTGGTCTTCTTTTATAGAATAGCTGAATTTCAAATAACTCAATTCCTACAAACGTGATTATGAACACACTGGTAAGGACACAAATTGCTCCATTTTTTAGAACTTATTTTACATCAGGGTCATCAGCTGCCTCCAAAGCACTGCCTGTAATTCTCCATAAAGGTTAACTCCGTACATTTGTTGCTGTTACTCCAGCTAGCTAATACAGTTCACCCAGCAGAGCTCATTGAAGCCTCTTTTTCTCACCCCCTACCCGAGAATGGAGGAATTTATCCTTATGAGACTACGTATTTTCTCACCTTCTTACCACCTGTAAGCAACTGGCTACCCATTCTTTTCCTCCTTTCTGTCTTCTGTTTCTCTTTTTTTCAATAAGGAGATATTTCATTCACTCCTCTATCTACCCAGCTGTACTTCTCAGGATTTAGTTCTATTCCATGTGTGTATGTTTGAGTATATTGAGTATGTATGTTTCTCTATAAACTATATTTGAGTAAAGTAGTATCACCAAGAGCTTTACATTTCACAGAGTGCTTTCACCCGTAGTACCTGCTTGATTCTCACAACAAACCAGGGTAGATGTTTGGTCAGATGAATACACAAAGCCTGGAGTATTCTCTCCATTTACGGATATGAAGGCTGAGACTCAACGAAGAGAAGCAACTCTCTCAGGTCATTCCTAACATTTGCCTTTCCAAACCTCAAAATATTCTTGATTGACATGTAGATTATTTGTGTGCATGAATAAATCTTTGGCTTTATATATCATATTTCAGAAATTCGTTTTTGTGGCATGTGAAACACAGGCTCACTATGTACAAATGGTGGGATGATGGATTTTTTTTTTTTTTTGCCCATAGACAGATGCCAGTAAATGTCTAATCAGAATATATTGTTAATTCCATCATGAGTATCTGGATAATTGTGTGCTCTATGTGCTAAAGATATCTGCTATCATCCATTCTTGGCAACCCTGCATGCAAGACTATATCTCTAATGATTGAGAGAACAATTTTCTAAAGATATCGCCTTTATGTCTTTTGGTTCCAAAAGACATAACCTTTCTTGAAGATCTTATCCAGACTGTCTTTGGTGCAGGCATCATTTAATTCTAACAGAGAGGTTAGAAGTGTCACAATCTGCCATCTTCAAACTGGAGACCAGCAGTGTCAATAATTTAAGTCCAGGGAGAGGGCAGGAGACCAAGATCCCAGCTCAGATAGGCAGAGAGAATAAAGTCTCTCCTCATCTACCTTTTTTCTTCTATTCAGTCTGCTGATTCAAATGTGAGTCTCATCCAGAAACACCCTTAGGGACACACTCAGAAATAACATTTGATCAAATACCTGGGCACCTCATAAAGGTGACACATAGAATCAACCATCATATTCTTTTCTCTGCATTTACTCTTGCTTCTCATGACATATGAAACAATGTTTGAGGAACTAAATTGCAATTCACATCTAAATAAAATAACTTACATTATGTTTATATTTAAAAATGTAAAAGTCAGGTGTGAAGGTACTTGCTGACTTTAAAAATATATTGAGAAAATACTATTAAGTGTAGGAAACAGTTAATAGTATTTGGCTATTGGCTTGGTTCAGCTGACCTCACTGTATAACAGAGCTCTATGAAGATCGACTCTGAGCTCCAGGGAATACAGCACAACAATTTTTGTCTTGTTACTCAACAAAAAATCAGATAAAAAGAATGTCAATACCCAGGGTCATAACATGAACGTGCTGTAGTCCTTATGAACAGTATCCCCTGGAGGTGTGCTGCACAGAGACTGCGTCGCCATGTATGGTGGCCCACGAAGCCAAAGACACTGGCTAGAAGAGCCATCACAAGCAAATAAGTTACCTTAAGGCACTCTTAGAAGGGAGCATAGCACAATAACTTGATGAAGTAGAAAGGATGAGGTTATTGAATTAAAAGCCCCATATTCAAGTGCTGGTACTACCAAGTCTTCTTAGAGAAGTAGTCTTAGGCAAGCCAGCTGAGATCGGTGAGATAGGGTGTTCTTCGGCAACTCCACCTACTTCACAGAGTCATCAGGGGAAATTGTATATATATAAATGTGGGGTTTTTTTTTTGTTTTTTTTTTTGATAATTTTTTTTAATATTTTATTTATTTATGATAGTCACAGAGAGAGAGAGAGAGGCAGAGACACAGGCGGAGGGAGAAGCAGGCTCCATGCACCGGGAGCCTGATGTGGGATTCGATCCCGGGTTTCCAGGATCGCGCCCTGGGCCAAAGGCAGGCGCCAAACCGCTGCGCCACCCAGGGATCCCCATAAATGTGGGTTTTATTCTAATAAATAAAAGAGAAGCTTACAGGAGGAAGGACTAAGACAGCTTACACCTGTCTTACATTGGTAACTGAGTTAGGGGACCAGGGCACTTATGGAGAATTGCTTTTGTTGTAGCACCACTGTGGGGGGAGATCTCCCCTTTTCCTTCCAGCTGCTCCCATGTTGGGCTCATAAATAGTGGCCCAGAGAGCACCTGTCCACCTGCCTCCAAAGCAGGGCATCCATAACCCCAAAAAGATGGCCCTCGCGTGTCTTTCCTGGCATCCCACAACAGAAAAAAAGCAAAGACACACTGAACTCCCCAGTGCCTTTGACGGGTATTTCAATCCATCTGTTCTTTTTGCTACAATATAAACTGCACACCATCAGACTCACGCCCCAGAGATTCTCACTTGCAGGCCCAGGCAGAAACAAATCCCAAGAAGAGCAGAGGTGTGTGGGGAGGGAGTCCGCGTTTGCCCAAAAGGAAAGAAAAATCAAGAGGAAAGAAAATGTTATCTCTAAGCCTTTAAAGTCAATAGCTTAGATGTGTCTATATCAGCATATAAAGAAAGGAAGGGAGCTACAAAAAGGAGAGCCCTTTTGTATTTAAGCCCCTGGTTGCAAAGAATTTAAAATTTCAGAATTTTTTTTCAAAATTGAGGTGAAATTCACATAAAATAAAATTAACCATTTTGGGGTGCCTGGGTGGCTCAGTTAATTGTTAAGTGTCTGACTTGATTTTGGCTCGAGTCATGATCTTGGGGTTGTGAGATCAAGCCCCAAGTCATCTCAGTGTGGAGTCTGCTTAAGATCCTCTCTGTCTTCCTCTCCCTCTGCCCCTTTCCCACCCACACATCCATGCTCCCTCCCAAAAAAGTCTGAAAATGTAAAAAATTAACCATTTTAATGTGCACAACTCGATGGCATTTAATACATTTACATTTACATCTATCCAGTTCCAAAGCGTCTGAAAGAATTTCTTATGCTAGAATTTTACATGCAGAAACTACAGTGAAAATAGCAGACGATTTTCTTAGGTTTTTCAACCATTTGAATTTAATTCCCTGATTGTATTTGAGAACTTAGACTGCTTCTACTTGCCTAACTAACCTATCTTCAATGTTGAAGAATGGGTAATTTCAATGTTTTCACATTTGATTAGTGGGTAGGAGAGGTGATTATGGATTTCTTCAGACAGGAGAAATCCCATATTTTTATATCCCTATGTATATTGACAGCGTGTTAAGCAATTCAACAAAAAGTTGAAAATTATTTCAGACATATGCATTTCTTCCACACAGGGTCATGCAGGCAGATTGATCAATGGTGTACTTAATAAAAATGGACCTCAATGCAAAATTGAATGTAATCCCTCAACCTGCCACCAAATTTCTCCTACAAAGTGGCGAAGTTGGTTTAACTGAGCAAAAAATGACCTTCTTGAGCGTTGGAGTCAGAAGGATGTGGACGGATTGTTTCTCCTTTCATGGTGGGGGTGACTATTTTATTGCCAGTGGACAGAGGAGGATGCCTTCTCGCTCATAGTTTCTGTAATTATTCATGGATACTGTCCTATGGCTGCAGAGCTAAAGAATCATCTGATTAGGAAACCAACTTAGACACAGTCTTGCCACCTTGAATCTGACTGCTAGACTCTTAGGCATGGTCCTGTATCTCTACTCCTACTTGGAGCCATCCACCATTGAGCCAGACTTTGCAATTAACTTAACTGACTCTTTCTCTACACTGACTGTCTCTAGTCCTGGCAGACATAGGAATGCTTTGTGTGTTACCTTGAAGCTGTAAATACACAGAACACCATAAAGTCTTCCTGAAAAATCTGGTGGCAAACTCTTTTGTTATTCCTCTTTCTCAAATAGCAAGATAAGACTGAGACAGAATCCTGTCTTGGACTCCTGAAAAGTAACTGCTTCATGATTTATGAGCATTCCACCTAAAGGAAGAATCAATAGAAGGAAAAGACTTGGGGAGAACAATCCAATAAGAAACTTTAAGCCTGTAGCACATTATTACTTTTCTGAAGTTCTATATTATCACTTTATATATAGTAGGTGCTCAATATATATTTGTTATTTGAATTGGATGAGGATATTTTTTCTTCTTTTGTATTTCTACTCTAAAATACATTTTGCCGGGATCCCTGGGTGGCGCAGCGGTTTGGCGCCTGCCTTTGGCCCAGGGCGCGATCCTGGAGACCCGGGATCGAATCCCACGTCGGGCTCCCGGAGCATGGAGCCTGCTTCTCCCTCTGCCTGTGTCTCTGCCTCTCTCTCTCTCTCTGTGACTATCATAAATAAAAATTTAAAAAAAATAAAAATAAAAAATAAAAGAAATCTGAAGGGGGATGTGAGGCCAAGTAGTTTAACAACCAGGAAAGCTCTGAGAAGACCTGTCTAGTTGTGAAATAGTGTGTCTACCATAAAGAAAGCTTGTGAGAAAAATCAGGACCCCAGTTAGGAATGTTTACAAGATGCACCATTCATGTGCTGTAGTCATGTAGTATTTGAGAAACTAAAGAAAAAATTTAAAACTAGCTTTCTTGGCAGAGTATGAAAAGATCATTCAATATCCAACGGGCTTTTAAAAAACCCAACAATGTTGGGAGCTACTTCCTTTAAAAGAAAAAAAAAAAAAGAAAAAAAAATAAATAAAATACATTTTGCCTTACTCTATCAACCAAATAATTATAGTATTTGGTGCCAGTGGTTCCACTCAAAAAAAATTATTTTTGAATAGCCTTCAACTGTAATAATGATCTGCTGTGTTCCCCATCCTGCCCCTCTTCAATGCTTGCTAACCATTAATCATGAGACCACATAGGCTTTGCCCATAGCAGTGGTTCTCAAATTCTAGATTCATTTGTAATCTCATTTTAAAATTCCTATCCTGGGCTGCCAACCACAGTGTTCTTTAGGTCTGAGAAGTGGTCTTAGAACCTACATTTTAACAAGCACCCTGAGTAATCCAGGTGCGGGTAATGCATGATGAACGCTTTAGAAACTGAGCCATAGATCTGATGCTGCCCTGGACTCTGGGACCAACCTCAGTTAGGGCAGAAAGATAAAGAACAAGCAGCTAATTAATTGCTAGTGCAGTGATGACGGTCCTGTGGTAGGATACAATCTTGTTTTGCAAAGTCACTGTTTTGTCCTTTCCTACTCCATACCCCAAATCCAGTCAGTTTGTCCCTGGATCTTGGCAGCTGGGCTCATGATACCCCTGGGCTTCATTGGCTGCTAGATGGAGAGTGTCAATTACTAAGCCCCATGTTTAATGCTCTGGCTGTCCATCAGATCCTCCATCCATGTTTTAGGCCTCCAGTGGTTACTGCTTTGAAGTCTTCTTATTCTCTATGTTACCCATATAGCTTTTCTGGATGGCTCCTCCCAGCACTAAAATCCCACTCCTCATGCCAGACAGTCCTGACTGAAGACGCTGACTATCTTTCATCCAGAACTAGCCAACAGAAATAGGATAATCCTCAGACTGGCTAGCCTCATCTCCCTCTATACCTGTGGCAGGATGAGAGGTTGCACCTGTTCAGTTACCTGAGTTTCACATGAGAGGTTTTAGAAGAGGAACCTTGAAAGTGAGAATAAAATGATGATTCCAGAAGGGAGGGGGGGAGATGGATGAAATGGGTGAAGGAGATTGAGAGGTACAAGCTACCAGGTACAAAATAAATGGGGATACGATGTACAACATAGAGTGTATAGTCAATGACATTCTAACAACTTCGTATGGTGACAGATGGTAGCCAGACTTACTGTGGTGACCATTTTGTAATGTATACAAATATTGAATCACTATGCCACACAGCTGAAACTAATGCAACATTGTATGTCAGCTATTCCTTGACAAAACAGAAAGTGAGAAACAACTCAAAATAACATCATTTTTGTTGCATACAGCCTGTTGTCAAGAATAGCCCAAAACATATGCGGATTGAAATAAAAGTGTTGTCATTCGGTCTTCTGGCTGATACAGTGAGTTGGAGTTAGAATGCCCTTATTTCAAGAGAACCCTCTGTAGAGCGGTTTACCATGCTGAAACAATGCAGACCAAAGTGGTAGTGTCCCTCCATTCAAGGCCTTTCCAAAGGGCCTTTATGCAGCCAAAGAGGACAAGCAGGTTGTGTCTCTGTCCTGCCTGGTCTTTGAGGCTAGTAGTGAGGAGACTTGAGCTTGAAAAGGTAAGTTCAGTTAGCCACAATCAGCTTGAGTAAGCCAGTTAGATGAGATGGATTATGTTCCAAGGACACAGGGCATGGCCCAACCAGGGATGTGTTTAGACAGGACTTATTTAAAAACTACAGGCTGAAATGAAGGTTGCAGACAAGACTGGTACCTTCCCAAATTGTTGCTCTACCTGTTGAGAGCTGAAATATTATCTCTGAATACAAGAAGCTGCAGCTAATAACAAAACAGTCTAGGGATGCCTGAATGGCACAGTCAGTTAAGAATCTGACTCTTGGTTTCAGCTTAGCTCATGATCTCAGGGGCGTGAGATTGAGCCCCACATCGGGCTCTGCACCCAACATGGAGTCAGCTTGAGATTCTCTCCCTCCCTCTCCCTCTATCCCACCTATTTGTGCTCTCTCTTTATCACTAAAATAAATAGTTTTTTAAAAACGAATACAACAGTCTAAAGTTTTCGCCTCTATCTTGGTTCACTCATTTGTTTAACAAACAGGGTTTTTTAAATATATATTTTTTTCCTATGTGCTAGGAATCAACATCTCAGGCCTCAACACTTATGGGGCTTACCATCTTGCAAAACTGTTTACATTATGAATTTATTTGGATACAGATCTACCCAGGACTTTAATTCTCTCGTCTAACTGTATGAGATGAAAAAATACTGTGGATATTGCAGTTTCAGGTGGTAGAGGTAGTAAGAAGTGCTCCAAGGAAGCCAAACCACGATTCACATTCCAATGGGTAAACAGGACTTAAAGTTTATAGTAAAGATGCAAGTCAACAGGAGGTAAGGATGAAGGTGCCCACAGATTAAAGAGAAATCTTCCCGTGGAAACCATAAAGGAGACACACTTGTCTTGGATGGCATAGATTTGTCTTAGGGTTCCTTTAAGTCCTTTCCCTGTTTCTGCTAGATAAGACATTGAAGAGTATTTGAAATACCAGATGCTATATAAGGTAATATTTTCATTAGCTTAACCCAGTCGTTCAGGTACCTTGAGGGCTTGAGAAAAAAACACTGATTGCTTAGCGCTACTCCCAGAGTTTCTGACTCAGTCAGTTTGGGATGGGACCTGACAATTTGCAGGCCTCATGAATCCCCAGGTGCTGCTGGTCTGGGGACCACAACTTGAGAACCACAGGCTTAAGCAGACGTTTAGAGGAAGCTTGAAAGTATTGTCCCACAAAGTAGTATAGACAGCATCACTGGGTTGAAAACTTTTTAATGCCTGTTGTTTTTCTCACCATAAGATACTAATGCCTACTACAAAGAAGATTTTAATTAAAAAAGCAATAAATTCAGGGACACCTGGTTGGCTCAGTCAGTGGAGCATGGGACTCTTGATCTGATGTTGGGGTTGTGAGTTCGAGCCCGAGGGTGTAGAGATCACTAAGAATAAATAAACTTAAAGAAAGCCCAATAAATTCATAAAACAACCTTAGTAGGGGATCCCTGGGTGGCTCAGCGGTTTGGCACCTGCCTTTGGCCCGGGGCGCCATCCTGGAGTCGCGGGATCGAGTCCCACGTCGGGCTCCCGGCATGGAGCCTGCTTTTCCCTCCTCCTGTGTCTCTGCCTCTCTCTCTCTCTCTCTCTCTCTCTTTCTATGTCTATCATAAATAAATAAATAAATCTTTAAAAAAAAAAAAACAACCTTAGTAAATTTAAAGCAACCCAAAGATAGCCATTGATAATTTTGCTGTGCATTCTTATAAAATTTTTCTTATGTGTATGTTTGTATATACATATATACATGATCTTCTCTCTCTTTTATATATATATATGTAATATATATAAAACATTGGAATCATCTTATACATACTGTTTCGTAACTTACCTTTTTACTTAATAGTGTATTATAAACATCTTCTGCAACCCAGCAAATGCACAACTAGGTATTTACCCAAAGGACACAAAAATACTGATTTGAAGGGCTACGTGCACCCTGATGGTTATAGTAGCATTATCAACAATAGCCAAATTATGGAAGAGCCCAAATGTCCATCAACTGATGAGTGGATCAAGATGTGGTGCACACACACACACACACACACACAGGAATATTACTAAGCCATAAAAAAAATGAAAACTTGCCGTTTGCAATGATGTGGACGGAGCTATAAATTGTTATGCTAAGTGAAATAAGTCAATCAGAGAAAGACAAATACCATATGATTTCACTCATATGTGAAATCTAAGAAACAAAGCAGATGAACATAGAGGGGAAAGGAAAAAAAGAGAGGCAAACCAGAAAACCGACTCTTAACTGTAGAGAACAAGCTGAGAGTTACTGGAGGGGAGAGGGCAGGGGGAAGGGCTAGATGGATGATGGGCATTAAAAAGTGCACTTGTTATGAGCACTGGGTGTCATATTGAGTGATGGATCACTAAATTCTACACCTGAAACCGACATTAGGCTGTATGTTAACTAACAAGAATTTGAATAAAAACTTGAAAAGGAAAAAAAAAATCTTTCTACCCCCATACAGTTCTAAAATGACTTGCTGCATACTTTGAATAGAGGTACCATAGTGTACTAAATGCTCCCATTCGCAGGACGCTTAGGTTGGTATGCCAGTTCCTTCCTGTCAAAACAGTGTCAGCATAAATATTCTGGTAAGTCTTTATGCACATCCTTAATTATTTTCTAAAGACAATTTCCCAGAAGACAAGTTGCCAAGTCCAAAGTTATATGGATTTTTAAGGTTTTTAATACATTTTGCCACAATCCCCTTCAGTGAAATACTGGATCAATTTACACCCCCATCAGCACTGTGTGGATATCTTCTCACACCTTCACATAACATGAACATTTTTTTGCCAATTTAATAAGGAGGAAATGACATATCTTATTTACATTTTCAATTATTTTTAATTGCAGTGGGGTCCCTCGTAGTACCACATTCAGTGACTTCCTACTTCTTTCATTTGTAGCTGTGTAAATCTGGGGCTTAGAATATATATTGTTAACTCTTCACAAAGTAATCCATCTGTTTGAGAGTTTACATGTGTGGTATTTCATAGAGCCCAGAATGTCATTTTTCTTTGTCACGAACGAAGAAACAAAAAATCTCAGAGCAGAACAGCTTTTGTTGTATTATGTAAGCTTCGGGAAAATAAATTGGCTACAAAACTCTGTATTTTGAATTTGTCTGATGTGATATGCAATCTCAACTCTCATTATATGAATTTATTATAATTACAATATAATTGATCTAATTGTGCTTATTAAATAATGCATGAGAAAAAACTATCCACCGTGATTAAAAGAGAAAAGTGATGGAACAATGTATCTTGTTTCTATTTAATATTTATTGAGGAACTACATGATGTGAATACTAAAATGAACTTTCTTGGTGATACACTAACCTGAACTTTCTTGTGGATACACAGGGACTATTAGGTGAAAAATATGGGAACATCCGAATCCCTGGAGAAGTTGAAGCCTCAGAGTTTGAAATGATTTTGGATGCTGCCGTAGAGGCAAAGCTGGAGACCAAGCTTCTGGAAGAGTGGTACTGTCGTGATGAGAACTCAGTGCCAGCAGCTTATTACCTCAGACCTAAATCGGAAATGCTGAAAAGCAATAAAAATGCAGTGAGTTATCTTTCTCTCCAAAGTATGTACGTGTCCATTACTTTCAACTGTTGGTCATCCAGGGGTGGTTCCCTCCACAGAAAAGGCACAACAGACAAAGTTACTCTGCCTTGGACCCTACATTTCTTTTAACCACAAAATCCAAAGCTAAGAAACTTTCCAATTTGACTTACCTTTTTTGGGGGCCTCTCGAACTTTCCTCCTGGAGTTATTTCCTTCTTTGGAAGTTCCATTAATGGAAGTCTATTAGTGGTAAACTCTGTTTATCTGAAAATATTCTTATTTTTCCCATTTTGCCATAATGTGTCTACATTAATCTGAATGGTATATGTCTTGCTTCCTATATTTGTGAATTCATGTATTCTCTCTGTTCTGGAAAATTCTCAACTCTCATCTCATCAAATAATGTCTTTCCTCTATTCCCTCTGTTCTTTCTTTTTTGCTCTATCATTGGATTTACACTGGACCATCTCAGACTATCCTCCATTTCTCTTTGATACTCTTTCATATAATCAATTTCCTTAGCTCTCCATGCTGCTGTCCAGAATGTCACTTTAGGTCTTTTCCAATTCAGTAATTTCTTTCTTCAGCTGTGTCCACTCTGTTCATGTATTAAGTTTTCAAGCTCATGGGCAGCCCCGGTGGTGCAGTGGTTTAGTGCTGCAGGGTGTGATCCTGGAGACCTGGGATCGAGTCCCACGTTGGGCTCCTTGCATGGAGCCTGCTTCTCCCTCTGCCTCTCTCTCTCTCTCTCTCTCTCTCTCTCTCTCTGTGTGTGTGTGTGTGTGTGTGTGTGTGTCTCATGAATAAATAAAATCTTTTTTAAAAAGTTTTCAAGCTCAACAGTTATATTTTTGATTTGTGAAAGGTTTTTTGGGGAAGGGGAGGCAGCTTTTAAAAACCTGCCTAGCTATTTCTATTTTTAAAGTATCTCACTTTTTAACTCAGTTATTTTTACTATTTCATACATCGTTTATATTCTTGTACCTAATGTAGAATCTTGGAGTGAGGTTAATTCATGTATTTGTATGATGGAAACAGTATCAATGTCTCTTCTCCAACTTGGTTCCTAAGTGAATCTATTGTATGTCCCCTGAAACAGAATAAAGGAGAGAAAATGGATGTGCCTTTTCCTTGCATAGGATTCCTAGAGAGGGAAAAGAAGGCATAGATATCCATCTATCTTCCAAAGAGAACATCCTTGATATCAGTGCCAAGGCATCTCTGAGAGGACAGCTATGAATTGACGACAGTTCCTTTAAGAACTTTGTGTATTTGTCATTTTGATATGTAACATTAAGTATTTTCTGCATGCCATATGAAATCATGTCAGGATCCTTAATTTTTCTTCTTCCCCCTCCATGCATTATTCAAAGTAATTATCTGCCAGAATCTTGCTTCTGTGGATAAGAATATTAGGGCAAATACAAGGCAATCCTCAGTTAAATATGCCAGGAGGAAATGTAGTTGCCAGTAAACATAGATATTAAAAAACCTAATACCTTGAGAAACCAGGTCTACACAGCAGTTTGGTTATGTTACTATTTAATTGGCTTGAGTTGTCCCTTTGTCATTCTAAGATCCTCTAGGGAAATTTAAGTTATTCTCTAAACCCCACCTGCTATTTCTGCATAAATTATCATTAAGTAAATGAATGTATGAATAAGATTTCACCAAGACTCTATACATGCTACTTGCTTGGTCGGCAATCCTCCCATCTGATTTCCTAGAAAATCAGAAACAAATGAAGAAACAGCTATAGACAATGAAATGGAAACATATGAGCATGTCTCCTTTAACTTTCTGGCCTCTTTAGAGGATACTGAAGAGATCATTTTGTTAGGACATTTGTATCAAAACCCAAGAGGGACTTTCTACCTAACCTGCAAATAGTACACCATGCCCACAAGTTCTCCTGAGGACTCACCCACTCCAAATCTTCTAGCCTCGGCCCAGGGCTCAGGGCAAATTTTGTTAAATGTTCACACCACACTGCCACTGCACAATGCCCAGCCATGTGCTGCCAACCATCTCATGCCAGGCTCAGGCATATCTAGCCATCATCATGCACCCTACCCAGCCTTCCATCCCTGGCCACCCTAGCATGCAGCCCCAGCTGCCTTAGCACTTTGGGGATCTGGCATGGGACTAGAGGCCCAGCACAAATTTTGCTAACACCACCACCCCATCCCAAATTCCCCAGTGGTCTTGCACCCTCAGAGCTGACCTGCCTGGGTCCCACTAACACAGCAGACAGCAACAGGCAAAGTCAGTGCAGTCAGTGCAGATGACTTCATTGAAAGGAAAAGTGACTCTAACACAAAAGCAGGGCATAAGTAACACACATAGGATACTCTCCTGAAGTGCCAGTTTCTGGTAGACAGGGGACACTGCACTGCAGGGCGCTCCAAGACCTTTTCTTCATAAAGTCACTACTTTCCTTTTTTTTCTTTTTTTTTTTAAGTCACTACTTTCAAGAGAAGAAGACCTAGCTGACTTTCTTAACACAGAGAAACAGACACAAAGAGGCAGATAAAATGAGGAGATAGAGAAATTTACCCCACGTGAAAGAATAAGACAAGGCCACAGCCTTATTTCTAAGTGAAACAGCTATAACTAACATGCCTGATAGAGAATTTAAAGCAATGATCATAAGGATACTCACTGGACTTGAGAAAAGGGTGGAAGACATGAATGAAACCTGTAACACAGAGAAAAGGAATAACATAAAGGGTTCAATAAATGAAATTCCACACACTTGATGGAATGAATAGCAGGATGGAAGAAGCAGAGGAATGAATTACTGACCCAGAAGACAGACTAATGGAAAGAAATCAAGCTGAACAAAAAAGAAAAAAGAATTATGAAAAATGAGAATAGACTTGGGGAACTCAGTGACTCCATCAAGTGTAATTATTATTCATATTATTAGAAGTACCAGAAAAAGAAGAGAGAAAAGGGGACAGAAAATTTATTTGAAGAAACAGTAGATGAAAACTTCCCTCACCTAGACAGGGAAACAGATAACCAGCTCCAGGAAGCACAGAGAACTCCCATCAAAGTCAACAAAAGCAGACCCACACCTAGACATATTGTAATTAAATTGGCAAAATCTAGTGATAAAGAAAAAAATTTTAAAACGGCAAGACAAAAGAAGTCAGTAACTTATAAGACAAAACCCATAAGGCTAGCACAAGGTTTTTCAAACAGAAACTTTGCAAGCCAGAAAAGAGTAGCATGATATATTCAAAGTGCTATATGGGAAAACTCTTCAGCCAAGAATACTCTTTCCAGCATGGCTATCATTCAAAAAACATAAAAGGATAAAGAGTTTTCCAGACAAATAAAAACTAAAGGAGTTCATGACTATTAAGCCAGCCCTGCAAGAAATATCAAAGGAAGCTCTTTGAGTGGAAGGGAGAGACCAAAAGTGACAGTATAAAAGTAGGAAAAACAAAAGCAACAAAAGTGAATATTTCTGTAAAAAAAAAAAAAATCAGCCAAGGTATTCACCAAAAAAAAAAAAAGATGTAAAATATAATAAATAAATAACACATACCTAAAATGTGGGGATGACAGGTGAAAAGAATGGATTCAAACTTAAATAACCATCAATTTAATATAGACTGCACATGCAGATGTGGTTATATACAAACCTAATGGTAACACAAGTGAAAAACCACTAATAAATATGCAAAGAATAAAGAGAAAGGAATATAAATATATCACTAAAGAAAATCAGCAAAACCTGAAAAAAAAACAAAAAAAGATCAGAAAAAAATCTTCAGAAACGACAAAGTATATAATAAAATAGTAATAAATACATATTTATAAATAATTACTTTGAATATAAATAGAGTACATGCTCCAATCAAAAGACAGAGGATGACAGAATGGATGAAACAACACGACCCATCTGTATGCTTGCCTACACGAGACTCATTTTAGATCTAAAGACACTTTTGGATTGAAAGTGAGGGGATGTAGAAACACCCATCATGCGAATGTATGTAAAAGCTGGAGTAGCAATATTTATATGGGAAAAAATAGACTTTAAAACAAAGACTGTAACAAAAGAAAAAGAAGGTCACTATACAATGATAAAGAGGACAATTCAACAAGAAGATATAACAATTGTAAATACTTATGCACCCAACATAGAAGCACCCAAATACATAAAACAGTTCATAACAAACATAAAGGAACTAATAGATAATTATACAATAATACAAGGGGACTTTAACACCCCACTTAACATCAATAGATAGATCATCTAAACAAAAAATCAACAAGGAAACAATGGCTTTGAATGACACACCAGAACAGATGGATTTAACAGATGTAGTCAGTACATTCCACCCTAAAAGAGCAGAAGACATATGCTTTTCAAATGCACCTGGAACATTCTCCAGAATAGACCATATATTAGCCCATAAAACAAACCTCGAAAAATACAAGAATATCAAGTTACACCTTGCAACTTTTCTGACCACAATGCTATGAAATTTGAAGTCAACCACTGGAGAAAAATCTAGAAAGACCACAAGTACATGGAGATTAAACAGCATGCTACTAAACAATGAATGGGTCAACCAGCAAATAAAAGAAGAAATTTTAAAAAGTTCAAAAGAGGACAGCCCGGGTAGCTCAGCGGTTTAGCACCTGCCTTTGGACCAGGGTGTGATCCTGGAGAACCAGGATCAAGTCCAACATGGGGCTTCCTGCATGGAGCCTGCTTCTTCCTCTGCCCGTGTCTCTGACTCTCTTTCTGTGTCTCTCATGAATAAATAAAATGTTTAAAATAAAAAAAATTTAAAAGTACATAAGAGAGAACTTTATAACAATATAACCTACCTCAAGAAGCAAGAAAAATGTCAAATAAACACCTAACCTTACACTTAAAGGAGCTAGAGAAAGAACAACAAACAAAACTTAAAACAAAACTAAAACCAGCAGAAAGAGAGAAGTAATAGATTAGAGCAGAAATAAATGATATAGAAACTATAAAAAGAATACCCACACACAATAGAAGAGATCAATGAAACCAAGACCTGGTCCTTTGGGAAAAAAAACCAGTAAAACTGATAAACCTATAGTCAGACTTATCAAGAAAAAAAAGAGAAAGGATTTAAATAAATAAAATCACAAATGAGAGAGGAGAAATAATAACCAACATCACAGAAATACAATTATAAAAGAATATTATGAAAAGCTATATGCTCACAAATTGCACAACCTAGAAGAAACGGATAAATTCCTAAAAACATATAAACTTTCAAAACAGAAATAGGGTGAAGTAGAAAATTTGAACAGACTGATAACCAGCAAAGAAATGTAATTGAAAGAATGAAAGAAAGAAAGAAAGAAAGAAAGAAAGAAAGAAAGAAAGAAAGAAAGAATGAATCAGTAATCAAAAAACTCCCAACAAACAAAAGTCCAGGACCAGATGTTCACAGGAGAACTCTACCAAACGTTTATAGAAGAGTTAATTCTCCTCAAACTATTCCAAAAAATAGAAGTAGAAAGGAAACTTCCAAACTCATTCTATGAGGCCGGCATTATCCTGATACTAAACTGGATAAAGACACCACTAAAAGAGAGAACTACAAGCCAATATCCCTGATGAACATAGATGCAAAAACCCTCAATAAAATATTAGCAAACTGAGTTCAACAATACATTTAAAAAATCACTCACCATAATCAAGTGGGATTTATTCCTGGGTTACAAAGATGGTTCAATATTCACAAATCAATCAATGTGATACACCACATTAATAAGAGAAAGGCTAAGAACCATATGATCATTTCAATAGATTAAGAAAAAGCATTTGACAAAGCACAACATCCATTCATGATAAAAAACCCTCCACAAAATAGATTGAGAGGGAACATACCTCAACATAATAAAGGCCACAAATGAAAAACTCACAATTAATATTGCCTTCTATGGGGAAAAACTGAGATACTCCCCTAAGGTCAGGAACAAAGCAAAGATGTTCACTTTCACCACTTTTTTTCAACATAGTACTGGAAGTCCTAGCCATAGTAATCAGACAAGAAAAAGAAATAAAAGGTAAATTACCAAGAAGTAAAATTTTCATTATTTGCAGATGATATGATACTAAAAATAGAAAACCCAGAAAGACTCAACCAAAAAAACTGCTAGAACTGATACATGAATTCAGTAAAGTCACATTATACAAAATCAGTGTACAGATATCTGCTGCATTTCCATATACCAATAATGGAAGCAGCAGAAAGAGAAATTAAGAAAATAATCCCATTTATAATTGCTTCAAAAATAATAAGATACCTAGGAATAAATCTAACCAAGGAGGAGAATGAACTATACTCTGAAAACTATAAAGCACTGTTGAAATAAATTGATGACACAAAGAAATGGAAAGACATTCCATGCTAATGGGTTAACAAATATTGTTAAAATGTCTATGCTGCCCAAAATAATCTACACATTTAATGCAATCTCTATCAAACTACCAAAAGAATTTTTCACAGAACTAGAACAAACAATCCTAAAATTTGTAAAGAACCACAAATGACCCTGAATAGCTAAAGCAACCTTGAAAAAGAAAAGCAGGGGTGCCTGGATGGCTCAGGAGTTGAGCATTTGCCTTTGGCTCAGGGTGTGATCCCGGATTCCTGGGATCGAGTCCCACATTGGGTTTCCTGCATGGGGCCTGCTTCTCCCTCTGCCTATGTTTCTGCCTCTCTCTCTCTCTCTCTCTCTCTCTCTGTCTCTCATGAATAAATAAATAAATTCTTTAAAGAAGAAGAAAAGCAAACTGAAGGCATCATAATTCTGGACTTCGAGTTATATTACAAATCTGTCGTGATCTAAACAGTATGGTACTGGCACAAAAATAGACCCATAGATCAATGGAACAGAATAAAAAACAAAGTATAAACCCACAACTATATGGTCAATTGATCTTCCACAAAGCAGGAAGGAATATCCAGAGGGAAAAGGACAGTCTCTTCCACAAATGGTGTTGGGAAAACTGGACAGCAACATGCAAAAGAAATAATTCACTTTCTTATACCATACATACAAATAAATTCAAAATTGATTAAAGACCTAAATATGACACCTGAAACCATAAATTCCTCAAAGAAAAAATAGGTAGTAACCTCTTTTACATCAGTCATAGCAACTCTTTTCTAAATATGCCTCCTGAACTAAGGGAAACAAAAGGAAAAATAAATTACTAGGACCACATCAAAATAAAAAGCTTCTGCACAGGGAAGAAAACAATCAACAAAATTAAAAGGCAACCTATGGAATGGGAGAAGATATTTTCAAATGACTTATCCAATAAAGGACACCGGTCCCAAAATATATAAAGAACTTATAAAATTCAACGCCCAAAAATCAAATAATCCAAATTTAAAATGGGCAGGAGACATGAACACACATTTCTCCAAAGAAGACATACCAATGGGGCAGCCCAGGTGGCTCAGTGGTTTGGTGCCGCCTTCAGTCCAGGGCCTGATCCTGGAGACCCAGGATTGAGTCCCACGTCGGGCTCCCTGCATGGAGCCTGTTTCTCCCTCTGCCTGTGTCTCTGCCTCTCTCTCTCTCTCTCTTTCATGAATAAATAAATAAAATCTTTTAAAAAAAAGATTTAAAAAAAGAAGAAGAAGAAGACATACCGATGGCAAACAGACACATGGGAAGTTGCTCAACATCACGCATCATCAGGAAAACGCAAATCAAAGCCACAATGACACATCACCTCCCACCTGTTGGAATGGCTAAAATCAACAACACAAGAAACAACAGGCATTGGCGAGGATGTGGAGAAAGGGGAACCCTCTTGCAAGGTTGGTAGGATTGCAAACTGGGGCACCCACTCTGGAAAACAGTATAGAGATTCCCTAAAAACTTGAAAATAGAACTACTCTATGATCCCACAATCACACTACTGGGTATTTATTCCCAAAAATACAGAGCACAAATTCAAAGAGCTAGTTGCATCTCTATGTTTATAGCAGCATTATTTACAATTGCAAAGATATGAATGTAGCCCAAGTGTCCATCAACCGATGAAGGGATAAAGAAGCTGTGGTATAGATATCCAACGGAATCTTATTCGACCCTAAAAAAAGAATGAAATCTTGCCATTTGCAATGACATGGATGGAGCTAGAGATTATACTAAGCAAAATAAGTCAGAGAAAGACAAATATCATATGATTTTGATCATATGTGGAATTTAGGAAACAAACCAAATAAGCAAAGGGAAAAAGAGAGGAGGGAAGAGAGGAGGGAAGGAGAGAGAGAAACCAAGAAACAGACTCTTAACTATAGAGAACAAACTGATGGCCACAAGACAGGAAGGAGGGGATGGGTAAAATAGGGGATGGGGATTAAGTGCTCTGCACCAGGAGGAGCACCAGGTGTTGTACAGGTATTGAATCACTATATTGTACACCTGAAACTAATATAACACCATGTTAACTAACTGGAACTAAAATAAAAATGTAAAGAGAGAGAGAGAGAGAGAGAGAGACAGCGATAAGTACATTGTCTAAGAAAGCCCAATAGACAAATTCTGTGTAATCTGGGAAAATTCACACATAACATAGAGATAATGTCTAACTTTCAGGGTTATTCGGGGGATCAAACGAGATATGGCCTATTAAGCACCTTCATAGTAGACATTGGCACACAATAGACCTCCAAATAATAGTTTTTCTTGTGCTTAAATATTGATTTTTTTTTCTTTGATGATTTTAAGACTAACATCTCACTTTTATGTTTTCATAGATGCAGCCTTCTGCCAAAGCTGACAATGAGAAGACCTGGCAAGAGATATCAGATGAGATCAAAAAGATATTTAAGGCTGCTGTAAAACTGTTACATGAAAAGGGGAAAATGAAATATAGCCAAGCTAAGAGGTACCTGTTCTCAGGTAATTTTTACACATCCTCAGTAAACTAAGGAACAAACAAGTAATAGATGCATCCATAGCTTCCCTTTTATGGGTCTACAAATTTCATTTCATTTACTGCCCAATGAAATTTAGTTTTACTAAATGTTTCCTTCTCCTCCAGAGACAAGTGTTCTTTTCTTTTAACCAATTGATAAGCTTTTACTTAATTGGAGGACTTCTCCAGAACATGTGATTTTTAAGAGAAGTCAGAAGAGGCTGCATATATCAGACCAGATTCTGCCAATGTTCTCAGTTCATTCATTCATTCTGTTCATGCATCCATTCACTTGCTCACTCAGTAAACATTTGCTGAGTGCCTGCTATGAGCCAGGCACCAAGGATCCAACAACACACCAGGCAAGGTCTCTCTCTCTCTCTCTCTCTCTCTCTCTCTCTCTCCAAACTTATTTTTTAGTGGGGGAAACGAAATGATAGGCAAGCAATCAAATAAATGAATGGGGGTAGGGAGGCACCCGGGTGGCTCAGTGGTTGAGCATCTTCCTTCAGCTCAGGTCATGATCCTGAAGTCCTGAAATCGACTCCCATAGAGAGCCTGCTTCTCCCTCTGCCTATGTCTCTGTCTCTCTCTCTGTGAATGACTAAATGAATGAATGAATACATTAATTAAGTAAATAAAATCTAAAAATAATAACAATAATAATAAATATTTTAAAAAATGAACAAGATTCCTTCAGGAAGGCCAAGCAATATGCAATGTGAATAAGCAAGACACAATAGTAGGGGCTGATGAAGGATGTGGGGGTCTACAGGTAGACGGAGCAGGCAGTAAGGACAAGACTCTGAGCTGCATGACAAAGAGTCAGAGCCAGCTGTACCATATCTAAGGTAGGGAATTCTGAGGATGGGCTGCCAGGTTCAAGATCCCTGAGACAGGAATGCGCTTAGTAAGTCCCCAGAGGAGGAAGAAGGTAAAGGTAGCCCGCCTGGAGAGGGAGAGATGAAGCCATAATTAGAACCTTATGTTTTATTCTGGGTCAGCTGGGAAGTCACTGGAGGCTGAGAGATGAAGAGGTAAGGGAGGGGCAGGATCTAATTTAACCTTCAAATAAAAATCCACGAAGCAGGGATTCGGTTGTTAGCCTTTCTCAGCCATAGAAATGTTTTATTTTTGAAGGATGCACAAAAAAGCTGAAGGAGTAGGTCAGTCATAGTTTCCAGAGGACAAACACTACTGGGTAAAAGGAAGCAGATATATAACATTTATTTTAAAAATTGATAATGAAGGGGGCACTTGGGTGGCTCAGTGGGTTAAACACCTGACTCCTGATTTCAGCCCAGATTATGATCGATCTTCAGTGGTGAGATCAAGCCTGGAGTGAGGCTCTGTGCTCCCCAGGGAGTCTGCTTAAGATTCTCTCCCCCTCTCCCTTGGCCCCTCCCCCAACTCTCTAAAATAAATAAATAAAATCCTAAAAATTGATAGTGACAAATTATTGAGGAAAAAGCAATAGCAGTGGAGTTTTCATACTGACTTTGTGAATGGCAGGACAAAGTGAAAACTGTAAAGGCACTTGATGGCATTCTCCTTTTATACTATGTGGACTTCAAGCTCAGGGCAGCTGTAAATAATTTTTACAAATTTATTCTCGAGAAACTATCAAAAATCGGGTCTTATTTTAGGTCTCCCCAAAAATATTAAAATTGACAAGAATAAGTACTATCTTTAGAATATAACAAATATGCTTGTTCCTTTGAGATCTTTTTTTATCCAATTTTGAGACTCGGGTTTTTCATCTTTATCAGGAACAAAAACCAACCTGGCCTCAAAAACGTGCTGTATTTGAAGAAAATACCCAGAGCAAAAAATTTCCTATTCATAATGGAAGAGATCCCAGTTTGAGGAGGGCACCCTCTTACTTAGAATCATACAGGTCCAATATTCAAGTATCTCATTGGCAAACACTTTCTCCTAATTTTCTCTATACTAAAAAACTCTTTCCATGAGGCCAGCTCTATGAAGATTAATAATTTAATACTGTATAGTATGAACTATTTACTGCAAGTGGACTGTTCTCTGATTGGGGGACATCTCTTAAAGATACACATGCCCATAACAATTTTATTGATTGTACATTTCAAACTCATTTTAAGGCCATGTCCCCCTAATAAAAATGGCTAGAGAAGTGCCAGTTCTTTGAAATGGATTACTATATCCATATTACTTCAATATTTTTCAGAGATGTTGAAATAAGAATATTAGGTAGAGTCTAGAAAGACAAAAAGTATATCTGAATGTAATTTTTTACATTTTTTTAAAGATTTTATTTATGTATCTATTTATTGAGAGAAAGCACACATGCACATGCATGAGCGGGGAGGGGGGACAGAAGGAGAGGGAGAGAGAGAATTTCAAGCTGACTCCACACTGAGTGTGGAGCTTGACGTGGGGCTGGATCCCACAACTCTGAGATCATGACCTGAGCCAAAATCAGGAGTCAGATGCTTAATCAAGTGAGTCATCCAGGTGCCCTGAATTTTTTGCACTTCTGCTTTTCCTTTACAAATAACAGGAGAGGAAAAGAAATCATTCAGACCCCAAAATCGTACCCAGCTGTGAACGTTAAAGCTGAATACTCTCAGGGATAGTTGTTTTGGGAATTTAAGTCTCATGGATGATATAGTTGCCAAGGCTGGGACTTTCCTAATGTTATCTTCATCGGATACTGGCTAAACTTTAGGATATTTAGAAAATTGCAAAGACAGAAAACAAATATGGTATTTTAGTAAGGAAGGGTATGTTTACAACATAGACAAATATCAGAAATTATCAATAAAAATCCCCCCAAATCATGAGGATGTACTTGAAATAACTTCCAGAAATAACTCTATAGAGTTGACTTTGTCTCACATGACTCATTTATTCAGGTATATTTAATTACGTGTATACCAGCAAACAGACATTCTTCTCTACAGCCTCTTTTTTTCCCCCTGAGCTGAGCTTATGTGGGTTCTACCAACTTGATTTGTCTCTATCTCTTCGTACAACACGTTTATAATCAACACTCCTGATTGACGTGTTCTTTCCATGAGGTGATACGGTGTCATCTGATTTGTTTTCCGGGAGTTAGAGGTGATGGCGCATATCTCTGGTTATTATCCATTAGGTATACATAGTACAGGCCGACACTTCCTTTCTCATGATCCACAGAAGGTAGCACCGGCTCCATCCAGGGGGTCTCCCAGCATGTTACACAGATGGCTGGAAAAGAGACGATCCAAAGGCTGCTTTCTGTGGATTTCTTACGTCTTCCCTCATCTACAACAAGTTCTTACTCTCGTAAGAAGAGCAGATATGTGTTGTGTAGGCACCTTTGACTGGCTTCCTTAACCAACTTGCCTGGTCAAAACTCTTTGTAAAATGGACTGATGACCATGGCACAGCTCACACCACATTGGTGGTTATAACCGTATCATCTTTTTCACTTGAGTCATTGCTTTTGATTGCTTGCTATCATTACTGAAAAAACTATTTTCATGAGAGTTCTACAAAAGGCACCGCTTAAAAATACAATCCCCACCTTCCTTACTAGTTGCTGTAGAGAATGCATGTATGTTCTTGGTTTTGTTTGATGCTGGAGTTGTTGCCAGCACGATGAAATGTGTTCAGTTCCTGGCCAGCCCAGCCCTGTTCATTCAAGGTCCACCCAACACCCCCCCACCAATTCTTCCATCAGATGGCTACTTCGTAGTCCCCTCCTTAAGTAGTCCCCTTCCCTGACCTCTCCAAGTGGGGTAGCCCTCTTGATTGTTTGCTTTCCTTGCACCATGCTATTCTCCTTCACGGGACTAAAAACAATAATACAATTATTTGTGGGACCCTGTGATTCACGCCTGCCATCCTCCACTGGACAGTAAGTGCCATAGTGGCTTTTCCTTTCGCTATTGTCTGTTTTCCCTCATTACTGTACCCTGAGTAGCTAGCGGTGTGCCTGGAACAGAGTGGACACTCAACTAAGACCAACTGGATGAAGGAAAGAGGATGAAATAAGGGGAGGCAATGAGTTTTAAAAGACTCCTTGCCTTAAAATTCATTGCCATTGGTTTATTTTATTCCTTTTTCTTTTTCCTCCCTGAAGTCATGCCCAAGTGATGTTTTTGTTACTGACGCTCCAGTTTTAAATGTTCTTATGGGGCCTCGGTGACTTGTGATGTATATGTACTTGTGTGTGAGCAAATGTGTGTATAACCCTGTTTGTCTTTGAAGAAATAAATTTATATACTAAGTCATTTTTTCTGTACCTGCTCTGGTAAATATAATGGAATCTAACAATGATATGGATATTCAGAATGATCACTCATCAGGACATGATTCTATGTTAAACATGCTTTTATGTTACTATTTACCATATCTGGCTGGGATACAATGCACCTCAAACAAAATGGTGAAGCCTCATTATAAAAGAAAGAGTGAAAAGGAAGAAGCCAACGAGATCTGTCATTTGGCCTCTTCCTAGTTCTTCCCTGACCCCAGGTGGTCCCTGCTCCTCGCTATTAGAACCCGTTAAGTCTGAGAGAGAAATTAAACAGGAATTTAAAAGAATCAACTACAAACCCAATATGCTTTCTCTCTTATGCTTATATTCAAGCTCTCCCTTGGACTGGGGAGGAAATTAAATAATTTTAATTAAAACCTATGGTTTTAATTAAAAGCTAGGGTTCCTGGCTATTTAGGAAAAGACAGGAAATTAAGGAATTAAGAAATTAATCTATAGAGGACTCCACTACCTGCTGCAAGCAAAATAATCTCCCACTGGTGACTTGAGAGATAAGTTGGGGGGTGGGTGTATGGGCCCGATGCTTCTTCGTTCTAGACGGTAAACCCCCTGCCATATTTTCTTTCAGCGATAGAGGATGAGTTTGACTTTGCTCTGGGAAAGCAAACCCCAGCATTCCTAAAGAAATGTGTCTGCTACATCCGGAAAATTGCTAACATTGAGCGTTTTGTGAAAATCCCAGAGATGGGAAAATACATGGATATCACCGGAACAGAACCAAGGATTATGCGGGATGTAGAAGCCCAAGAGAAGCTGATAAAACTCAGGGATGAATTTATTCCTACTATTGTCGCGTCATCTAATCTGAGAGTGTACACATCTGTTACTCATTGTGACATGAAACTGGGCTATTCCCAAGAAATAGAAAACCATTACATAGAAGGACTTGGTAAACAATTCTATGAGGACATGATTGATATCATTCAGGCAACCGTACAACAGAATTTTGACACCGAAACCGACACGCTCTATGATGAAATCCTTCAGCATTCCTCATTATGTAAGACGTACGCCTCCTTCTACGAGTACAAATGTGAGTCTCTCAACATAGTGCATAAATACGTGCTGCCAAACAAAGCCGGACACATCAACCCTCTCGTCGTATACGGTGGGCCATGCGCTGGGAAGACCCTCCTGCTAGCTGAAGTAGCCAAGAAGGTAAGAGCCCAATCTTGCAAATAATGCTTATTTGTACAAATCTTCTCCTTTGGGGAAAAAGATAAATTGGTCAAAATCCATTTCCATTTTCTATGTTTTCTATCTGAATTATAATCAGTCTTTTTGGAATGGACACTCCGGTGTCTCTCATATGCTGGTATAATGGTTATACTGAAAGAATAAGGCATGTGGGGTGAGGTTAGAGAACAGCTTGATTTTTTTCCTCTTATCGGTCAAACTCTTGTGGTGGGGCCGGTTCCCACTGGATGGAAACTAGGGCACATCTCACAGCTCTTCTCATCCCTCTCAGCAAAGACCAGCCCTCCTATCAGCTCTGGACACTAAGTCATTCTCAGTTCAGCAATTAAATATGTCCACTCTGAGGTGATAATTAAAACTTGAGTTTATAATTCTCTCCCGCAGCTGAGGCACACAGTAAGCAAGGCAGCTGCCATGGAAGTGGGGATGTGGTCGTCTTCTCCTTCTTTCATCGCTTAGTACCTCTGACCCTCCATCCCTGACCCCAAGCACATGGCCCCTAGAGGGCTGTGACTCCTGTAGGATTGTGGCTTCGGGGAAGGAGGAAGGGTAAGGTGGCCAGAAAGTTCTTACGTGACCCATACTGTTCTGAAAACTGGACTCCACACTCTCTCGTCTTGGCAGATGTCTAAAGCTGCCTCCTAAAAACTGACAAATTATTGAAAACTACATGAGAAAATAATGATGTGCTCTATGTTGGCAAGTTGAATTTAAATAAAATTAAAAAAAAAAAAAGACCTGCCTCCTAGTTCTTCTGAGGCCTTCCTTTGGATTCCTAGACATCCTTTCCCTCCTGCATCCCCTGCCCTGTCCTCGCTGAGCATCTATAACCTAGAGTTCCCTAAACCCAGGGGGATGCATTTTTGTTTCCAGCTGGTCATTTCCACGGCTCCTCAACACCCAGCCACACACTTCTAGTACCACCGAGATCTGCCGAGATCCAGAGTCCAGCAAGCTCCCCCAGACAGGCCCTAGGGAAAACAGAACCAGGAAAAACCACTGTCAGCCCAGTCTTCCCAGTGGCCCACATCTGACACGTGGGAAGCACTCAGGAACTACTTGCCCTGGGAAACTCCACTTGCAATACAGCAGCTCTCCATCACTCCTCCATCCAAGCAGCTGGCCAGCCTTGTTGGTCAGCCTCCAGATCTCTCAGGTATCTGATGACATCTGCGTCCCCAGCTCTAGGGTGCAGCCTGCAGGTGGTCCATCGCAGCCCTTTTCCCGAGGTAATTAGTGAGGAAACCTCTCAGCCCTCACCCTTGGGAGTGGGCGGTAAGAGATCTGACCCACAGCACCCTAACCTCCGATGTTTTTCTTGGCCTCTTCAAACTCCTTTTTAGGCTGGAGGTGGGTGGTCCATTAAAGGTAGCAAAACTGGTTTTCACAACTCCCTCACAAATCTTGCACGATGGTCTGGAACCTCACTCTGGAATGTGGGGTCTATTGCCTTGGCATGTCAGTCCAAACTGGACTAAGCTAGTTCCATTTTAACCTCCCTTTGCACCTGATATCCATGTCTGATGGTTTATATTTTCCTGGTATTACCTCAGAATCTCTATATTGTTCTTCCTGTGGTTTCTCTCTCAAACACAGAGCTCTCATTAACATCACAAATGCTCTCGCCATCTGTCATGTGCTACACAATCTCAGGCCATCCTGAGGACAGGAACAGGGACCGTGGTGGTGTACCTTTTCTGGGGATTAGTTTCCAAAGTAAGCTCACAGACAAATTCTGGTGTATAAACTTACTTAAATAAAAGTCCTTAGGAAAGTTAATTTACCATTTCTTAATATGCCAAGCCCAGCTGCTGGTTTTTCTTTCTTCTTCTTCTTCTTCTTCTTCTTCTTCTTCTTCTTCTTCTTCTTCTTCTTCTTCTTCTTTCTTCTTTCTTCTTCTTTCTTCTTCTTCTTCTTCTTCTTCTTCTTCTTCTTCTTCTTCTTCTTCTTCTTCTTCTTCTTCTTCTTCTTCATGATTTTTATTTATTTGAGAGCAAGAGAAGTAGAGAGAGGGAGACAGAGCAAGGAGGGGTAGAGGGGGAGGGAGAAAGAATCTGAAGCAGACTCACACTGAGTGTGGAGCCTGATGCAGGGCTCGAGGCCACAACCCTGAGATCCTGACCTGAGCTGAAACCAAGAGTCCAACGTCTAACCAACTGAGCCACCCAGGTGCCCTTGGTTTTTCCTTCTCATGTTAAATGACATGGTTCTCTTTGAACTGAATGCCAAATGCAGTGGCAGGCTTACATTTAGTAGCCATATTGCATCAAAATAAATGATGTGTGTGTGTGTTTGAACACTAAATTGTATGTGACTCTTCAAACTTTAGAATTGTTCCAAGTAAATGAGACAACAACAGTATAAGGAGCACATGGGAGCTGAAATCTCATGAGAAAACAGCCATACACACCATTTCACATTCACTCTAGGGCTTTTTCCCTCCAGAAGAGGGAAGGGTAAAGTCATTGGAGGGGCAAATGTTGTTGGACTTGACTATATTCAATGTGCATGTGATGCACCTCCCCGGGCCATGGCACAGGAGGTAAAGAATTGTGTGGAATGTGCTGATATGCCTGTTCAGATAAACGGTCCCTGCGGGGCAGTGTGGTGACAGTCGAGTTCATCAAGTTGAGAAATGGTTTTCTGGGCTCTCACTCTTCTGGATATTTTGTCCAAATACCAGAGTGTGTCTATTCACAGTCCAGGACTCTGGTCCCACAAGAAGCCTCACGTGTTTCTAGGTCCCCTGCCTCTGCTCCACTCACTTCTCTCCTGGGGGGATGTCTGTCCTGCCAATGACAATCTTCACTCTCTTTGTGACTTTATGCTCCTTGTGAGGGTACAGATAGATATCTCGTGTTTATCTCTAGGTTGCCTCCTGTGTGCCCAGCATTTCCATGGACATGAGCTCATGATCAGAGGATCGCTCTCTACACGTTCAAGAATGTGTGACTAGGAGGAGAGCGGACAGTACATATAATCATCATAAGCAACCCACATAGGGACAAAATATTGTGTTCTGTTTCTGATTTGCCACTGAAGGACAGTCATAGAAGGATGGCAGGATTATCTTCCTCCATATGGACTTCAGAGGTTGGGGCTAAACAGCAAATTGCTTATTTTCCTTAATAGTTCATTCTGAAACTGACATACATACTTTTTTTTTTCTAAATTTACTCAGATCTTAACCTGAACCACATCTTGAGGAACCAAGTTTCATAAACTTACTTCCTCATGTATAAAATACGTCCCCTCCTAAGCAGTATCCTTGGTGAATTCCAAGGATTACTGAAAGACATCATCTCCCTAAAAATAGACTTTGGGACATTTTTTATATTTTGATCATATCCCTTCTTGCCCTTGCCTTTGTGGCCAGAGAAGTACTAAATTTAGCAGCCCACTCACATATGTTATCTCCTTACCTCTACAATTTGAAAAAACAAAAAAAAAACCTCCAGCTTTGTCTCTTGGTAATTGCTTAACTCTGAGCAAGTCATTTATCCAGCCTGGGCTGGTTTCCTCTTCTGTTAAATGATACATCATCCTACCTGCCCTACAGAGAGATAATGTGAGGACTGATAACTATTTATAAATATAAATAGTGAGCTGTCTGTTAAAAATGCAAAGCTTAACAAAAACTTTAGCCAACATTATATAGATTTTTATGACAATGATAAATAATCATAGAGATGACCCTATAGCACCACAATATAATAAAATGCCTCTGAATCATTAAGGATTATAGTCAGTATTTTAGTACTATTTTTATCACATTCTAATTAACTAGGAATTTGATCAGCCTTGTGTGATTTCAATTAGTGAAGATATTTGACCCAATAGAATATGTAAATCACTATTTAATCTATTCATTAAATACTCACTAAGCATCTACTGTGTGCCAACAACCATGCCAGGAAACAGAATACACTGACGAAAAACTGACCATACTGGGTCTGCAGATTTACCATTTGTGAAATCCTTTGTAACTTTTGGAATATAACAAGCTAAGCCTTGGGATTGAATAATGTTATTGTCACCATTTTATTACCTGGAGTAGAGTGATCCTGAGGGTCTCCCCTATAGATTTTAGTGCATGAGCTTTGTGACAGCTCTTTGATCTTCTCAGGTTTTCCCATTTCCTGGTTCTAGGCCACTTCTTGGATGGTCAAGGATACCAGGAGCCTGACCTCTGGAGAGAGGAGATGCTGTTGTACGCAACCACGTGAATATGTATTACCATTCTAAACACTACCTTTATGTTTTAGGCTTACGGCTGGCTACAGGAAGACACAGGACCCGAATCTGACCCAGTGGTCGTCGTGAGATTTCTAGGAACCACAGACATGAGCACTGACCTCAAGACTCTCCTTCTAAGCGTTTGTGAACAATTGGCAGTCAACTATCGGTGTCTGGTTCAAAGCTACCCTAAGAAGATCCATGACCTCCGTGACTTATTTATAAACCTTTTGAATGAGTCTTCGTTGCAGAGACCTCTAGTAATAATATTTGATGCCCTAGAACAGCTCTCAGAGAGTGACGAGGCCAGGAAGCTTTGGTGGCTCCCCGCTCACCTTCCCCGCTTCGTACGAATAGTCCTGTCCACACTGCCCAACAGACACGGGATCCTGCAGAAACTGAGGTGCCTTATCCATGAAGAAGCCAACTACATCGAGCTGATTCCCCGGGACAGGAAAATGTGCAGCCAGGTCCTCAAACACCAGCTGCTGCGGGTCAAAAGGAAGGTCACGTCGGGCCAGCAGATTTACGTGAACAACGCATTCTCCAAGTGCACGCTGCCCATGTTTGTGAACCTGACCTTCAGGGAGGTGAGACACTGGAGATCTCACAAAGACGTCGATGAATCCTCCCTCTGTGTCACGGTTCACGAAAGCATAGAGCAGCTATTTTGGTCCCTGGAGAAGAAGTGTGGTCAGAAACTGGTCTCCAGGGCTCTCGGGTACATCACCATGGCCAAAATGGGTTTGAGCGAAATGGAGCTGGAGGACGTGTTGGCCCTAGACAACAGTGTTATGAATGAGCTCAATGAGAACGCTCGGCCCAGCAATCCCCTGCGAGTACCTTATCTGTACATCGCGAGGCTCAAGGAGGGTCTCAGCGGATACTTAATAGAAAGACACGTGAAGAACGTCACGCTCCTGGTCTGGGCCAATAGACACCTGCAGCTCATAGCTCAGAAGTTGTATCTGCAGGACGACGGTGACCTGCGTGCAATGCACACCATCCTGGCAGATTACTTTCTGGGAGTGTGGTCAGGGGGCAGGAGGAAAGCTTTCTGCCTCGAAGACCCGTACTTGAATGGCTGCCTTGACTTGGAGAGCAGAAGCTTGCTTGAGGAAGAGAAGCACTTCATGGAACAGGCCTCCTTTGACCGGCAGGCTCCAGACCAGCCCTGGGTTTTCCAGTGTAATCCACTGGAGCCTGACATCTTTTTCGTCAATCATCGCAAAATGTCTGAGCTCCTACACCACCTGACGAGGTGTGGAAAAACGGATGACCTGCTTTATGGGATCATCATGAACTTCAGCTGGCTTTACACCATGATCAAAATCGGCCAGTTCGACAAAGTGCTCTCCGACATCGAGCTGGCTTACAACTACTCGCAAGAGAAGGAGCTGAAGTTCCTGGCCAGCACGCTCCGTGGCATCAAAAACAAGGTCACGGCGTTTCCCGGCTCCCTTTCAGCAGAGCTTCAGCAGCGACTGCTGCCTGTCGTGAGTTCCCTGCCCAAACTCAGACACCTCCTTTTGGAATGTGACAAAGACGGGCCCAAATACTGCTCCATCGTGCCATTGCATTCATCCATGGACGTGACCTACAGCCCGGAGCGCCTCCCTCTGTCCTCGAGCCACCTGCACGTCACCGAGATCCTGCCTACCTGTAACCCCAGTACCGTCCTCACAGCTCTAGAAAACGGCTCCATCAGCACGTGGGACGTGGAAAGCCGTCAACTCCTCAGGCAGATCACCACGGCCCAGTCCGTCATCCTGGGCATGAAGCTCACCAGCGACGAGAAGTACCTCGTGGTGGCTACGACCAATAACACCTTGCTGATCTACGACAACGTCAATTCTTGTCTTCTGTCTGAAGTGGAGATCAAAGGGACCAAGCACGGAAGCGGCTCCACCTACATCAACGGATTCACACTGTCCGCCAACCATGCCCTCGCGTGGCTCGAAGCCAGCAAAGACGTCACTGTCATCGATCTGCTCTACGGCTGGCCTCTTTACCAGTTCCACTGCTGGTACGAAGTGACCTGTGTCCAGTGCTCTCTGGACGGCATGTATGCCTTCTGCGGACAGTACCTGAACACCACCACCATATTTCATTTAGGGAGTGGGGAAAAGTTATGTACGGTGACCTCTGAATTTTCGGGGGGCTTTGTGAAGTTCCTTCTAATCTTGGACACGGCTCAAGAAATGGTCATGGTAGACAGTGAGGGGAGCCTTTCTGTTTGGAATACCGAGGACATTTCCAACCCGCAGCTGACCGATGACTTTGACTGCCGAAGAGAGGACAGCGAGGTGGTCAGCATTGAACTGTCGGAGGACCAACACGCGATTCTGATCTGTAAGGCCCTCAGCATTGAGCTCCTAGATACCGGCATGTGGAAGGTGGCGGAGAAGTTCAGAGCCAAGCACAACGAACGCTTCATCTCTGCCGTGCTGTCCAAGAACGGTGACTGCATCATCGCCACCATGGAAAATACCTCAGCTGTGTTTTTTTGGAGGCGGGACACAGGACAATGCATGGCGAGCTTACAGGAGATCTCAGGTACCATAGTCAAGCTCGTGAAGTCCAGTCACCACAATATGCTGCTATCTTTGTCAACCAGTGGTGTTCTTTCCATCTGGGATATAGATATAATCACAGCCATGTCCAACATAGATAAGACTGGGAAACCCATCCAAAGTCTGGTGTTACCCGGTAGAGGGGAAATCATTTATTCCCTCGATGGCTCGGATTGTGTCCACAAGTGGAACTTCAGCAGCGGGTTCCTTGAGGCAGTCTTTAAGCATGAAGGAATAGTCGAGCACTGCGTGCTGACGTCCTCTGGAGATGTCATGGTGACATCAGATGACAAAAGCAGCCAGTATGTCTGGCACACCAGCAGTGGCGAGAACCTCTTCCGAATCAACGGGCAGAGAATATCTCAGCTGCTCATTACGCACAACGACCAGTTTGTGGTCTCCCTCTGCGAGGAGAATGCCTCCAGGGTTTGGAGGCTGGCCACAGGCCACAGGGTCTGCAACATCCTGACCACCCTGCAGAATGCCTTTATAACCTCAGCAAATACCTTCGTGGTGGGAATGACCAAAAGCAAAGTGCTGGCAGTCAGTCTCTGGACAGGAAGCATCACCAAGAAATTTTGCTGTGAAGATGGCACCACCATCGTAAATTTTAAATTGATCCCTGACTGTCCTGACATCATTGTGTTTATCACATCAGCCGAGACGGTGAATATCTGGAGTCTGACCGATGAAGTCATCTGTCGCCGGGTGCAACTTCCAAACAACTTCTTGAAAAATCTGGAGGATTTCGAAATTTCTCCCAATGGAAAGCTAGGCATTATATCCAGGGGAGATGAAAATATCAACGTGCTGGATTTACACAGCGGTAAACTACGGGTGGTTCACGCCTCCGGGGTCATCTGGAGGCAGAGGCTGTCTCGAGATGGTCGCTACCTGGTGTACATTTGTTTCCGAAATGGGGAGGAAGAGGACGAAAACGGTGCAATATCCAGTTTAATTGTCATGAGACTGGCTGATGGCAAAAATATCGGTGCTTGCTCCCTGTACAAAACACCAACTTTTCTCGCCCTCTCACAGAGGCACCTGAACATCATAGTGGGTTTTGACGACGGGAGTATAGGGATATACACGGTGGTAGACCGCGTAGATGCTGCGCTGAAAATTAAAATTGCCACTTCAAACAGCAGACAAATTTTCAACAACGCGACACAGGCATCCAGGCCAAAGTGTAGTAGTTACTGTTTTAAAATGTCTGTGGATTGCTTATGGAGGGAGTCGACCGAGGTCTTTGCAAGAGACAGTCCCATCACGGTGAGTGACTCCACTGAGCCCAATGAGGCGACACCGTCCAAGAAACACAATCCCTGCTATGACCGGGTGTGCTCTGCCCTGGAATCCAGGGGCCATAGCTACACCCCTGACAACTGAAGAAACTTTCTTCCTGTTCAGTGGACATGCACGATACACGTACAAGAGGAAAAAAAAAAAAAGAAAGTATCTTTTGAGTCCCAAATGATAAAGTCCTCATTTCTTAAAAGACGGGAAAGATGCTGGAGTTCCACTGTTACCATGCTGGTCGAAAATACAGAAATGTGAAATTGGTTCGGAGTTTGCTCTTTCCATCAAAGTTAATCCACGAATGACGCCTTGGCAGAGAGTCTCTGAAAATGGTGTTTAACTGGCTACGTCAACTGGAAGCTAGAGGATCTTTCCTAAATTAGCTGTGCGGGAGGCAGCAGCGTAACTCGTTCAGGTGACAGAGGCTACGACTATATGCAGACCCCTTGGGCTGGAATTAGCGCTACAGAAATCGTTTGAAATTGTGAACACACAGAGCTGTTTGACCTCCGATGATCATGTGGCCGTACGTAAACACAGCCTTAATCTCTCCTTACATTTTACAATCCTGATAACTGTGTAAACCCAGTCTGCAGATGGAAGGTCAAAAGGTGCAAAACCACGTAACAAAAATGCCCCCGTGTACCCCCAGTTTCCCAGGAGAAAGGACGTGGAAGGTGAGGCCACGAACTGGACCGGGCATGAAACCGAAGTGCCCCTCTCCTAGGGCTACTGAGCACGCAGTCAGCTTTCGTTGCAATACAGTTGGGACAGTTGCATGCAAAGGGTCTCTGTATAACGGAACATGGGATTTTTAACCAACTTCCTGGGCTGCGAAAGAACACATTCGATAAGAAGCCACAATCGTTTCATGTCTTTTCAAAATGCCTATCTGTGCTGGGCGTAGAGCGGAATTACAGAAAGGGCATTACAGATTTGGTCAAGACATCTGTTCATTTCCATCATCGTACTAACGAGCGTCTGGGCTATTCAGTCCGTTGTATGGGAGCATACATTTTTTCCTAAATCCCTGCGGTAAATCTTGAGAGAAAGAAAGCTTTCTTGACACACCATCTATGAAATACTGGAGACATTTGCCTTACTCTCACTCCTCTTCTTTCCTATGTAAAATGCAGACAGATGACCAAATACTCGGGGACAAACTGAATATGCCTGTCTTTGTGCTAAAATACTCCATAAATCTTAAGGGTGTCCAAAGGTTCTTTATTGTCCCTGTTTGTAATCACTTTCTTACTTCCCCACACCGTATGTATGCTTCTTCCTCCGTCACCCTTTCTGCTGGAGGGCTCTTTGGAGCCTTTTATAGTCTCGGCCGTTTCCAAGCAGAAGCTGTGAAATGGCACGAAATACTTTTTAAGGGCCACTTCACCTATTGAAAAGAAAATGTCACATCCCAAAAGGGGGAAATGATTTTCTCCCTTTCATATCCTCCACATGGCATGGCCTTGGATGACTTTTCAAAAGGTATCTGTCCGTAGCGGTGGTTTGGGTTTGCTTTGGTTCGGTTTCCAAGTGACAGTAGTGACTTGTGGCAGCAGAATAACGACCGAGGAACTGACGTGTGCTCTCAGCCCAGCTCCACCACCCACTCATCGCGTATCCGCAGGCCGATCGTTAGCCTCCCCACTGGATTGTTTTTTGGAAACTGCAAAACCAAGGTAGTGATAGCTTTTGCCATAGCCCTTCTAGGGATGTTGGGGGGCAAGGGGAGGGGAAAAAAAAAAGACAGTGACATCTTGATTGTTTTTGCTAATGGGAGAAGCCGAGCGATCTAATCCAAAGGGAATCCGAGCTCATTGCATGTCACTTTGGAAAGCACTTTGACGTGTAAGCATACAGAGATGGGATTCAGACAAAGACCTCCCTCCGTGGAGGAGGACTTTTTTTTCAGTATGTTCCTCCTAATGTAGCTACCAGCCAGAAAGGGGGTAGCCCAGAGAAGCCTCAGCCCACGTAGAGATCAGAGCTGATTGTATGAGTCAATGCTTTTTTTTTTTTTCTTTTTCTTTTTAGCTCTTCTGATGTGACACATTCCTATTCCTGTCGTTATCACTTGGACCCCCACGCCGCACATTTCTAAGAATTAAATGCCTAGATGGATTAAATGTAGTGTGTGAATATTCTATGTAACAGCCCATAGAGTTTAACAAGTGACTTGAATGATTTTTCCTAACTTGTTTGCAACTGATAGCTCATATTGAATGTTTTTATGTAAACTTTGTATTGTTGGGAAGAATTACCCAATCAGAGATTTATATTTTCATAAATGTTACATTTAGTTAAATTTTGTTACAGAGTTGTTACACTAGAAAATTATTGCAGTCTTCAAAGGATGTACAGTCTTGTGTATGTATTGTTTGTATGAATAAAAGATAAACTACTTAGATTTGTGTGGAGTTTTTCTTCCCTCACTTTTGCAAGTATAGAGATTTTCAGTAATAATAATAATAGTAATTGTTCATGCTTACTGTACACCAGACTCTCTTTTTTGGAGCTTGGGGTGCACTAAGCCATTTAATCTCCTCTACAGCCTTATGGGGTTGGTACTTTCAGTATTCCAAATTTATAGATGTAAAAACCTAAAAACAGAGATCCAGGGGGAATAGCTGAACAGGATTTCAATACACTATCAATGTGGTTTTTGTTACCTTTTCCAAAGCACATAAAATATAGCATTGAGTATCCAGTAGGCACTTACTCATAATGGCCTATAAAATGTTTTCCAACTTGTAGATGAGGGACCAGGCTAGGCTCTAGAGAGCACTAGAGGTCTTTGCAAACTCCCAGTGCTTTCAGGTATACCACAACTGTTGATGGATTCATTCAGCAAGTAGTCATTTGGTCATGAATTTTGCTAGATGCAAAGATTAGTAAAGTAGCTTGTGCCTTCTAGGATTTCACAGTCTTCACAGGAAAACAGACAGGAAATGAGTTCTATGTGTAAGGACAGAGTGCTTCCTTCTGGGGCTTGGGGCTGAGATGGGAAGAATGATAACCAAGGAGTCATCCCACTCATAAACTCCCTCTCGGTGAGAGGGCAGGACCAAGGGGGAATCTTCCCATGGGCACCTTTTCCCATTTCTTGCCTCTGGGAACTGAGAATCCACACACACACACACACACACACACACACACACGCCTCACACACACACACACATATACACACTTGCAAAAATTATTTTAAACAAGTTAGCAATGAAGAGCTTAAGTGATGATAACTAGGAAACAATCAGATGAAACTCTGTATCGAGTTTCACAAACAATCATTCTCAGAGAAACTTAAAATCAAGGCAGTAAGAAAAAAAAATTGAAGACATGATCTATCTGGTTTCATCTTCGTGTGGCTGAGACATATTTCTGCTGAGAATTTACCCCCCTTGAAAATGGTCCTTAATTCCACTCTCCATGCTGGGAATTCCTTCTTGGATCCTAATCTAAATCCTTTAGGTTGAAGGTTAAACCTTCTCTCTCAGTTCGGAGAACACGCAGAGGAGTGGATTGTCATTGTTTGCATAAAAGCATGTCATATACATGGAGTTGGCTGTTTAACAAACTTAAGACTTAAGTAATCTTCTTTCCTAGGGGCAAGGACGCAACAAATACCGTGGGTTTGCTTTGTCCAAGGCATCATGCTTTATGCCCTAGGATGATCTAAACGTTAGTCATGCACAACCCCTGAATCTAAAGGAGACACAACTCAATTAGAGCAAAAAAGAAAAAAAAAAAAGTTGTTAATAAAAGTGAAACGCAGGTGCTGAGAATACTTTCCCGAGGAGCAATTAACTCGAACTGGGATTCAGAAAGAATGGCCAGGAGGAGGTGACAGCGGAGGAGACTTGAAGGACAGAAACTTAGCTATCGAAAAGGTCAAAAAGACATTTCAGGTGAAGCAAAATGTTTGTGTGAGCACAAACAGGGAATCAGGGAGAGTCAACATATACTGTGGATGACCTCCGATGCCACATTGGCTTTTTAAACTTTATTCTGGGGGCTCCTGGCTGGCTCAGCCGGTAGAGCATGTGACTCTTGGTCCTAAGGTCATGGTTATTTAAGGTTATTTAGAGGTTATTTAAATACATACGTACATATATACATACAATTAAACTTCACTCTGTAACAGGGAATCATGGGAACGTTTTTTGAGAAGGGGAAAGGCCTAGTGAAATTGTATTTTGGAAAACTCAAACTCATGTCAGATGGATCAGAGATGGGGACCAGAACTGGTCATGACAGAAGACCAGAAGCTGGGAACCAGTAACGAAACTATGGTAATGATCTGAGATAGATAGAAGATCTTGATCTTAGGACAGCAGCACTGAGGATGCTAAGAAGAGGTATGATCTCAGGGCTGAGCTGACAAAGCTGTGTGATGAGCAAGGGAGAACCCACACAATTCCAGCTCCAACTGCAACTTGGCGGAGGGGAGAATTGCAGATGTAAAATGAATAGGTTAGGAGATGAAAATGAAGGAAATACTAAAATAAATTTGGACCTAGAGAGTTCAAAAGTAAAGACATCTGTGCAGGCAACTGGAAATGTGCTATCCACCAGGGGAGGAATTGTAGCTCAAAGCAAAGAACCTACGCCTTCATCTCTTTCTCAAAAGTCTAAAATGCCTAAGATGACTCTTTTTTTTTTTTTTTTTGGTTATAATGTAAGCCAATACCATAAACTTTTTTAAATTGTGGGTCTTTTTCTTTTTTTATGAACCTTATTGACAGATTTAGAACTATATTGACAAATCCACTCAAATTACTTTTCCTCTTTTCCGTGACTCTTCGGTTGGGAACGATTTCTATGCCAATGAAAACAGGAACACACCTCAAACCTAACTGAATCACGGTGTTTCACTCCCACATGCATCCAGAAACCATAGGTTTTTCTTCTCTTTTTCATAAGGGTCCCTTCAGAGCTCCGCCTGGCATTCCACATGATCTGCAGAAAGTACAGATTACACGTATAGGGACATATCGGAGGGTTTCGTTTCAGCGTATCAATGCGACAAATGATATGGCACCCAATTTAAGATGACCGAGAACCCCACCACCTCTGGCTTTGCAGAATCCGCCTTTGGTAGATGAAGGTAACTCAGCTGCTTGAGCATAGGCAGGGCAGTGGTTCTCAGCCTCGAGCGTGCATCCTCTGATTACTTCACCCTCCCCAACCCCAACTATTTCAGAATCCCTATGTCTAGGGTGGAGCCCCAAAACCTGCCTTTTTACTGTATCCCTCCAGATGAAGCTGATTCTGCGAGCCTGGGAACTACACTTCAATACCTAAGATAAACACCAAGGTCTTTTTTTGGTCAGAGTAACTTAACTGATAAACGTACCAATATGCGGTGGACATCACTGAAGCGGCCACTAGAAGCTGGACGTGAGAATCCCTTATTGTGAAAAAGGGTCACAATATCAGAAAATGATGTAAAATAGAAGTTCCCTCTAGGCCTATGGTTTAAAGCATGCAGCTACTACACGAAGGACAAGAATCTTTAAAAATGAGTCTTCGGGGAAAAAAAACATTGAGTCTTCTCCCATAAAGCAGGACAAAGGCGTGGATGGCGCTGGAATCACTAAAATGGACACATTGAAAATCAAGGACAGTACGCGGGTCCCTAAGGAGGACTGTCCCGTCCCCGCCCCGTCGGGCGCCTGATTCTCGGGCCTCCCCCGGTCACCGCAGGGGGGGAGCGGGGCGAGCCGCAGGGGGCGCAGTTGCTCAACCCATTTCCCGTCCCTGCCAACCCCCTGGGGCGCACGGACGCAGGTCCCTTTGGCTGAAGCCGCCGCTCTCCGCCCGCCGAGGTGCGCGAGCCCCGGTGCCGCTGGCCGGTGCGGGGCGGGGGGGGGACCCCGCGGGGCGCCCCCGGGTCTCCAGGGAGCAGGCGGGTGCGTGCGGCTTCCCGGGGCAGACGCGGGGCGCGCGCAGCGCAGGTGGGCAGGGCGGCGGCGGGAACGGGGTCGCTTCCCGGATCGGGCCCCGCGTGACGCCCCGATCCAGGGCTCCCGTGTCCCGCAGCGGGGCGGACACGCGGACGCCGAGGCGGTCCCCGGGCGGGCCACCTGCCGTGGCCGCCGCGAGGCCGAGCGCGCCCGGGGCCCGGGGGGGGCGGGGGGCGGGGGGGCGGCCGGCTGGGGGCCCGCGGCTCGGGGCGCGCAGGTAAAGGGTTACGCGTGCCGGGGAGGCTCGCCCGGGGCCGCGCCACGTGACGCGCCGGCCCAATGACGGCGGCGGGGCGGCCGCTGCGAGCGCGGCGGGCTCCGGGCGGCGCTGAGCCACTGGCCTTCCCCGGCGCGGCCGCCCGAGGCCGGCGAAGCCATGGGCGCCGCGACCCCGCCGCCGCCGCCGCCGCCCGGCCCCAGGTAGGGACGCGCCCCCTACCCCCCGCCAACAACCGGCCTCCGCCCCCAGGTAGGGACGCGCCCCCCTCCCCTGCCCCGCGCGTCGGTCCCAGGTAGGGACGCGCCCCCCGCGCGCCCCGCCGAGCCCCAGGTAGGGACGCGCGCCCCGCACGGCCCCAGGTAGGGACGCGCCCCCCCTACCCCCCCCACCCTCCGCCAACAACCGGCCTCCGCCCCCAGGTAGGGACGCGCCCCCCGCCCCTGCCCCGTGCCTTGGTCCAGATAGGGACGCGCCCCCCCCCGCCGGGCCCCAGGTAGGGACGCCCCCCCCCCCCCCGCCCCATCCTGGCTTTGCCTCCCGCCCAGCTCCGCGTTGGGGCTTCCGTGCCCCGACTTCTCTCGCGGGTCGTTTTTAGTTCTTTACTTCCCTGTGGCTGGAAAAAATAAAAGGTTGCGGGGGCTGAGGCAGTTCCCAGTGTGAGTACTTGGGAAAAGTTACGGAATTCAACAAAGGCACGGGGCGGGGGCGGGGGCGGGGGCGGGCGGGGCTCGTACGACCCCTCCCCCCCCCCCAAACTCCAGACCCGGACAGTTTGGAGAGCTTGGCATCCCCGCGCTGTAGGAGACACTTTGGGTTTTAAATCCCTAATTAATGAACTTTCAACAGCCCCTGAGAACGTGCGTTGGGCAAACTTGCAAGAGATTTCCCCCCTAAAAAGAGAGAGAGAGAGAGAGAGAGAGAGAGAGATCTCCACCCTTATTTCTAAGTGCCTCCTCCCCCCCCCCCGCCCCCATCTGTAAACATCTGAGCGTTTTCGAATAAAACGGAAATGGAATGTTGCCCGCCGCTGTTGCTTTGAAACGTCCTTGGGTGCCGGGGCTGGCTGGGGTTGGGTTGGGTGGGTTGGGGTGCTGCGCCCCGGGTCGCGGTGGGGCGGGTGCAGCGCTGGGGAGCGGCGCGTGTGGAAAGAGCGTGCCAGGTGCAGGCTGTTAAATGGTCACAAACTGTTTGCTGAATATTTAATAATTAGGCCAGCATCCCCCAGGTCGATTGCTTGGGTCGCATTTGACCTTGGCCGCCCTGATGAGGTGAGATTTTTCACAAACCACCACTGAGGAATTTTTCCAGATGTCAACATCAGTGGGACTTCCCCTCCCCCTTCCAGGGCCGTAATTAACCTTCAAGACAAAACCCAAAACTCTCCTTAGTAACTTAGTGCGTTTTCTTTTCCGTTGTGCTGTAGGCTTTTTGCCTCGTGAATTTAGAGGAAGCCAGCGTTGCATGAGGTGGCTCACCAGTCATCAAAGAATAGTGTGTTTTACTTTTTCATTCACTGTATTCCTGGCGGCAATTGGCACCATGGCTTAGGAATGTCCTGGGTGGCTGTGCCCAAGCTGTCGTGAGGAGCGGTGCTGTAGGAAAGCTGAGAAACGTTTGAGAGCTGAATCAGAAGGAAATAGAGAGTGGTGGCTGCTTTTCAACACAATCAATTCTATTTATTCCCACATCTAATCCTCCAGTTACTAATATTTTAAGGAGACAGAAGTTAAAGGTTCGGATGTGAAACGCCGGTACCTATAGAACACCTCAGCGGTCATGAGGCAGGTCTTTGAAACAGTACTTTGAAGCCCTCAAGGGTAAGCAGGACTCTGGGGTTCTTTGTACCTCCCTAACATGTGAAGAATCAGTTAGAGGCAGCTGCCTTGATCACAGAACAGAAATGGAGAAGACGTGAATACAGGAAGGCAGGGTTTGGGTTGCTCTTCTTTGCTCCCTCCGTTCAGCAAGTGTGTGATAAGTGCCTGTCCCCTGGCACCTGGCCCCAGGGCCTGGTCCTTAACGGTTCTGAAGATTTCAGTATCCAGTGACATCTAAAGACAAATGTGACCAGTCTTAGCTATGTTCTAAGAGCTTTTGCGCATCTGGATTCAAATCCAGGCAAAAAGCTGCATGTCAAGAAGTATGTTCAGTAGCCTAAAACCAGAAAGGTTCCCCTGACTTCCCGCCTCGTGTGTCTCCGAGCCTGGCTGAGCCTCGCTAAGCGCGGGCCAGATTCGAGTCGCAGGCCAAGGGCGAAGCACGTACTGCCTGCCTGCCTGCGTCCTAGAGCTGCGCTGCCTTTGGTGCCTCAAGAGCCCTTGTACTGTGCTGCTTGGAAGGGACTCCAGTTTCCAGATAATTGGATACCGGCCTCCCGGTAGCTGGGTTTCCTCTACCTGGACTCGCAAATTCCCTTAGTTTCACAATATTTCCGATGACTCTTGGGCTCTTTTGAGGTCTTGGTTAAATAGTACCTAGCTCCTGCCTGTCCTTTTTTTTTTTTTTTTCATTAGATTATCTGGTTGCAGGTAGACTTTCTAGATGATGAGAAGAGTTGGTAGCCTCCTCCTAGGGAAGGATAGACCTGAGCCTTCACCCATCTGCAGGTCCGATGGGTCACCCATTTGTAGCCTTTCCTAGTGTGGTTACCGCCTGAAAGCTGTTTTAAGAGAATAACATGAAAGTGGAATCTGTTATCTACTCGCAGCTTTTTCACCTTCCTGTTCCATTAGAGTTTGGAATCTTCAGAAGGACCATATATCATCAAGATAACTCTATCCTGGGGCGCCTGGGGGGCTCGGTCAGTTAGCATCTGCCTTTGGCTCAGGTCATGATCTCGGGGTCCTGGGATCAAGCCCGGAGTTGGGCTCCCTGCACAGCGGGGAGCCTGCTTCTCCCTCTCCCCCTACTTGTGTGCATGCTCACTCGGCTCACTCTCTCTCTCTCTCTCAAATAAATACAACCTTTTTTAAAAAATGACCCTTGGGAGGCCTCGGTGGCTTAGTGTTTGAGCATCTACCTTTGGCTCGGCACGTGATCCTGGAGTCCGAGGATCGAGTCCCACATTGGACTCTTCACGGGGAGCCTGCTTCTCCCTCTAACTATGTCTCTGCCTTTCTCTGTGTGTCTCATAAATAAATAAAGTCTTTAAAAAAAAATTTAATGACCCTAAAGTGTAATGTAGCCATCAGATGAATGTGTGTCCTGAAGCAGATACTTAACTCAAAATACTAGTTTAGTGTCATCAAACATTTTAGGAAAGATGCCCCTGAACTGCAGCAAATAGTAAAAGAAAGGGGAAGAGGTCTCAAATTTTACCCTGTGCAGTGAACCCCATCCTGTTCAGTGTACAAGTGGCTCTCTGAAATGATACTGATCCCTGACCTTGGAGACAGCACATTTGTAAGGTCAGAGATTTCAGACGCCACACTCAGCGAGGTGTCAGGGACAGCGTCCTTGCCTCCAGGGATCTTACAGTCTTCAGATAAACCATTGGAGGGGTTTAAGCCGAGAGATCTGTTTCTTAGAAAGTTCTCTCTGGCTGCAATGAGAAGACTGAAGTGAGAAAGATACCAGCAAGACAGCTGCTGTACAACTCCACAGGAGAGAAGAGTGAGAAGTAAATTGATTCTAAAGATACTAAGTGGGGCAAAGGTATTTAGGACATCATGTCAAAGAAAATATTGGGTGACTGAAGTCTCTGAAGTTGATTTCTGTGGCATTTCAAAATACACTTGTGGCAGGCAGGTAAGTGTGAGCCGTGATGAGTGTGTCATCACAGCACGTTACCTCCTACTGTTGCCACACTCGGGCGGCACATCCTTTGCTTCTCTCACGGAGAAACGTGTTGATAAAGAATGAGCCAAGTATAGTTCACACTTCCAACAACCCAGTGCTGCTTCACGCAGACCTAAATATGTACATCTGAAGGCCAAGTTAGGATAAACTGTCACCCTTGTGTCATAATACACGTTCTCTGATTTAGCTTGACTCCTTCTGGGAGTAAAAACACCCTGACTCTTGATTGTGTAGCTGTAGTACTAGTGGACAGTAGAACGGCCTCCTGTTTAAATCAGCCACAGCACAGCCTGCCGTGTGTCATGGAGAAGCCTCCGCTGTGTGTGCAGAAGTGCCATTGTCGCAGCACACGCCAGCAGTACGCAGGAGGCACAGAGTGCCTGTGACACCTCCGTCACTATTACATGCATAGCATTGTCATACAACATATATTTGGATTTATTTGTGATTCACTTGCTTCTGAGTCCCAGAGTCAAACTTTAGAGTTTGGACATTTCTTTTGACTTGGGTGCTAAGTCTTTTTCCTTCCATTCGATAATTGAGTATATCCTTTGGGTCATTTATGGGTGATAAAGAGTGGGTCTGTACGTCATGGCTGGGAAGCATTATCCCTCTGACCAGACAGCCAACAGCTTGGCTCTAGACTATGGCAACCTAACAATGAAGTGAGGTCTTCATGCACCCGTAAAGAGTTGTTAAGAGCCACATGCTTAGACTGCCACCAGCACATACATGTAATTATTTCTCTTTGGACTCCTAATGAGCTTGGCTGTGTGGGTGCCTGGTCCACAGCAAGGAGGCACACCTCCAGATTCTGCATAAGGCCATTACGATAAGTGTGAAATGTAGTCACAACCAGCTCCTAAACAGCAAAGCCAACATAGCAAAGGTTTATTGCTCCATGTAAGTAATTCCTCCATAAAGGGGGCTGTTACGATATTTTGGGGGAAAGGTACTTACATAGAGTATCAATGATCTATTGCTATATAACAAACCAGCCCAAAGCGTGGTGGCTTAAAATGACTAGTCTTTATTTAGTTTATGACTCTGTGGGTCAGCAATTGGGGCCTGGTGACTCTGCTCACCTTGTCGGACTCCCTTATGTACCTGTGGTCACAAGGCAGCCCTGCCCTTAAGTATTGGCTGACCATCAGCCAAATCAGCCCGGAACAGCAGGGCCACACGCCCCCCATCATCGGGCAGGCCGCCTGGGCTTGCTCATGTGTTGGCTCAGCATGGTGGGAAGAGGGAGCCCAGGGGCAATGCTCCTTGAGGCTGAAAGGGAAACAGAGTTTGCTTCTCCTCCAAAAGCCCACCTTTTGACAGGAAGGGTGGTGAATTGTCATGTTTGCAATCTACCACATTGTCTAAGCACTTTGCATAACTTAACTGACTTCATTTTCCCAACAACCCTTGAGGTTAAAGCAGAAATCCTATTTTACAGGTGAAGAAACTGAAACCCAGACATGCCAGTCTGAGTTAGGCAGGAAATGCAGGTGGCATGGTCTAGAACCGGCTCTGTTACTCAGACCTGAGCCAAAGCGCATGTTTGTAAGCACGACACAGCTCTGCCTCTCTGCATGATGCTAAGGGAAGGATGGGGAAGGATGGTATTATCGTGTAATTCAGGGATGTGTATAAACAGAATTTAACTTTAAGGATACTTTTGCTTGATTTACTTGCTAAACGAAATAAAATCAGAGACGATAATGCCCTCAAGGAATGTATGGTGTGTGTGCATGTGCACAGAAGCTACTTAATAAGATTCAGATTAAATAAGCCAACTGGATCATCAGAGAAGAGTAATAGAGGACAAGATAATGAGCGTAGGGGAGCCAAGGGAAAGACAAATTAGAAAAGAACCGTATCTGTTAATATCTCAAAGGGTCCTCCTATCTATTATATAAAACAGGTATTAGTCCCACTCTACAGATGGAGTTGTTCACCCAAGGTCACACACTTAAGAGCTGATAAAGATGGCATTCAGACCCATGTCTGCCCCTCTCCAAAAACAACCCTCCACCATTTCTTTTTTCCAATAAGCCAAGAGCTTTGCTACTCAGAGTGGTGTCCATGGACCAGTGGAATGGCTGGTTAGAAATACAGGTTTGCTGCTACATCAGATCTGTTGAATCATTTTAACAAGATCCCCAGACGATTCCTAAGTACAGTAAAGTCTGAGAAGCAAAGCACATCCCCCAAGACTTGATGTCAACTTGGATTCTGAGGAAAGAAAAAAAAGGGAAGTGAAGATGGTTCTGGACTGCCCAGTTTTCAACTGTGTTTCCCACACTTCAGGCTGGGGTGTCACCTCTGCCTTCTTTACTCCTGAAAAAGAAGATGCTTTTTGGTGTTAATGGTTGTTTTGGTTTTCTGTCTGTTTGTTTTCACTCCTTTGAGTTGTAGCAGTTTTTCAACTTTTGCTAAGAAGCAGTTCAAACGAAGTTCCAAATCTGTATCCCCTGTCAATTCCCTCTATATAGTGAAAGAATTTTTTTTTTTTTTGGCTATTAGTTATAATGAAACAGTTCTTCAAATAGTTGTTCAGTTTATTAGATCTACCCCATGACATCTTCAGAGACAAGATTATTATGCCCCTTTCATAGTTAAGGACAGTGAGAGGCTGCAATGTCACTCAGTCAGGACTTGAACTCAGATCTGCTGACTTCAAGCCGAGTCTTCTGACGGACCTGCAGGGAAGGTCTCTGGAGGAAAGCACTCTACAGGTTTTCTATCTGGTCTTTGGAGGAAATTATCAAACTGATCAATTTTTGCTTTGCGGTTTGCATTCTTTTTTTTTTTTTTTTTCATAGACACTGTGCCTAACTCAGATGTTCGAAAGTTTATGTTGGCGATTTTGAAGTAATTATTTCATGGAAACTTAAAAATGCCTCATAAAAACATTTCCTCCCTTATCTGCTTTCCTTATCAAGTTGAACCCCTACGTTGGTTCCAGTGGTAACAAATGACATATTATATTTATTTATATTATTTAAATAATATAATAACATGTTATTATATTATATTACAGATGACGTAATATTGCAACCTTTTCCTCTGATTCTTTGAGTGATAAAAAGATCTGTATTTTTTTCCAAGTAAATTTTTAAGCCTATTTTCTTAAGCACTAAGCTAAGGTTCTGAGAATGTCTATAGGTTACAGAATCCTGACCTGGAGAGGGGCTTCACTGATCCAAACACCTGGTTTTATGGAGAAGAAAACCGAGGCCTGGGGAGAGAAAGCACCCTGTTTAGGGCTACCCTGCAAGTTGGAGGCAGAGCAAGGGCAGGAACCCTGGGCTTCACCCCATCCCACCCCCACCAGCCCTGCCCTCTTTGACTAAAAGACTTCAAAGCAATTCCTCTCCCTTTTGTGTTCCCCAGCCTCCGCTGGGCATCCTGAGGGGAAGTTGGGAGAGCTCACATTTTAAAATCAAGATGACCTGGGTTTGAATCCCCATTTGCTGGCTATCTAGCACATAACAAGATGCATTTACTGCTGCAGTCGTTTCTAGAAAGAATCATAAAAGAGAGTTAATTGGCTAGAGAGTCAAGATTTAGTTTACAAAGTACAATTTATCTGCATTCTCTTTTGAACTTGACGGGACAGGTTTTATGATCCCCACCAGGATCTGGTTTTGGTGAAGGAAGCCAAACATTCTAGAAGTGGACATAGTAAAAGCTTCAGCGCAACACAGCGACCCAGGCACAGGTCCAGCCTCATGAGATCGCTAACAGAGGCCTGATCCTCCCCCACTTTAAGCTCAGTCTCCATTACTGATGTGACACTTTTCTCTTTTCAGAGCTAAAAGGCTAGTGTTTCTGTGGTGCTGAAGTATAGGGCTGAGTTGTGGCTCTGGGGAAGAGAACCTGAAAACAAGGCCACAGCCCGCTGGTGTGGAGAAAGCTAGGGGGTTGTCTTTTAATACCCTGCCTGAATTCAAAGTTCTAATGGGAGCAAAAGGAGTGTGACTTTTATGTAATCCAAAAAAAAAAAAAAAAAAAGCTGAGATATCTTTAGAGAAAGTAAAATTACTGAAATTGCACCCTTGGCAGGCAGTTGCTCCATAAGGGTTAATTAGACGAACAAAAAGCAGAACGAGCAAACAAACAAGAAGTCAAGAATCTGCCACCCGCGCCCTTTGCAGGGCCCCTAATGGCAGGTGTGGCCGGTGAGGCAACGTACCCGCCTGCCTGTAAGTCAGAAATCATCAGAATCATCCCCTTAAACACAGATGACAGCATCATATGCATGTTTGGTCCCATTAAATATCTTTACTCACTCCTGTTTGCAAGTGTTTACCATCTACTGAGCTTATGTGGGCCCTCTGAAAAGAAACTGGGAGCTGGGGTTCGATTTTCTTCCACCCCTAAGCCATTTGGTGAGCTGCTCTCTCTGAGTGAGTCTTGGAGGAGTAAAAGATGCGACCCCCCTGCCCAGAAGGGACCAGAACGAGGGCGGGACTGTCATCAGCCTTGGATGCCAATGCTGCCATTCGATGTGGGACCTCAGGAATTCCACTCAATCGCCCCAGCTTTCGGCGTCCTTATCTGTAAAACTGGGAAGCTGAGTGTTTCTCCAAGCATGTGTCCGCACTTCGTAAATGTCTGATAACTCTGATTCTCAGCCCGTGGCCTCCACTTTTCTCAAGTGTAAAATGTGAAGTTTGGGCCAGAGCAGCACCATGGGGTATGGAATGGATGGAAAGGATGGGCCTGGGGGAGGCCATCAGGTGGCCCAGGGCTCACAGCATCATTACCTTTGATAAAAGCCACACCAAGTGAGAGCAGACTTCAGACTTGAACCACATAGGATTTGCCCTGAACTTCTAACTGGATATTTCACTTTCCTTAGTATAAAATCATCTGCCTAAATGTCTGTCCAGGGTCTGTTTTAAATGCTCTCTGTACCTCAAGCATATAGAGACCTTGGGGGTTAGGGGGAAATGTAGTCACAGTTCCATGTTTGTATTCGCGGGGAGTCGGGTGGGAGCCAAGGACTTCGTTTGAGAAGACAAAGGTGGGCTTCTTTGAGAAAGCAGAGCCTGGGTACATGCTGAAATGCTCAGCCTGTCAGTGCCAAGACTAAAAGAACCTAAAAGAAGGCAAAGTGAGGCATGAAGATGACAACTTTTTCATTTCCATAAAGGATTTTATTTCTTTTTTTTATTTTTAAACATTTTATTTATTTATTCATAGAGATACAGAGAGAGAGAGGCAGAGACACAGGCAGAGGGAGAAGCAGGCTCTGTGCAGGGAGCCCGATGCAGGACTCGATCCCGGGTCTCTGGGATCACGCCCTGGGCTGGAGGCGGCACTAAACCCACTGAGCCACCAGGGCTGCCCACCATAAAGGATTTTCAAAATAACAAAGTTAGCATTTATAGTATTTAAAAGAGAGGGCCATTGCCTCACCTTTGCGATTTTATATATTGTGCATCCTTTGCCTTGTGAGTTTGATTGGATTATTTTAAGAACTTCATTGTAAAGTGTTTTCACTGTAGAGGGCCTGCTCCAGTTAGTGAACCTAGTGCCATAAAAAGCTTTTTTTTTTTTTTTTGCCCTCTACAACTGCTGTGTGGACAAAAATCGAAATGCCCTACTATTAGGCAAATGTGTGCGGAGGCTGTGCCAGCTGGTGGGGATACAAGGGTGAACAAAACAGACACGGACACAATCTCACGGCTACCAATGTGATAACCGCACAGAACTATCAGGCTACGTCCCTGTGTGGACGGCAGGGAGAAAGGTCCTGGGTGCCGCCAGTGGTGGGATGGGAGCTGTGACCTGGGCTGAGAGGCAGGAAGGGCTTCCCTGAGGAAGCACATCCAGGTGAGACCCGAGGGTGAGACCTCAGCAGGCAGAGGAGCCACAGGGGGAGCAGAGGGACCAGTGTGGTCACGGGTCCAGAGGGAGGCCGTGTTCCTAGAGATGTCCTGAGCTCAAGGGGTCCCAGGAGAGGCAGGCAGGACGTGGATGGTGCAGGGCCCGGTAGGCCACATGCCGTATATAACCTGACCTCTCCTGATGTGATCCTTCCTATTTATTTAGGGGTTTGGGGGTGGGTGTTGAAACCGCCACTATCTAGAGTTGAGTGGGGGTAAAGGTCTTCATCCTCACAGCCTCCCACGTGGTCCAAAAGCAAATCTCAGGCTCATTTCAGCCCCACCTTCCAACACTGATCAGTAAGCAGGAATCGGAACAATCGGGCAGCCTGTTGTGTAGGCGTGGTGAAGTCCCTGCCTCCATTCCTTTGATTTCTCTATCTCACGGGAAGTTCAGTAGAGGCAAAGCGGACACTCTCCTAGAGGCAAGGTTGGCTAACCTCAGAGTTTAACTTAAGCAGCAAGATTCCTTTGAGCTGGCCCACTAGTCAGTCATTTTTCAGAAACAAGTACTGGGAACCCCCTGGGAGGGTGCAGGTGCCTGGATCTACCATCTACCGTGGTGGTGCATGAATGGGGATGCCGCCACTCTTTGCAACCCATCTGTAAATCTCCTACGAGAGTGATTTCCCTAGTGAAAAGTAGCTTCTAACATCCATATTCTAATTAATAAAGCCCTTTGTGTTGACTGGAGATAAGGAAGCTAATCTACCTGCAGAAACCACCTCTGGACTGCAGCCCTTGTGAGAACATTCTCACGAAGGACCTCTGACACGCATGTTCCTGACTGGGGCAACCAACGTACATTCTAGGGTGCAGATTTAAAACACACTCATGCATCCCAGAGTCTATGCCAACATGTCTTAGAGCAAATTATAGACCATAAGAGCATTCTAAGTCAGTGGCCTTAAGAACAGTGAGAAGCCATTGAAGGTTTTCAACTTGTAAGTAATAAGATTTGCTTCTCTGGCTGCAGAGTTGGGGAGAGAGAAGACCCGTGAAGGGGCTGTGGTTGCAGGAGATGTTGTTGGACCTCCGCTTCATTCAAGCAGAGGTACTTAGATGGAGAGAAGGCCACGGCTTCCGGAGATACTAGATGACAGCACCAGGACCTGGTGATGGGTAGAAATGGAAAGCAAGGCAGGCAGTGTCAAGATTGGATTTTAGAACATGGGTATACAAGGAATTTTATAGGGTCATAGTCAGTGTTTATAATAAAAAAAGAAAAAACAATTCATCCATCGTCAATATGCATTGGTTCAATGAGGCACAACTTAGAGACACAATGCAACACCCTGCACTAATAAAAATAATGAGATGCACACGGTGACATGGTGCAAAGACACCCAGGACATAATTTTAAATTCGTAAAAATTTGTTGAAGAAACATATACTTGATGTTCCATTTTAACGCAGATAGTAATTATTATAATTAGCACTTAGCCAGTAGTAACGACTCTAGGTAGCACTTATAATTAAAATTTCTGGAAGAAAAAATTCCGAACAGTTAACAGTATTTATGCACGGGGCAAAGCTTCCTGGGGACTTTTGCAATCTACATTGGACATTTCTGTGCTCCAGGGTTTTTGCAACAGAGAAACCAGGCTTTGTAGAAAATGAACAAACTCCACTGCTTCAGTTATGAAAACCCTTGATCATTTGATCCCAGACTGATCACTCCCTCTTCTGAACACGCAGGCCACGTTCCTCGCAGAGTGTTAGATCCAGAAAGGGTCTTGGTGGTGATTTGATTCACTCTCTCCACTTCACCTCCGAGGCCGCTGCGGCCCAGAGAGGTTAATGGCTGGGCCAAACTCACATGGCCCTAAATTAATAACAGAACCAAGACTGGAATCCAGAGATATGCTAACTCTGGGTCTAGAATTCTTTCTCCTACAAGCTAAGTCTTCTCTAGCACACACTGCATCTGTGAATAACTTGGCTTTTACTGGGCGGGCAAGTAAATAAATCTCTGTGCGTCAGTAAATGATGTGCTCAGACTCCGCCAGGGTCCAGCGTCATGCTCAACACTCTGAAAAACACCCATTAAAGCAACGGATAGACTTTAGACTTCAGACCCAAGAGGCCACACTGAAACCTGAGAAGGAGAAGGACACCCACAATGCCCCTGCCTCCGCCCCCCCTCCCTTACACACCCCCACACACACACCACAGGAAGAACATGTTAGGGACACTCAGCCTCACTGCCTCATTGGTCATGCTGGGAAAACAGACTTTGGGCTTAGGGAGGGCCAACGAGTCCCCGTCTCCCCTGCAACAACACACCCATGTGCTGGACTTTCCAGAGAAGAAGACAACCCTGTGCAAGGATTCCTTTAATGAGTCGATCACGTCAGTGATTTCCCATAGCTGTCTTCTGAGCCCTCTTTTTGCAGCTCTCAGGGCCCTTTTCATAGACTGGCTCTCAGGGACTCTTACGGGAAGCACAGCTGACCCTGCCCTGACTGTGGGTCCAGCAGTATTTCCAGATTGTCCACCGTGCAGGGTGGTGGCCCAGTGAACTAGATGACTCTGGATCCGGATTCAGTGACCAGAGAGGGGATAGAGAACTGCTTTGTCCTTAGACCAGGAGTTATCTAGGGACAGTTGGGGAGTCGCCTGCAGCAGGCTGCGGAGGGCTGTGTTTGGCTTTCCCACCTTTGGAGCCTAATCCTTTTCTCCTTCTCCCCTGAAGCTAATCAGAATACTTTTGTCTATAATGAACTACACCCAGCATCTGGTGTTCATCACCTAAATGGGCCCCTGTCTTTCGGAAACTATTCTGCTCCCATTAAAAAAATTTGGTGAGCCTGTTTTCCAGTGTTTTATTAATTTATTTCAACTCAGCATTTTCCGTATCTTAAGCATTTCCATTTTTTGATTACCATCTGTTTGATTTTTTTTTTAGACTCTGTACACTCACCACCTCCCGCCCCCCCCACCGCCATATACACACACGTTTATGTAAAACTTAGTCTTAAATTCTTCCAAATGAGTTGTTTTTCCTCCTGTGGCGAATCTAGAAAAGGATACTGTGTCTTTAAATTTGGAGCTATTTTATAATTGTCTCTGAAGTTTCATTTTCATTTGTTTGCTTTGGGTGGGACATGGAAAAACATTTGCCTACTGTATGGTACTAACCTTCACGCATGTGTTCACGAATTTCCTTTCCTGAGAAAAGTGGCAAAGCATTCATTGGTGATGCTTTCTCTTTTTAAATGTTTGCAAGTCCATAAATTTCTGTGCTAAAAATCGGTGAGTTCACTTAGTATCAAGGTGGGATCTAAGATGTTTCTGAGATGCTTCAAAAGTGTGAAACTTCAGAAATTAAGCATTGGGTTTTCTAATCATATATTCTCCCAGAAGCTGCCTTAGTTATATGATCGGTATTTTCACTCTAGTTATTAAGAAACTACTGGTGAGCTCTAGTGTTTTTTCTGAATGACACTGTTGGGGAATTTTTTAATTTGTTTATTATTTTTTTTTATTTTTTTTAAGTTTTTATGTATTTATTTATGAGAGACACACAGAGAGAGGCAGAGACACAGGCAGAGACACAGGCTCCCTGAGGGGAGCCTGATGCAGGATTCGATCCCAGGACCCCAAGATCATGCCCTGAGCCACAGACAGACGCTCAACCACTGAGCTACCCAGGTGCCCTAATTTGTTTATTCTTAAAGAAGTTGCTTTTAATGTTTAGGTAATATCTTTCAATTTTTTTTTTGAGTGACTTGGAGGCAGCTATATTTGTTTTCTTAAGGGAATTAAAATTCCAATAGTGCAAAAATTCTTAATCGCTCATCATATATGTATTGAGCATTTCCCAGATGCCAGACCTACAGAGAAAGTGTAAGTGAGCCTGCCTGGGAACCCCACAGTGTGCATTTTTCACAAATGTTAAGTTAACTTTAACAGGCAAATACCGTTGTGGAATCCCATGCTCCCACACCAGACACTTGGAATATAAATTCATTCATCATCTTTTTTTTTTTTTTTTTTTTTAAGTAGGCTTCATGCCCAGCATGGAGCCCAGTGCAGGGCTTGCACTGATGACCCTGAGATCAAGACCTGAGCTGAGGTCAAGTGTTGGACGCTTAACTGACTAAGCCACCCAGGTGCCCCTCATTCGTTGTATTTATTGAGCACTAACTGCATGCTAGGCATTGAGCTATGTGCTGACCAGGATACAGAGGTGAACAAATAGAGTCCCTATCCTCATATGGCTTACAGTATCTGAAATAGTCACATAAATAAAACTAACATTTCATCCTGTGGTGCAACAAAAGAAGGATGAAAGGGGCGTCTAACAGCCTTTGTGGGATCTGATTCATACAGGAGGGGAGAGAGGTCGGGGAAGGCTTTTCAGAGAAAATGACACGCACATTGAAACAGGAAGAAAGAGGACAGGTTAGCCAGGGAGAGAGGTGGAGGAGAAAATGGATTATGTTTTTGTTTTTGTTTTAAAAGAGGGGAGCATAATTCTGGAAGCCAAGAAAAAACCCAGTCTCTAGTTGAAGAGATGCTAACGACTGCTCTTGAGCACGTCTTAACCTCTGGTCTCATTTTCTTTAACCCAGACACCAACACTGAGCAGAAACATCTAGGATCTCTTCACTGATCTGTGATTAATATGAACTGCTCCCTTACCCAGAAGCTCTGCTGGTCCCCACTGGGCCATTTCTGGAGCTGTCACCATCCCAGCCCAGAATCAGTCTGTTCCCAGGACCTGTGTGCTGCGTGCACCCTGCCAGGCTGGCCACGGGGCCCAGATTCAGGCAGCTTGGCTGGCCCAGCTGCCAATGCCTGCCCCGCCCCGGCCTCCCAGCTATCTACCTTGCTATCAATTCTTTCCTCATTCCCTCCATTCTCAGAGGATAAAGTGTTCCTTTTCCTGTTCAAGGTCAACCTTTTCACATGGACTCCTTCACTTTTAGCCTCCATCCTCTGGGACATTGCTTCATCAAGTAGTAATGCTGTCTCTGTCCTAAATCTTTAAGCTTTTAGTACTCCCTACTTCCCCACCCCACCCACCCCCCCAAGAAAAGGAAGTCAACCCTCGGTAAACACACTCAAACCTTTTTATTTATTTTTTAATTAAAATTAGCACAGAACAGACCTCTCTTCCTCGGAACCTCATTCCTTTCCTTTTTGGCTACCCACCCCCTTTCCTTGTTAAATTATTAAGTGAAATTTTAAAGTCTTAAAGAATTCTTGACTCCTTGGTGCCTTTAAATGCAGTTCCCCCCTCAAATAAATAAATAAATAAATAAATAAATAAATAAATGCAGTTCCCATTTTCTCACTTAATTCACTCTTTATTTATGGTTATTTGTTTTCTACCTTCATTGTGACATGAAAATTTCACTGATAAAATTTGAATCTTAAATATAAATGTATGGCCATGAAGACTAATCATCGTGGGGCACCTGGGTCTCAGTCCATGAAGCATCTGACTTCGGTGCAGGTCAGGATCCTGGGATTAAGCCCCACGGCCGGCTCCACACTCAGCAGGGAGTCTGCTTCTCCCTCTCCCTCTGCCCCTCACCACTCCTGCTCATGTGTTCTCTCTGTCTCAAGTAAATAAAATCTTAAAAAAAAAAAAAAAAGACTAGCAGTTGCATTTCATCCCCTTACCTTGTAAACTGCCCTTGTAGCATTTTAAAGTACTGACATTGGTGCTGCCTTCCTTTTTGAAATTCTCTTTTCCTTTGACTTCTGTTCTACCATTACACTTCTCACTCCTGGTTTTTCATCTGCTTCCATGACCCATCCCTTGTTTGCCTGCCATCTCCTATCAAGTCTGACCCTGGGGTTTGGTGATGCAGAAGCCAATCACAGGTCCTGTACGTACTTAGGAGTTATGACTCTGTCATCAAGGAAGGGTGTACAGAAAATTCAGAGTACTATCAGACGGTGACCAGTCATCAATTCTGGTCAATGGCAGATTGCGTGAGAGGTGGAAAAGCCAGAGGACTTGAGAATTAGCTAACTCGTAATTTGAATCTTGGGGACCGAGGTGAGAAGACGGAGCCCTTTGTAAGGTATGGATGGATTCCATGTTGAAGCAGATGATGTCCTTATGAGATAGCATTTTAACCCTGGGAAGGTCTAGAATTAAGCAGAGATATGAGGAACTAAATGAAACCCAAAGTATTTATGTTTTTAGAAAAGTTTGTGGAAGAGTCTGTAGTCAACATTTTGAACATGGACAGTGTTCACAGTACGTAAGATAATTTGTTAATTAACATGTTGAGTCTTATGATTTCACTTTAAAATATGTCATTAAAAATAATAAATAAATACATCATTAGCTAATTGATTTTGTCTTGGGATCTTTAAGTTAAAACCTTTCAGATAGTTTCTTGCCTTTTTTTTCTTTAAGATTTATTTATTTGGGGGGCACCTGGGTGGTTCGGTTGGCTGCGCATCTGCTTTCAGCTCAGGTCATGATCCCAGGGTCCTAGGATTGAGCCCCACTTCGGGCTCCCTGCTTGGTGGGGGGGGTCTGCTTCCCCCTGCTCCGTCTACCCCTCCCCACTGCTTGTGTTCTCCCTTGTGCTCTCTCTCAAATAAATAAATCTTCTCTAAAAATTTATATATTTTTATTGAGGGGGGAGGGGCAGAAGGAGAATATCAAGCAGACTCCCCGCTGGGAGGGAAGACCAACCTGGGGCTCAATCTCATGACCCCAAGATCATGACCTGAGCCAAAATCAAGAGTCAGACACTTAACCTACTGAACCACCCAGACACCCCAGTTTTGCTTTGTTTTATGACAACTGAAGATTTACCTTATTTATGAGTTTATTAGTTTTATAAAATGACTTAAGTACTGCAAAAGGATTTGTCTGTTGGTCACTGAGACACTTTTAAAAAATCAAGTATAGTACATTTTTAAGTAAAACATTTAACTATCCTTGCCTTTAATTAACCAAGTTGAAAAAACACTCTTAAAAGGATTGAGTTTAGAGAATTGTAAATAGAATATAAGATTTGCAGTTATCTCAATAGAAAGCTACTTTTTTGGATGTTATTTTAATAAATATTAATCAAAAACCTAGATATACACGCATCATGTTATCTTGGGCCCTAGGAGATACCCTAACACTCCAGTTGCCACATACCATTCCCAAGCACTGTTGTGTCCCTAGGCTCCTCCCTTACCCCACAGTCCTTTATGTCTTCTAGCTCCTGACCAACCTCTGGCAGTGTCACAGTGTCTAGACCACTCATGGCTCAGATGCACATGGCACCAAATGCCCTATCTCCAGCCCCATCTCCTCACACAGCTCCAGATCCCTTGATAACAGATGCCTGCAGGGCAGAGCCACTTGCATATTCCCAAACCCCTTTAAACTCAACCCATCTGAAACTGCTGTCCCATTGCCAACCCCATTGACTGGCTCTCCTTCTCATTTCCCTCAACTGATGATATCACGTAGATTTTCTTTCCATCAAACTCAAGGACTCTGGGTCAGGCTTCTTTGACTCCTCAGGGCACACTACCAGACAACAGTAGCACTCAAAAAGAAAGGCCAAATAAAATACAAAAGACATGATACCTGTTTTAGGATGAGTTGGAAGGGCAAGGCCCCATATCATGTTGACCATAGTTAAAAATCTCTTTGTCAGGCAAGCAGGAATAGCTACCATTTACTGAGCATCTCCTATGTGTCAGGTACTCAAAGTGACTTATACATCACCTAACTTAAAGGGGTGGCTCAGAGAGATTAAGCAAGTTGTTCAAGGTGACAGAGCTGGGACTCGGTCAAGTTTTGTGTGACTGCAGAGCCCACCCTCTTAGCCAGCAGACTCTTTCCTCAGTGTAGATGCCTCCACACTAGATTAGATGGCCCTGGCTGCTTTTTATGCAGTGACATTACTGATGTGCCTGTGAAGGTCAAATGCTACTTAGAAATTCAGAATTAGTTTATAATCTTCCAGCAGATTTTTTTTTCATATAAAAGAACTCCCTCCACCTTTTTGGACAGATCAAAATACCAAAGCTTAATGATTTCAGAGATCAATACGGTCACTTATTGAGGATACATCAACAGAGTCAACAGAGTCAATTCTCCCTGCTTTCCTGCCAGATCTTCTGCTGGTTTAGGAAAAAATCCTTCTTGATCTTTCCATATATGCCTGACCAAGAAAGATGCATTTCACTCAAAGTGGACACCAAATGTTGGGTTTAGAGGAAATGCAGCCACAAGAGCACCTTTTAAGAGAAATCATCCTCCTACCATTTCCTCCTTCCCTCTTCTTTGTACAATCCACAGAAACAGGGCTCCTTTTTCCCTCCTGCTGAGCACTTCAACCCTAGCACAAAATTCATAAGAGTGGTAAAACTGGAACTGTTATCTTATCTGCATCCACCCCACCCAGAGCCCCACCCTGCACCCCATGAAAGGAGAAACCCTCCAAATACAGGCTGCCAAGTGCAAGCTAAAGATTGAGACAATGAGGATCCTTTGCTGAAAATACACATTTTTTTAAGACTTTATTTATTTGACAGAGAGTGCATGTGCCCTGGGGGTGGGGGAGTGCAAGAGGGAGGAGCAGACTTCTGGCTGAGCAGGGAGCAGATGCAGGGCTCCATCCAGGACCCCGAGATCATGACCTGAGCCGAAGGCAGATGACTGAGCCATCCTGGGGCCCCAATAATACACATATTTTTCAAATAATGAGCATTCTAGTCTGTAGCTCTCATTCCTGAATCAAGTCTATCCCATCCCAAACTAGCCTGCCCCTTTTGTTAGGATTCTTGAAGTTGGAGGATCTTTCGTCTAGTTCTCTTCAGGAAACGATGTGTAAAAATACGGCACCTTTAGCAATGTCCACAAAGTAGTTACTTAGAGGATCAGCTTCCTTGAAATCTTCTGTTTGAGTCACATATGCAAACTTGAAAACTGGAAAGAGTCTAGATAAAGATATTGTCATTATGTGTGTAGTTCCACAGAATAGATTTCTAGAGAAGGGACTGACTGTAGCAAACAGGAACTTTTTTTCTAATAATATTTAACTAGAGCATGAGGAGTTTTAATTTCTAGAACTGCTCATGATTGTGGCCAAAACTCAATTTTAATTATAGCAAAATAATTTTTCCTCCACTATAAAGAATAAAAGAAAGGAACTGTTTTATGTGCATTAGAAAATAATCACAAAACCAAAATAAGGTGATCCTGCTGCATTCAGATGAGACAATAATTCAGGAGAAACTGGCCTCATTTTCTCTAATGCTAAATGTTCACTAAAGCATGTTCACATGTTTAATGTTCACTAAAGGTGAACACGTTTAGCACATGTTTTGATGCTATTTATGACCATAACTCTAAAACGATTAAAGTCCTCATTCTCCAAATGGGGTGATAAAGACTCCAGTTTATCCAAACTAATGTGAGGCTCTTTAATCTCAGGTCTTCCTTTAAATTTCTCTGTGGCCACAGAAGTCACCGCTCTGTTCCTTAATCTCTCAACAGATAACATGTCGCCTGCTTATATAATCCAAAAGTCATGTCCCTTTAACATCTTACTCTTCATTACTAGATGCTATAAATTCATAAAGTTCACTTCATTATCCCATTTGATCCTCACATGTGTATGTGTGCACATAGTACCCATCATACCAGAATAACGCTGTGGCGAAAACCAGAAGCTTATTGACACACCTAGGGTCAAGTCCCAGCCTTAGACCTGCTTAGCATCCCTGAGCCTCCATCTTTTTGTAAGATTGGACAACATAACTGTGTCAAAATGAAGATGGTACAGTTGGCCTAGAAGCTGGGAATCAAATCAGTGCATGTGCACGCAGAAATTGTGCTTGTCAATCTGTATGACTTCTGTAATCGGAAAATAGTTCTTAAAGACATATGTTAAAAATTATGAAGTGTCCCGCTTTATAATAGCCACTCACAAGAATGGCTATCATAAGAAAGATGGGCAATAACAAGTGTTTGCAAGGGGTCTGAGAAATTGGAACCTTCATATACTGTTGGTGGGAATGTGAAATGATGCATCCACTTTGGAAAACAGTCTGGCAATCCCTTACAAAGTTAAACATAGGGGTGCTTGGGTGGCTCAGTTGAGCATCTGACTCTTGGTTTCACCAAGGTCATAATCTCGAGTCATGAGATCGAGCCCCACATGGGGCTCCATGCTGGGCATGAAGCCTGCTTAAGGTTCTCTCTCTCTCTCTCTCCCTCTGACCCTCTCCCCAGCTCATGCGCATATACGTTCTTTCTCCTAAAAAAAAAAAAAAATATATATATATATATGTATATATACATATATATATATATATATGTTTTTACATAAAAAATAAAAAGGGGCTCCTGGGTGGCTCCATCAGTTGTGCCTACCTTCAGCTCAGGTCATGATCCCAGAGTCCTGGGATCAAGCCCCGTGGAGTCAGGCACCCTGCACAAAGGGGAGTCTGCTTCTCCCTCTCCCTCTGCCTGCTGTTCCCCTGCTTGTGTACACTCTTCTCTCTCTGTATCAAGTAAATAAATCATAAGTAAATAAAAATGTTTAAAGTAGAAAACATAGAATTAAAAACTAGAATTAACTATATTACCCAGAAATTCCATTCCTAAGCATATACCCAAGAAAAATAAAAACATACATCCACACAGAAACTTGAACATGAATGCTCATAGCAGCATTATTCATAATAGCCAAAAAGTAGAAACACCAAATGTCCATTGACTGTTGAATGGACAAAGAAAATGGGATACAGCCATATAGCAGACTATAGGAATGAAGAACTGATAAATGCTACAGATGGATGAACCTTGCAAGTATCATGTAAAGTGAAAGAAGCCTGACAGAAAAGGCTACCTATTGTACAATTCTATTTTGTGAAAGATCCAAAATAAACACAGAGACAGAAAGTGGATTGATGATTGCCTAGGGCTCTGGAAAATGGGGTATAAGGAGTTCATGACTAAAGGGAACTGGGGCTGATGAAAGTGTTCTGAAATTGATGGTGGCGTTGGTTGCACAAGTCTGTAAATATGCCAAATAGGATCGAATTGTACACATTAAGTAGGTGAACGGTAAGGTGTGTGAATTATATCAATAAAACTGTTAAAATGAGGTAAGGTAACAGACTTCTAAGTAATTTCAGTATCCTTGGGTGCTTAAAAGTTTTTAGAGTAGAGGTCAGTAGACATTTTATTAATTACCACATCAGAGCAATTGATGGGCTTTGACTTGCCAGTAGCTTTTGAGAATCTTCCTTGCCTACAACAGCAGTCTAACAGTGAGAACCTTCAACTCTGGTCTTTGTACTTTTGTCTTTCTTTCATTCATTTGTTTGTTTTTAAAGATTTATTTTGGAGCACCTGGGTGGCTCAGTGGTTGAGCATCTGCCTTTGGCTCAGGATGTGATCCCTGGGTCTTGGGTTCAAGTCCCACATTGGGCTCCCTGCATGGAGCCTGCTTCTCCTCTGGCTATGTCTCTGCCTCTCTCTCTGTCGCTCATGAATAAATAAATAAAATCTTAAAAAAAAAAAAAAAGATTTATTTAGAGGGAGTGGGAGAGAATCTCAAGCTCAACATGGGTGGAGCTCAATCCCACAACCCTGAGGTCATGACCTGAGCCGAAACCAAGAGTCAGACACTCAGCTGACTGAGCCATCAGGTGGTTTTGTTTAATAAACACTTTTATTGTTTATTTCCTGATTGTAAAATTAATGTATGCAATTTGGGGGAAAAAACTCAGAAAGTAATGAGTTAAAAGCATAAATTAAAGAAAACCTTTGAATTCTTTCTTTTTCTAAAGAAAACCTTTAAATTTATTATTTAAATAAATTCAAATACTTTAAAGCATAAATTAAAGTAACCTTGTGATTCTGAGAGCAATATTCCCTCCTGACTCCTTCCCAAGTTGGAAAATCTGATCTAGAGTATAGGTTTTAGAGATCCAAGTTCTCATGCCATGTACATACGTGAACTGCATTTGACAGAACCTTCTCGAAAATGATCACTTGAACCTGAAGGTGAATTTCCATTCTAGTGTACGCCACACTGTGCCCAAACGCAGTGACCGTGTGTATTAATTTAAAAACATACCCCTGCTTACTTTGCACAGCCATTAAAGAGCTCCCCTACTCCACCCTTTATACAATATTTTTCTTCCTATTTGATTAACATTTGTACCAGATTGTGATCTTCTTCAGTATTTTCCCAGTTCTGATTTCTTTAAGCCCTAGATGCAGACCTCTAGGAACAATGGGCTCTAAGGGAAATGCTGCCCAGATCTCCAGGCCTGGGAGACACTGAGAATCATGCCCTCTCCAGAGCAGCCTGACCTCATACGTCAGGTGAATATAGTAGCCCATTCTTTGTCAGGGGGAAAAAATGGATTATTTGGCTAAAGTCCACCAAACTAACGTTAGCCTGTAAGGGAACAAATAACTTCCCCTAGCTTTGAATTGTCCTTCCAGTAAAGAGCTAAAATAATTGTAAATATTGTGCAGATAAGGAATCGGCCCTCTTACACTTCTGTTTGTTCACACTAGAGGTACTTGTTTGTGATTTGCCTTGTAAAATTATTATCCCAAGTTGGTCTTTTTAGTACAAGGAAATGAACCGATGGGAAGGTGTGCTACTTTCTGTAGGGAATCCACTTCCATGAAAAAAACCTACCTAGAAACGGTCTTCTCTTAACTCTGTCCACACTTTCTACATCTCCCTCCATCAAGGCTTATCTATTATTTTTATTGCTGGTTACTCTTTCACATGAAAGTGTTTTATTTTCTCATGTGTTGGTAGATTTTTTTTCTTAAAGTATGCCCCATAAATGTCTTTTTATCTCCCACAGCACTTTATGTAAGGTCAAACCCTAAATATTTCTTGATGAATTATTTGCCAGGAGGCGTGAGTGGTCTTCCCACAGTGTGGGTACTAGTGATCTAAGTACGCAGCCCAGGGCTGCCTGGGTGGCTCAGTCTGTTGGGCATCTGCCTTCTGCTTGGGTCATGATCTTTGGGTCCTGGGATCAAGCCCCACATTGGTCTCCCTGCTCAGCAGGGAGTCTGCTTCTCCTTCTCCCTCTGTGTGCACATTCTCTCTCTCTCTCTCTCTCTCTCTCTCTCTCTCTCTCTCTCTCCCTCTCTCTCTCAAGTAAATAAAACATTTTTAAAAATTATAATTACACACTCCTTCCTGTCTTTCTGAAGTCATGATGAGAATTGCCCTGTCCACAGTAAAGCAGGAAAGAGCAGCTCTTTTGGAGCAAAATCAAAACATTAGGCAGGTTGCTTAAAGGTGAGGTGGCTGTTCATTGTACCAGTCTTTCAAGGTTTCTACGGATTCAAAATGCTTCAGAATCAAACTTTTAAAAACAAAAAGTGACACACCCGGTGAGCCTCCGTGCATTTTCCGGTATTGTGAGACTTCCCTGTTGGCTACACCTGCAAACAAGTTATGAGAAATTCAGTCGTTAAGGTCTAGTAAACCAAAGGATCTTTTGGCCTGTTTTCCTTTCCGCGAGTAGTTATGACATACTCCTCCCGTTGGACTGTTTATCTCCCTTCAAAGGTGTTTTAGGCTATGGCATGTGTTCAGTCCCTCTTTGGCACCAGTGTCACTCAGATGGCTAGTTCTGTTCATGGCCCTTCTACATCAGTCGGGAAGAATCAATTCAAGACCTTGCCCATTTTTTATTGAGTTCTTCATCTTATTGAATGCAAGAGTTCTGGGTACAAATGCTTGGTTAATTAGATGATATGTGTACGTTCTCAATACAAATCTTTTGTTACTAAAAAAAGAAAAGTTACACACCCATATGTAACTCCAGAACGTAGCCCTAATATCATATCCTCTCAATATTTGACTTCTCAAATGGGTGGTTTATTTCAAAGGGTGCTAAATTTCAGCAAGTCTCTGCATGTTTCTTCTTTTTTTTGGGTCGGGGGATGTTATTTATTTAGAGAGTGAAAGCATGTGTGTAGGGAGTAGGGGAACAGCAGGAAAGAGAGAGAACCACAAGCGGACTGTGTTCCCCCATAGAGCCGTTGTGGGGCTCGATGTCACAACCCAGAGACCATGACCTGAGCCAAAATCAAATGAGACAGACACTTAACTGACTGAGCCACCCAAGTGCCCCAACTACAAGTTTCTAAGGACCCAAAACCTTTGTCTACAACCCTGATCACATTCATAAAAGTTCTTCTCATTGAGTTTCAGATGTGTCCTTCCCAAACCTTAATCAATAAATTAGCTATTTCACAAAAGATATTCTACAAACTCAGAAGCTGTAGCTAGAAGAAGGAGATTCAGGTATCAACCAAATAATCAATAAATGTAAACTTTTAGTAGGAATAAGTGCAATTTGAATCAATAGTATAGGGATTTGACCCAATAAATGAGGGAAGTGAAAGAAGCTACTCAAGGAAGATAGAGTTAACCAGGAAGAGGGTACAGCAAAGGCTCTTTAGTGGGCAGGAGCAAAATAAAGTGAGTCTAAAAGAAGACCTTTGAAATGAAACCCGGAAAGGGAGATGGTTCAAGATAAGCTTGAAGATAGGAGCAGGAATTGTGTCTTCTTAGGAGCAATGGGGTGCTACTAAAATGTCTTTAAAATAATCAGGGAGCTGACACGATCCAAGCTGTGCTTGGCAAAGGCTGTTCCAGAGGTATTTGTGGAGAATGGGCTGGAGAGTACATTCTGGGGTGGGCAGGCCCATCAGGCAGGTTTGGTGACGGACTAGGCAAGAGACATGGGAAGTGTGGTCTGGGTCTCAGTGGCAGTTCAGTGGAGAGAAGTAAACTAGTCCAAGAAGTATTTCAAAGATACAGTCATCAGGACTTGGTGATGGACTGGAAATAAAATGTGAGGGAAAGACAGGTGTCAAGGAGGACACGCAGATCTTGGGGATCATGCTAATGTGTGACTCGGCACACTGAAGACTCTGAGAAGTCCTGCAGCAGAAACCTGGCTAACTAGGCCAGCGTGGCCCAGGTGCATTTGAGCCCACAACCCCCTGCTCCTTTTCTGCTAACACTAAATTTCCTGGGAACATAGTTGGGACAACTCTGAGTTACCAGCTTACGTGGGCTTTGACTTTGCACAATTCCAGATACTCTTCACATTTTTTCTTGACACCCCTGTATTAGACTGCTCGGGCTGCCGTAACAGAACACCACAGACTGGGTAGCTGAAGCAACAGAGGTTTATTTTCTCACAGTTCTGGAGGCTGGATGTCTGAGATGAAAGTGTTGGCAGCTTTGCTTCTCCTGAGGCCTCTCTCCTTGCTTTGCAGGTGCGCGTGCTCTTGGTGCCACTGCACACACTCATCCTTGGGTCTGCATGTTGTCTGTGTGTCCTCATCTCTTCCAATAAGGATACCAGTCAGATTGGACTAGGACCCACCCTACATGTCCCCCTTTCCCCTAATTACCTCTTTAAAGGTCTTTTTGAATGCAGTCACATTCTGGGAGTTATAGCTATAGCATAGGAATTGGTGGGGAAGGGGAGAAAATTCAGACCATAACAGCCTCCCACCCCCCAGGGCATAAAATCCTCTTCTAGAGCCAGGACCCCCATTGAGCATCCACAGCCTACACCACACCCCAAAGTCTGGCGTTCCTGTGTCATGAAGAGCCATCCTGAAATGTTTCCATCATCAGCACTCTCCCAGTACACGCAGTGACGAGATCTTTATTTCTCAGAATTACTTACTAGTAATCCTATAAAAACAGCAACAACAACAAAAAGGTAAGAAAAATGCAACATTCAGTATTCCTCTTATCAACCCCATACCCAGATACCAGAGACAGAGATGTTAGGGGAGGTTTCTGGATTTTACTTCTAACCAGGTGAGACCAGCTTTTCACCTTGAGGACCCAGAGCACCCAAGCACAGGTGCACATCCATCTGCTCGGTGGCCCTGTGCCTGCAGCCCATAGTGGGGCATCCACGAGGGCAGGCCTCCTCAATGGGGGGTGCAGCGTGGGGGCAAGCAGTTTGTGAGATGCTCTCTGTCTACACAGAAAGCAAGTCATTCAGCATTTCTGTTTCTTCTGGGAGAATGACCGAGAATATGATATGATGATATGATGCCAATAGAGCCTTCTAGCTTTTATTTATTTATTTTTAAAATTTATTTATATTCATGAGAGAGAGAGAGAAAGGCAGAGACATAGGCAGAGGGAGAAGCAGGCTCTTCGCAGGAGCCTGATGTGGGACTCGATCCCAGATCCCGAGATCTCAACCTGAGCCAAAGGCAGCTACCCAACCACTCAGCCACTCAGGCGTCCCACACTCTATCTTTTAGAAAATAAAAAACAAGGGGGCACCTGGGTGGCTCAGTTGGTTAAGCACCCGTCTCCGGCTCAGGTCATGATCTCAAGGTCCCAGGATCGAGCTCCACGTCAAGCTCCTTGCTCAGCGAGGAGTCTGCTTCTCCCTCACCCTCTCCCTCTCCCCTGCTTGTGATCTCTCTCTCTCTCTCTCTCTCTCTCTCAAATAAATAAATAAAATCTTTAAAAAAAAAAAAAAAAAAACGAAACCAGAACAGTCTTGTAAAAGCAAGCCTGTCACCTATTTCCCATCATGCTAGTAGTCAGGTGGTGAACACGGCCCAGTTGTGTTGAATCAGCAACTCAAAAAATCCAGCCAAGAGGTGAATACTTTTTCATCTTGTATACTATTTTATATTCTGTAATGTCCACCGAAGTCACCTCTGGTTTCCCTGTGTATCTAGTTTCATCCACGCTTTTAAAATGTCATCACATCATCCTTATTGGAATTCAGTCCCAAATGAATCACAAACCAATGAAAACCGCCTGCTTATTTGCTGATGATATACAATTTGTGTTAGGGAGTGATCCAAAACTTCTTTTCCCTCTCAGTCCTCTCAAGTTCTCAAAGTCTGCTGCTTTTTGGAACCTGGGTATCACTAAGTGAGTTGTCTTCCGAAAGGCATCCCTTGTACTATCCCAACAAGGCAGGCAGAAAATGCTTGGTTTACCCGTCAGTCAAGGATAGAGCACTTCGCAGGAATAGATTTTTTGGCCTGGCTTTGCAGAAAACCACCACTCTCTCCCTAAAGACAGCACTTGAGGGTCCATGAGACAAAACCAAACTGAGCAGAACAGATCTCCCTGAAGTTGTTCAACAGGGGGTCCCTCTAGTCCAATTCTGGTGGGCTCCCCCTCTACCTCGCCAGTAGTGATGGGCACCATTTCGTGAATCGGGTTGGAGTATGGCCTCTAGCCATAGCTCAGAATGAAGCTGATGAAGAGGCTGATGTGTCTGTGTCCAAGGCTGGCTAGCAGATATTCACTTAATTCATGGACTCTTGCTAGGGCTCTCACAGCGGTGCCAGTGCTCCTGAGATCTCATTAGTTCAAATCCGGCCCCACCATGTTAGCACCTTGGCATTTCCTTGGTCTCTGGTGCAAGTTCAAAGCCTCAGACTCCTGGTTTGAGATGAAGATACTACATCCCCTGCTCTCTCTTCACATGTGTGGCTCTGCAGGTGTCAGGAGGCCTGGGCCTGGGCCTCCTGGTAATTACATTGTTTATTTACCAGTTTCACACAAAACCAAACCAATCCCAGGCACGCCACCCAGCAGCCTGCTAGGGGAGACAGATTCCAGAAAGCTTCACTGAAACCACTTCTTTATTGCCCCTCAGAGACACTGAATCACTCTATTGAGCAAGAAACACTTAGACCCAACAAGGAAAAACCCAGCCTTTCAAACACACGACCTTTTGTCAAAGGTTTATTGAGAAAGGAAAGCCACAAAAGAGCTGAGGGTGCCAGATGCAGGCAGCCTTTGTCACACCGCTTTGCCAGGCGACAGTATCCTGTGGCATCGGAAATGAGCTTAAGAAAAAAGAGAAAAGGAACAAGGTTTATTTCTCTGTAGAAATTGGATTCAAGTTACTGTTCCTTTTAAGGACTAGCAGTGTGTAGCTTCTTCCTAAAATATATTTTCTTTCTCCCACTCGAGTTCACTTCACCCAAACACACACACACATACACACACACACACAGACACACACACATGCATGCATGCACGCACTCTGTGCCATCACTTCATAACATATTTGAATAATACATTCTCCTAAAAATACCTGCCGTCACAGATGTTATCTTCCTCTTGGACATCTGCTTGTTCTAGTCCGTGGCTGCCTGGAACTTCTGAAGACGTGACTCAGCCCAGAGCTTTCTGTTAAACAAGAAGGCAGGTCGCTAATTGCTCTACGTAAAGAGAACGTGTCAAGTACTTAGCGCAGCGCCTGGGACAGCTCCTGTGACCCAGAAATGGTCTCAGTGGTTGATGCTGGTTGTCCCTGGACGGGGCTGATGCATGTGGCATGTTAGCATCCATTTGTTTAAAATAGGGCAAGAGCCAAATGAAATGCTTTGCTTGTTTTGAAGTGGCTTTCTTTGCCCAAAGTTGAATGAAATTGTTCAAAAGGCAAAAACAAACAAACAAACAAACAAAAAAAAAAAAAAAAAACCCACCCACAGTCACATTTTTCGATGTGAATATTTTTCAAATATAGAAAAGTTGGAAGAGTTGCCCACGAACCGTAGCATCTCACCATGTAGAATCTGCAGTTAACATTTTTGCATCTTTTCTTTGTCACCTGTTCAGCCACCTTGCTCCCCATCGACCCATTTTTCTAACTGCGTTGTCTAAGCTATTTCAGGGTATTGAGGGGATCAGTTCATTTCAAACATCACAGCAGGTATTTCATTAATCATGAGTTTAGTTTTTATGGGTCTCTCTTCTTCTCCCCCTTCCCAACCTGTTCCTCTAGTAGCATTTATATACAGTGAAATACACACGTCTAAGTGTGAAATTTGGTGAGTTTGGGCGGCTGCATGCACCCCAGGTCCCCATCAGGATATGTGGAGAACGTTCTTATTGCCCCAGGAATGTCTCCCTATCCCCTGAATCAGTCCCCATCCCCACCCACATTGAATCAGACACTGATTTTTTTTTTTTTTTGTCACCAGAGATTAGTTTGTTCAAAACTTCAAATAAATGAATCAAGCAACCCACGAGTCCTCTTTTGAGTAAGGCTGCTTTCTTTACTCAGCATGTTTCTGAGTTTGATTCATGACGCTGCGTATTCTTTTGTTTATTGCTCAATAGTGTTGCGTTTGTAGTATTTCAGCACGTTAAACTGTTGAGAGTCACTGGAATCATTTCCAGTCTGGGGCTATTATGAATGGAGCTGCTACCAACACACTTGGACAAGGCTTCATGTGGATCCATATGTTTTCATTTCTCTTCAGTAAATATCTAGGAGTCAGATTGCTGCGTCATAAGATCGCTCCGGATCCTTCATATATCCAGCCTACTGGGCTCAGATTTCCCTAGAATAGCAACTCCCAATACATTAAAATCCAGAGTGTTCTTGTCCATGTACAATAGCAGAACAAGGAGTAATAATTATTTTTAGACTCCAAGTGTTCTCATTATCCTTTTGCTTGAAGATGGTGTATATCCCAACCATTGCGTCAAGACATGTTGGTATATGGGGCATTGGTGGGAGAAACGGCTCTTTGGGTTGTAGCAACTCACATTTTTAAGTAACCTCTACTGCGCAAATACTGTTGATGGTGGACTCTCCATCATTTGAATATTATTCACCATGTACGTCAAGCAGAAAAAAGCAAATTGAGAACCTCTTTCTCCTGGTCCCTCAGCATTGCTCAGCTACGTGTTTCTTTTGTCAGATGTCTCTGTCATCTTCTGTTGCATCCATTTTAGACCTTCTCTCCGATCAGATCTCAGACCCAGTCGCCTGCCGTCCCTCACTCTTAGCACTACTTCACATTAGCAGTTCTTTAGCCAGGGTCACTTTTGCCCCCAAAGCGATGACATCTTTGATTGTCATGTAGTCAGGATGGATGCTACCAACACACAGCAGGACAAGGCTCCTGAGTATCCTACAATGCAAAAGACTGTTCCCTGCAAGGAGGAACTATCCATCCTAAAATGTCAGCAGTGCCAAAGTTCAGAAACCCTGCTTTAAAGGGAAAATAGGAGACATTAAAAAGTCTGTTCTGACTTTTTTTTTTTTTAAGATTTAATTTACCCATGAGAGACACACACAGAGAGAGAGAGAGAGAGAGAGGCAGAGACACAGGCAGAGGGAGAAGCAGGCTCCACGCAGGGAGCCCGATGCGGGACTCAATCCTGGGGCTCCAGGATCACCCCCTGAGCCAAAGACAGATGCTCAACCACTGAGCCACCCAGGTGTCCCTAGAACAGACTTCTTAACATGTTTTACGCTATGGACTGTTTTATCAGTCTGTTGAAGCCTATGGACCCCTTCTCAGAATAATATTTGTAAATGCATAAAACAAAATACGTAAGATTTTGACAGAAATAGTTGTTGAGTTTAAAAATTTGTGATATAGTAATATGTGCTTCTTTATAAATGCATTAAAGAACAAGATCGAGCAGCAAGTCTAATAACTACAATAGTGATTAGGATGGGGCGCCTGGGTGGCTCAGTCAGTTAAGCATCTGCCTTTGGCTCAGGTCATGATCTCAGGGTCCTGGGATCAGTTTCCCTGCTCAGTGGGGAGTCTGCTTCTCCCCTTGCCCCTCACCCCCCTCATGCTCTCTCATGCGCACATACTCTCTCTCTCTCTCCCTCCAATAAGTGAATAAATAAAATCTTTAAAAAATTAGTTATGAGGATAAACAGTGTTTTGAAACCTGTAACAATTCTTAGCATACTATGCAAACATCTGTGATTTCTATTAGAGACAAAGTCACGGGAACTGCTGTTGATGCTATAGTTTGATGTCTACATTCAGAATTGGGGAGAAAAAAAGCCAAGTTTTAGTAGTTAGTGAAGAAGAGATGTGACCTTTTCTCATGTAAGTTCACAAATGCCCTGAATTCTATCCATGAACCCCCTTGGGGCTCTGTGTCCCATACCCCAGCTTAAAAACTCCAACATTCAAAGAGATTACCATCACCAGAAAAAAAAAACTATTTATCTATATCTACACCCATCTTCCCTTCCCTCTTCAAACAAGAATAGATGTCCCCCGCTGCCAGAGTTGACTTGCAGAAAACAGAAATTACATTAGCTCTTTCAAGCAAAATGAGATCTAATACAGGGAACTGAATGCTTACGACAATATCCCTGGAAGGCCTGGACCAGCAAGCTCAGTGACACCAGAAACACCGCCACAGGGCTCACTCTTCCAGGAAATGCTTCTTTTTACACAATCAGAAAGGAGGGGGATTGGAAATGAACGGTGCACGCTGGCCCCAGGAACCCTGCCTTAGCTGCTGTTAGCTGGTGAGTTGCCACAGGTGGTGGCCACAGAGTCACACCACGCCTGGTGGATCCACCTCGGCCAGGAAACAATGCCCGGCATTCTGGCTCTTGGTAGCAAGAGTGCACCTGCCCTCTGGAAGGGCACCAAGGGAAAACGCAGCGTGTCCCCTGAGGACTCGCCTGCAGAAAAAGCAGAAGTAGCGGATGTGCAACCTCTGCTTCACTTCCTTCCACTTTCTCATCTTGTGGAGGTTTGTCTAAATCTAAGTCTGCATGGGAACCTTCCTGCCAGAGAGCCTGGGGGACCCTCCTTCTTTCTGTCCGGGCCCTGCAGAACTGTCAGGCACAGAAGATGAAGACACTGACCCCCTGAACATCCACCTTGTTCCTCCCCCGTCTCCCACCTAAGGCCCATTAATACTTGGCTCTTCCCTCCTGCCTGCCTGCTGATGGACCTCGATTAATTATGCCCTTTCCTCTGGTCTTCAGCTCCTTTCTTCCAACTGTCTCCCACCAATGCATCCAAATAACTTGAAAGATTTCCCAACCTACGAGGTCCTCCCCTCAATCCTACTTCCTTCTCCCTGTCTCTCACTTTCCATTCATGGCCTGCTTCCTTCTAAGGGTTGTTGTGCTCAGGGTTTCTTCTTCCTCCCCTTCTACTACTGGTTACCCGACAACCACCTAGCTTCCAGATTCACTCCTGCACAAAAAACAGCCTTTTCCAGGTTACCAGTTACATCCTTGGTGCTAAAGCTAACAGACGTTTACAGGCACACCTTGCTTTACTTATTTGCATTTTGCAGATACTGTGTTTTTTTATCAACCAAAGGTTTCTAACAACTCTGTGTCGAGCAAGTCTACAGGCACCTTTTTTTTTTCCAAAGGCATTTTCTCACTTTGTGTCTCTGTGTTGTATTTTGGCAATTCCCACAATATTTCAAACTTTTTGATTATTATTGTGTTTGTTAATGGTGAGCTGTGATTGACCAGTGATTATGATTTGCTGAAAGCTTGGGTAATGGTTAGCTTTTTTATTTTTATTTTTATTTTTTTCTGAAAGAGAGAGAGTGTACTCATGTGTAAGTGTGAGCATGGGGGAGGGACAGAAGGAGAGGGAGAGAAAGAATCTCAGGCAGGCTCCGAACCCAGCATGGAACCTGATGTGGGGTTCAATCCCACAACTGCAAGATCATGCCGGGGCACCTGGTGGCTCAGGTCATTATCCTGGGGCCCTGGGGTCCTGGGATAGAGTCCTGCATCAGGCTCCCCATAGGAAGCCGGCTTCTCCCTCTGCCTATGTCTCTGCCTCTGTGTGTGTGTGTGTGTGTGTGTGTGTGTGTGTGTGTGTCTCATGAATGAATAAGTAAAATCTTTAAAAAATAAAAATCATGACCTGAGCCAAAATCAGGAGTCAAATGCTAAACCGACTAAGCCCCAATGGTGAGCTTTTTTTAGTGATATTCTTTAGTTAAGGTATGTATTGTTTTTTAGACATAATGCTATTGCACACTTAATAGGCTACACTAAAGGGTAAACATTACTTTTATAGGTACTGGGAAACTAAAAATTCATTTGACTTGCTGTATTGCAATATTCACTTTATTGTTCTAGAACCAAACCTGCAATATCTCTGAGATATGCCTGTACAGTTCTTTCCTTACTTGGCCCTTGAATGTCATTTAACAACACTGGCAAATCCTTACTTCCTAAAACACCTTACCTGCTTCCATTGCTGCACATACTTTAATTATTTTCAAAAAAAAATCTCACATATTTATTACTGAACCAACATACTAAATACAGAGGTATAGAAACAAAGAGAAAAAAATCATTTTCTCCATAATGCTTATCCAACTGCCCAGATAGTGGTGATGTTTTCAGCTTGATATGGAAAGATACGTGCTGGTGACCTTGATACAGCATACTTACGCAGGTCTTATAAACCTGGTTGGGTTCTTCTCCAGTGTCTCCTCTTGGAGTCATACTAGATTTTCTTACCAGGTTCCTGAATCCATTGCAGAATGGGACAGTCCTCTTTTTGTTTCTTGGCCAGAAATCATTAGATCCTGAAAGTCTTGTGAGAAGACATGGCAAGGAATGGAGTCAATCCTCTTTTTCTTTTCCTGCTCTTCTGACTGCAATTTGTATATCTCCTTTGTGATTCTCTTAGTTTTTTGCTTAGTTTTTAGGTTTATTATTGTTGTTTTAACATTAATTGGTACTCCTCAGGAATCAGTTTTTCCTTTAACTCTATATACTACTGTCTCTATTTTCTTAATTAGCCTCATGGCCCTACTTACTAGCTATGTTGTTGATAACTATGAAATGTTTATATCAAGCCCACAGCTCTTTCCTGAGCTTTTGGCCAATGTATGCAACTGCCAACTGAACACCTACTTTTAAATATTTATCAGTCACTTTAGATATGTAACATACCAAAGTGAAATCTTGTACTCACCTCAAAACTGTACCTCTTTATTCCTATTACCCAGAGATAGAGTGACCATAATCCTTGTTGACCTAAGATGCTTCCAATTGACACTTGTTCCTTCATAATTAATACAATTGCTGCCTTTATCCTCAAAAGTGACCAATTAGTGCTACACATGAAGGCTTGAAGTGAAACTTCATTTGGGCACTGATGTATATAAATAACTAAAGAGGAGGATAAAAGAATATTTTCTCTCAGGAAGATTTTTTTAAATTTTATTTATTTGAGACTGAGAGTGTGAGCAGGTGAGAGAACACAAGGTGGGGGAGGGGGGCAGTGGGGCATGGGGAAAGACAGGCAAAAGCAGACTCCCCCCTGAGCTGGGAGCCTGATGCAGGGTTCCATCCCGTGGAATGGAATGACCTGAACCAAAGGCAGATGCTTGACCAACTGAGCTACCCAGGTACCCTCAGGAGGATTTTTAAAACACATCTTATACATGCTGGAGGAAAAAAAAAAAGCAAAAATGAAAAGCAGTCTGAAGTCTGAAAATAAAGGAAACAACAAGAAGGCATTAAGAAAATGGTGGAATAAGATAACAAAAGAGAGATTCAGCATATAGCATAAATGTAAATGGTTTAAACTTCTCTATTAAAGGCAGAGACTTTTAGGTTGAGTCAGAAAGGAGTAGTGTCAATTGCTATTCACCCAGAATGTGATAAAGAAAATAAATAACAAAAAGAAAGGCAAAAGTAAGGCAAACAAATGCAACAAAAAGAGATTAGGGACTGCATGTTAATATCAGAAGAAATAAATGCATTCAAGGAGAAAGAAAACATAAAATAAATATTCTTTCAATTTTTGATCAAGGGTATAATGTCTAGCAAAAAATAAAATCATGATTTTGTATATGTCAAATAATTCTTTCAAATACTAGCAAAAAGAAAGTAATAAAGAAGAAATTGAAAAAAGACATGTGGAGGGAGAACTTAACACAACTCTCCCAGTATTCTAAGATATTCCTTGAATCCATGTGATAGCGATTTTAAAAATCATGCTTATTAATTCTTTCCAAAATGTGCTTTAAGGGCAGCCCAGGTGGCTCTGCATTTTAGTGCTGCCTTCAGCCCAGGGCCTGATCCTGGAGACCCGGGATTGAGTCCCACATCGGGCTCCCTGCATGGAGCCTGCTTCTCCCTCTGCCTGTGTCTCTGCCTCTTGCTGTGTGTCTCTTATGAATAAATAAATACAATCTTTAAAAAAAATAAAAATTTGCTTTAAGAGAATATTCTCACCCAGCATCAGATGATACATGCTATCTTTATATAGAGACTGCCAATAAGGCTATTTCTTGGTTTAAAAAAAAAATGTGAGTCAATTTGCACAAAAATTTTAAGTTCATCCTACTTACCAGGTGACTTTTGTTTCATTTGAGTACATTCTCTCTTTGATTATTTACATATGTGTTTATATTCACATTTATTAATTGTTAAAATGAAATTGAAATTGTAATTTATATACATACCTGCTTTTTTTAACCTAGTACTACTTTTCCTTTTTCCAGTTTATAAATATATTAATATTTATTTAAAGATACTTTTGATGTGATGAGCATGAGTGTTATATTTTGGCAAACTGAATTTAAATAAAATAAACAAAAAATAAATAAAGATGCTTCTGTTTTTGAGCACCAGAGTTCTTGAAAATGTCCTATAGTATTAAAAATAAAAACTAAGGGGAACACTCTTTTTCAAAGACCTTTGTTCACCTCTCTGATTCTCTGATTATATTTTTATTAGACTCTAATAATTGGAATTTTGAAGAAGTTGTTAGTATTTTAATGGCTCTTAAACAAACAGTGGCTATTATTAAAAAAAGAAAGAAAAGAAAAGAAAGGAAAAGAAAAGAAAGAAAAGAAAAAAGAAAAGAAAGAAAAGAAAAGAAAGAAAAGAAAAGAAAAAAGAAAAGAAAAGGAAGAAAAGAAAAACATCAGGGGCACCTGGTGGTTCAGTCAGTTAAGTGTCTGCCTTCAGCTCAGGTTGTGATCCCAGGGCCTTGGGATCCATGTCAGGCCTACTCATTGGAGAGTCTGCTTCTCCCTCTCCTTCTGCCTTTCCCCACTGCTTGTACTCACTTGCACTCTCTCTCTCTCTCTGTCTCAAAAATAAATAAATAAAATCTTTTTTTAAAATGTCAATTTATTAGACAAAGTGTTGTTATCCATTTATTTATATATGTAATTGACTAATTTTTCATAATCATTGGCTGTTCTTCTAGCCTTTTATTAATTAATCATGTTCTTTGTTATTTTTTTCTTGGTGTCTTTAATAAATATCTGATTAAATATCCTTTTAAAGTTAAGAATAGTAACCCTTTATTGTCTGTGTCAAAATATTGTTTCATTTGGTCTTACATTTTTGTTAATGTTGTCTCTTAAGGTGAATAATGTTTACTTCCTATGTAATCCATTAATCTTTCACTTCATGTTTTTTCCAGACCTTTAGTAACTGAAAATATCCTCTTTATTCCTAATTTAAGTAAATTTTAACTTGTATTTTCCTCTGATAATTTTTTGTTCTCATATAGTATCATTCAGGATCTAATTTTTTACTAATAACCTATTGTCCCAGCACCATTTATGAAACAATAATAAAAATTCACAGTATTTTACATGTAGGAAAACCAAAAGATTCCACCCAACAAACAAAAAACACCATTAGAAGTGATAAATGAATTCAATAAAGTTGTAGGATACAAAAATCAATGTATAAAAGTGTATTTCTATATGCTAACAACAAACTATCTAAAAGGGAAGTTAAGAAAACAATCCCATTTCCAGTAGCATAAAAATAATAAAATACTGATGAATAAACTTAACCAAGGAGGTGAAAGACTTGTACGCTGAAAACTACAAAATACTGATGAAAGAAATTAAAGAAGACACAAATAAATGGAAAGATATCTCATGTTCATGGATCAGAATAATTACTATTGTTGAAATGTTCATACTTCCCAAAGTAATCTACAGATTCAATGCAGTCCCTGTTAAAATCCCAGTAGCATTTTTTACAAAAAAAAAAAAAAAAAGAAAAACAATTCTAAAATTTATATGGAACCACAAAAGTCCCAGAATAGCCAGAGCAATCTTAAAAAAGGAAAACAAAACTGGAGGCATCACACTTCCTATCAAAATATATCAACAGAACTACAATAATTAAGCCACTGTGGTACTGGCATAAAAACAAATATATATTATACACACACACACACACACACACACACACACACACTAATAGAACAGAATAGCCTATGAATAAACCATGCATATAGAATGTCTTAGTCCGTTAGGGCTACTATAACAATACCATAGACTACGTGGTTTATAAACAACAGAAATTTCTTTCTTGTGCTTCTGGAGGCTGGAGAGTCCAAGATCAAGGCATCAGCAGATTCATTGTCTGCTGAAGGCATACTTCCTGGTTCATAATTCTTTTCCGGATATAACCTCACATGGTGTAAGGGGCAAGGGAGGTTTCTGGAATCTATTTTGTAAAGGTACTAATTCCACTCATTAGGGCCCTGCATTCATGATGTAATGATCTCCCAAAGGCCCCAGCTCAAGAGACCATTGTCACATTGGGAATTAGGTTTCAACATGTGAACTTTGGGGGAACACAAACATCCAGTCTGTAGCATATGGTCAACTTTGACAAGGGTGCTAAGAATACACAGTCGTGATAGAATAATCTCTTCAGCCAATAGTGTTGGGAAGACCGGATATTCACATGGAAAAGAATGAAATTGGACCTTCATCTTACACCAAAATAAAAGTCAACTCAAAATGAAATACAGATATAAACATAACACCCGAAACTGTAAAAGTCCAAGAAGAAAACATTGGTCTTAGCAATGATTTCTTGGATATGACACCAAAAGCACAAGCAACAGAAGCAAAAATAGACAAATGGGACTACATCAAATAAAAAAGATTCTCCCCACTAAAGGAAACAATCAACTGAGTGGAAAATCAACCTGCAGAATAGAAAACAATATTTGCAAACCATATACCTGATTAGGAGTTAATATCCAAAACATGTAAGGAATTCCTACAACTTAATAGCAAAAAAAAAAAAAAAAAAAAAAAAAAACCCACACACAAACCACACACACACACAAAATAACAATTAAAATGGCAAAAGACTTGAATGGACATTTCTTCAGAAAAGACCTACAAATGGCCAATAGATATATGGAAAGATGTTTCACATCACTAATCATCAGGGAAATGCAAATCAAAGCCACAATAAGATGTCCTTTCACACTTATTAGATTGGCTGTTCTGAAAAAAGGAAAATATAACTTGTGTTGGTGAGATTGTAGAAAAATTGGAATCTTGTACACTTGGCAGAAATGTAAAATGGTGTAACCACTATAGAAAACAGTACGGAGGTTCCTCAAAAACTTAAAAATAGAACTACTATATGTATACATCTAAAAGAAGTGAAATCGGGATCTCAAAGAGGTATCTGTACCCCCCATGTTCTTTCTAGCATTATTCACGATAACCAAGATGTGGAAATAGCCTAAATGTTCATTGATAAATTACTGGAAAAAGAAAACATAGATGTATGTACAACTGAATCCTATTCTGCCTTAGAAGGAAATCCTGCCATATTAAGAATGAACCTGTAGAACATTATGCTAAGTGAAATAAGTCTGTCACAGTAGGACAAATATGGCATGAGATATCTGAAATAGTCAAATTCATAGAAACATAAAGTAGAATGGTGGTGCAAAGGGCTGGGGTAAGGAGAACTCGAGCTATTGTTCAATTGGTATAAAGTATAAGTTTTAGAGACCTGCTATAATTAACAATACTGTGCTATTCTCTTATAAATTTGCTTGAGAGGGCAGATCTCATATTAAGTGTTCTTACCATAGTAAGTAAATCAATAAATAAAATCCAGGGATTTGAAATTCTGTATTTTTTACACACTAAATTCTCATACACCTTATGATCTTATTTGGGAGGAGGGGAGAAATGTTTGTTTCATATTATTTTTATGTCTGACTTTTGACATAGATCTTTGGGAGCTTTCAGGCAAAAATAGCTCACCATTTAAGAGTACCACTTCAGTAGGATGAAAATCTTCTTTATTAATTTTCTTAATGTATATTATACATATGGTGATATGATACAGTAATGTTCCATTTTTTTATTTTTTTTTTAGTAATGTTCCATTTAAATAGTAGTTTAACCTATACAAGTTCTAATGTAAACAAAATGAATGAGAAAAATAAGGCTACATCCTTGGATGAAAGAATTGTGGGTAACTGTAAGGTATGGTTATGTAATTTTTCATTATGAGGAGCACACCAATGTACTTTTCCATGTTTGATTCAACAAACATTTATTGGGGATCTTTTTTGTGTGTGAAATATCACTGAAGATCGGGTATAACAAAAAAGAATGAAAGGGTGTCCCTAAAGCAATCACTGGACTCCTTGACCGGGCAGTAGCACTGAGTTTGTCCATGAATCCAGAGCGCCGAATACATCTGGCAACCAAAGGATAGCTTTAGTGTCAGATCCAAAATGTTAGTGCAAATGAGTAAACTGAAATTTTACCAAACACAATTTTTATAGTCAATGAACAATGTTTTGACTTTTTGACATTGACTTTACCAAATTTGTCATGGGACATTCTCTCCTTAGGTCTTCTTTTATTCTAGAGACCAGGTTACATACCTTAAAGAAAGAAATGATGCCATGAATTCAAGGCCTTTGTGAATCCATTATGTTCTTTGCATCTATTTTGAGAGAAGGTATATCGAGGCACTGTTTAAATGCTCTACAGCGGGATGCCTGGGTGGCTCAGTGGTTGAGCGTCTGCCTTTGACTCAGGGTGTGATCCCAGGGTTCCGGGATTGAGTCCCACATCAGGCTCCCTGTGAGGAACCTGCTTCTCCCTATGTCTCTGCCAATGTCTCTGCCTCTCTCTCTGTCTCTCATGAATAAATAAATAAAATATTAAAAAAATAAATAGTGCTCTACAGGTGTTAACACATAAAATTATCCTAACAACCAAATGGAATGGTATTCACAGTTTATGGATGAAGAACCCAAGGCATAAAGAGCCTAAGCAATTAATCTTCCAAATCTAGGAAGTAATAGAAGGTTTGAATTGGGCAGTCTTCATATTTCTCTTTAATTCAGAGCTCTCTGTCCATCCTCCTGGTGCTAATGTTGGTATTGTTTATAGTCCTAGCCATGGTCTTCCTTGGCATGTGCTAGAGAGGATGTGAGTGACTTGGCTATGCTACCAAATTAACCTTGATGTTAGCACAAATCTTTACCCAAATTTGTAAGCCTTTCCTCCCTTTTCCCCCCACCAAGTTCTCCAAAGCTGAGTTTAACCCACTAAGATGGATAAATATTAACTTCTAGGTCAGCACTGCCATGCGTCACAGGCCAGAGTCTAAAGAGCAGGGAACTTTAGTCTCTACCTGTGTCTCCTCTCACATGGGCAGAAGACAGAAATGCAGCTTCAGGTGTTTCTCTACAAATGTGTAGATGGTTGTGCCCTTTATTCTCCATTTGGTACAACCAGATCATGCCTTTGTAGATACATATATAATGCATAATAATTTTTAATGATCAAAATAATCAGAGGAATTCCACTCTTGGTGATCAGATCTCTGTGTGTTTGTGTTCACAAGTATAGGAACATGTTCAGAGATTTTTTTTTAAATGCACATGCAGAGGTCAAGAGATCTCACAAATTAGTCAGTGCAAGCCTTTCAACATATAAAAAAGAAAAATGAACACCCAAAGTATTATTTACCAAAATAACATAGATATTATTTTGAGAAAGCAGTCACATGTTAGCTCTCTATTTATTATTGCACTTTGAATTATTTTCTAATTTTTTTGCCAAAGCTATATAGTAGGGTACAGTTAAAGGACCTGCTAGATGTTTTTAAAGATTTTATTTATTTATTCATGAGAGACACGCAGAGAGAGGCAGAGACATAGGCAGAGGGAGAAGCAGTCTCAATGAAGGGAGCCTGATGTGGGACTTGATCCCAGGACTCCGGGATCATGCCCTGAGCCAAAAGCAGATGCTCAGTCGCTGAGCCACCCAGGCATCCCAGGACCTGCTACTTTTGCAAAGTTTCTCAAGAAAAAGAACAGGTACCAGTTCTCCTGTTCTTCAGTTCCTCTTACCCAAAGAAACCACTTTCAACTCTTTGCCTGGTGTTATCTCCACATACTTTAATGGCAAGCAAGAATTACCACCTCCTGATTTCTTTAGTTTGGGGCGTTGTACATTGACTTTCCCCTATGGAAGATGAAGACTTAGTTCTTTATTCTTCTTATCCACACCACACACAATCAATTTCTATCCTCACAATATAATTATATCTTGGTTTTGATTAGAAAAATATTCATTGTTTTGTGGCACCTGGGTGGCTCAGTCAGTTGAGCATCTGACTCTTGACTTCAACTAAGATCTTGATCTCAGGGTCATCAGTGCAAGCCCTGCATTGGGCTCTGGGATCCATGCTGGGCATGGAGCCTACATTAAAAACAGGAAGGAAGGGAGGGAGGGAAAGAGAGAGAGAGAGAAAGAAAGAAAAGAAAAAATATCCAAGGTTTATATTGACTAGGTAGTTGACATTTGAACAACAGGAGTTTGAACTATGCATGTCTACTTGTATGCAGGTTTCTTTGATGAATACAGAACACTACTGTAAATGTATTTTCTCTTCCCATCAGTTTCCTTAATATACATTTTTCTAGCCTACTTTATTGTAAGAATATAGTACACATGTAACATATATAATGTGTTAATCAACTGTTTAAGTTATCAGTAGAGGCTTCAAGTCAACAGTAGGCTATTAGTAGTTAGGTTTTGAGAGAGTCAAAAGTTATACATGGATTTTCAACCACACAGAGGGACCAATGCCCCTAATCACGGTATTGTTAAAGGCTCAACTGTATATATGCTATTCAGAAATGGGGTCTATGCTAAACTGTATTTTTTTCTTGCACAACTTACCCATAGAGTTAATAATTTTCCTTTCACTTATTTATTTTTGTATGTCTGTTACTCTTGAGTGTTTTTATGTACTTAACCATTCATCCAATACTAAAATATTTACTAATTGTCTAAATATTCATGTTCCATGATTCTATCAGTTTATAACAGATGTCATGCTAATTCAGCTGAGTTGTTTATTTATGTGCTTATGCTTTTAATTTCTAAGAGGTTTTTTTGTTTTGTTTTCTGAGTGTCCTTTTTTACAGCATCATTTTCTTGCTTCATGATGCAGTATATTCTCTTATAACCATTAGGGTTTTTTCCCCCCCAAGATTTATTTCTTTTGGGAGTAGAGCTAGAGAAGGGAGAGAAAATTCTCAAGCAGACTCCCTGCTGAGCATGGAGATTGACACAGGACTTAGTCCCAGGACCCTGAGATCAACATCTGAGCTGAAATCAAGAGTCAGACACTCAACTGACTGAGCCATCCAAGTGCCCCTCCATAAGGTTTTTAATAATAATTGATAATGATATTTTCTTTTTCCTTCATAGTCCCCGATCCCTATAGAATGTTTCTGGTTTTCCTCAAGTATTTGATAATCTTTGGTGCTCTGCTCATATGTAAGAGCAGGAAACCTAAAACTGAAGTTCTGAACATGAAGGGGACAGAGCTAGGGAGGGAGCATTCATTGATGGTGACTTGTAATAATCTCCCTGAGCCAGTTGTTGGGGAACTTGTAGTGTCAGTATCTTTAGAGATTCCCTCATGGATTAATCATATCCTCTAAGAAAACTCCAAGCTCTTGCCTGGACGGTAAGAATCTGTCTGCCAGTGTTTGTTTGGGAGATGAAGGTGAAAAGTAGACTAGAGGAATCCTGTCTTTATGTAGTATCCCACCTTGAAAATTGCCTGGTACATCCCCCAATTCAGAGGCCTTCTGCTTTTGCCCCCAGTACAGGATAAACTTCCAGGCTTCTGCTGAGATGAAGTAGGGGTTGTCATCAGGTGACAGTTGGGGAAGGAAGGGAATGTCAACTGCTTCTTAAACATAGTTCAACCACCACTACCATTCTGACCTCAACTTACCCCACTCCCTGAGGCACCTGTCGTCACCAATCGCTGAGCTTTCTGATGACCCTGCATAAATTGGTGGTGCACATCTGGCCCACCTCCAGTTTCTGGTCCAGCTTTCTCAGGTCCACTTAGTGAGTGGTTACTATCCACCTGTTTGCTAGCTTTCATAATGCTGTTATTACCACCTTTCCTGGTTGTATTATTAAAATATATATATATGGGGACACCTGGGTGGCTCAGCGGTTGAGTGTCTGCCTTTGGCTCAGGTGGTGATCCTGGGGTCCTGGGTTCAAGGTGCAAATCGGGCTCCCTCAGGGAGCCTGCTTCTCCCTCTGCCTGCGTCTCTGCCTCTCTTTCTGTGTCTCTCGTGAATAAATTAAGTCTCTAAAAATATATATATGTGTGTATTTATATGTATATATACATATATATAGAATTATTTTTGTTTTGATAAGATTCAAGAGTAAGCCAAAACGGATGAGTATGTTTGATCTGCTGTCTGTGCCTGATGCTCTACCCATACGTATTTAAATATGGTAGGGGCGCATGGGTCACTCAGTGACTTGAGTATCTGACTCTTGATTTCAGCTCAGCACATGATCCTGGGTTCATGAGATTGAGCTCCACGTCATGTGTGAGGCTCCACACTCAGTGGGGAGTCTGCTCAGGATTCTTTCTCTCTCCATCTCTTTCTCTTTCTCTCAATTACATAAATAAATCTTTAAAAGAAAAGAAAGTAAAGAAAGAAAAGAGAAAAGAAAAGAAAGAAAAGAAGGAAAGAAGGAAGGAAGGAACTTACCAACATAGTAACCAGAGATCCAAGAACATATAATTATCCATTCTAATTAGTGATGAATTACAGGATTCCAAATTAAAAAGTTTTTTAATTGTTTATCAGGAAAAAAAAAAACCCTACTTTACCTGTGATCATAAATTTTTCTTCTCTCTCACTTCTTAATATATTAGCTTAATAGTCATCCTAGGCTTTATCAACAAATACTTTCATGCATATCTGCTTGGTCCGTGGCACTGTAGCAGATTCTGTAGAGCTTATAAGCCTCTCTCTTTCCCCTAACCACTCTACCGAGAGAGATTTGTCATGACATGAATGATTTAAGTGTAAGACTGTATTTTATTTATAAAACAGCTTGGGAATTTTTACAGATGACAGAAACTATTCCTTTAACTACAGACTACAGATAGTGTCAAGAAAGTAAATATGGACATCTGCCAATCACTTTATAATTTTTTGTTTCCTCAGTGGTATACAACCGACATTTTGAACAAGGGAATTCTCTGTTGTGTTGGACAAGCCCAAGCATTATAATTTTGTTACACATAACAACACATAAATGTCATTAGTGTCCTGGCATTGAGACACTAAAACACTAATCCCCTCACACATTTCCAGATATCCTTCCCATATTCCTAAGTGTCCCCTATGGGGCAGTAACCTCTCTCCCCAGAAAATCACTGATTTCTCATACAATTCTTTGAAATGAATCTCATTATGTTTTACAACTAAGATCACAAAGACTCTGAGAGGTTAAGTAAGCTCCTTATGCTCACCAAAAGCCAGCACCTGATTTGAAATGTCTAATTCCAAAGCTTGCTCTATCTATCTGCTCTCAGTTGCTGAAAGAGTTCCCAGAAGTTGTATTAGTCAGCTTGGGCTGCGTAACAAAATATCAGAGACTGGGTGGCTTACAAAATAGAAATTTGTGTTCCCACAGTTTTGGAACCTACTAAGTCCAAGGAAATGGGTCTTAGTGAGGTTCAGTTTCTGGAGAAAGCCTTCTTCCCGGCTTGTAGATGGCTATCTTACTGTTCTGTCCTCATGTGGCCCTAATCCTTGTATACAGAGAGAGAGATGGAGAGAGCAAGACATCTCTGATGTCTCTTTGTATAAGGGCACTAATCCTGTCAGACCAGCACTCTACCCTTATGACCTCATTTAACCTTTATTACTTCCTTAGATGTCCCTTCTCCAAATAAAGCCAAACTGAGGGTTTAGGGCTCCAACACATGAATGTAGAAGGGGCACAAACATTCAGTCCATAGCAGATGTTGAGGACTGAGAACACATAAACCAGTGGCTGGAATCCAGTCCTGTCATTTGTATTCCTTCTTTACTTGTTCATTCAAAGAAAGCCCTTGTGACAAGATCTCTGATTAAGTGAGTACATGTACTGTGGAAGCCAGAGGAAGAGTGATCTAAATCCTTGCTCCTCTGAGTGGGTCTGTGGACTAGTAGCATTAGTATCACTTGAGAGCTTGTTGAAAAGAGAATTTGGAGCCAACTCTAAACCTGTGGAATCAGAATTTTCACATTAACAAAATGCCCGAGAGATTCTTGAACACATTCAAGTTTGGGAAGCAGTGATCCAAATCAACGGTTTCCAAAGTATTTGGATCATGCAGCTTATCAGTAAAAAAAAAATTGGCACATGTGTGTTTGTATAATACCCATAAACTATACTAATATTTTGTAATGTTATACACTAAGTAGACATTTTTAAAAGATGAGATAAACAGGTATCAATAGGAGTTGTAATGTTTTTCCCCCAACCCCTAGTGTTTCATCTTAGTAACTTCCAGAGGTACGAGTACCCCATCTAGACACCCACTGGCCTAAATCATACCAGGAGCTCAAATGGCTCAATCCTAAGTCTTACTGGCCACTCACACATGAATACTCTCATGACACACTGTAGTGGAATGAACAATTCACAAAGTGTCATATATTTAAAATCCTTTCTCCACATTCAAAGCAAATATTGGTTGACATATATAACAGATCATTACATTTTGGCTTTCTAGAAATTCATAACATATTTTAAGGAACTGTGATATCTGGTGTTCTTTGTGGGGAATGGGTACTTACTTGTCTACAAAATGATAAATTGGCGTAGACTTTTAATAGGCTAATGTAAAAAAATGCTTCCAATTCTAAGAATCATAATCTAGCTATTAAAAATTATAAAGTGCTTGTATATATGTTCTGATATGAAAAAATATTCATGATGTAATTTTAAGTAGATAAGAAGGCTAGAGATAACCACAGTTAGTGGTTACTATCTTTGAATGGTATTTATTACACTTTTGCTTCATCCATATTTTCTAATTTGTTTGCAATGACAATATATTATTTGTGTAATAAAACAATCACTGTCATTGACTTCACTGACACACCTTTACCCTTATGTGCCTAACAGGCACAAAGAACAGCCCATTCTTTGCAGAGTTACTGGAATTTACCAGTCAGTCTTCACATCAGACTGTCTTAGTCTTTTTGGGCTGCTGTAAGAGAATACCACAGACTGGGTGGCTCATAAAGAGCACACATTCATTTTTCAAAGTTCAAGAGGCTGAGAAGTCTAAGATCAAGACACCAGGAGATTGGTGTCTGGTGCGGGTCTATTTCCTGGCTCACAGATGGCCATCTTTTCCCTGTGTCCTCATGTGGCTGAAGGGGTGAGAGAGCGTTCTAGGACCTATTTTATAAAAGCACTAATCCTACTCGTAAGGGCTCTAACTTTATAACCTGATCACCTCCCAGAGGTCCCACCTCCAAATACTATCACATTGGGGTTTAGGTTTCAGTATATGAATTTGTAGCCGGGGTGTGGGAGGGGCACAGACATTCCATGTGGCCAGGGTGTGGGAGGGGCACAGACATTCCATGCAAAGACCAAAAGGAGAATTATATGCTCCGTTCTCCTGCACAAGCAAAAAGAAATTACATACTTGTGTGTTATATGCACATAGACATAGCATCCCTGCCTTAGTTGGGGCTTCTATAACAAATTACCATAGACTGGATGGCTTAACAGATATTTCTTTTTCATCATTCTAGAAGCTGGAAGTTCAAGATCAGGATCTCAACTTGGCCATGTTTCTAGTGAGGGTCCTCTTCTGGGATCTGCACTCGCATGGCCTTTCTTTGGTTCATGTGCAAGAGAGAGCAAGAGAACGATCTTGGTCTCTTCCTTTAATAAGGGCACTAATCCTGTCCTATGGCTTCACTCTCAGGACTTTATCTAAACCTCTAAATGCCCCCCACCTCCAGATACCTCAGCAGCAGCAGGGATTATTAGGACTTCAACCTGTGACCTTGGGACACAAATATTTAGCCCATAGAACTTCTCTCACAGCTAAAATAGCATTTACAAAAAATAAAATAAAATAAATTTTTAAAAAATAAATTAGCATTTATATTTCAAAAAGAGTAAGTGGCAAAAAGGGTAACTAGTCAAGTACAAGGTAGGTTTCTTCTTTAAAATACCTCACCTGCATTGGATTATCACCATCATGAGGCCATTTGAGAATAGGAAGTACATTCTTAATGGTTTATTGATTGCTGCATAGTAAAGGTTCCCCAAAGTAATGCTTTGAAACAACCGCAAACATCATCTCTGATGGTCTCTGTAGGTCAGGAATTGGAGCGTGGCCCCGGGTAGGCCTTTCTGGTTCAGGATATCCCATAAGGTTGCAGCCACTTGTCAACCATGGCTTTAGTCACTGAGGTTTGGCTGGGACTGGAGCATCCACCTCCCGAGGGGGCACCTCTGCTGCTCCTGTCCTCACAGCAAAGTAGCTGGCTCTCCCTTCAGAGTGAGCAGCACTAGAGAGGATTCCAGAAGCCATCATGCCCTTCCTAACCTAGCCTTGACTTACCCACCACCATTCCTGCCATATTCCTTTGACCACACTGGCCAGCCCTGGTTCAGTGGGGGAAGAGGGAGGGATGCGAACCAGTTGGCAAGGACCATGGGGAGGCCAGTAGGAAGGCTGGCCCCCATCTTACTAACCATCCTGCTGCATTTTCTCACCTTCTGCTTAGTAAAGACACGGTTCTTTTATGAAATGAAGATTAACTAGGTACCCTCTTCCTAAGTGTATCCAAGGCAGCTGAGGTGATGTTGAGAGAGGCCAAAGCAGTAGTCAGTCTTGGAGAGTCCAAGAAATGTGAAGGAGCAGAATTTGATTCCAGAGGGGTAAAGAGGGATGCTTGGAACTAGAAAACAGTTGAGATGGTAGAGGCCAGAGGACGCCAGCCTCTCTGATGATTCAGGGCATCCAGACTTAAGACGGAGGAGTTGTAGGTGCCCAATTAACAATTCCAAAATTCTTTCAGTCCAAAGACACTAAAATTAGACAGTAGAAGAGGTTATTCATTTCAATTCTGCAAACATTCGTATGCTTCCTCTAGGACAGGAAAAGAATAGCAATGGGACAGTGATAGAGAGGGAGGAACTAACAGTGAGTAGCTAACTGGGATATGTACACAGTTGTTTTTAATTTTGATAGTAACCCTGGGAGGTAAGTGTTCTTATTCTCATTTAATGGGAGTAAGTTCGAACCTAGCGGATGTCTGGTCAGCCACATAACCAGTTAGTAGAGACCAGAGTTGCACTGAACTTTAAAATAGGTCTTCCCTGGGCAGCCCAGGTGGCTCAGCAGTTTAGTGCCGCCTTTAGCCCAGGGCGTGATCCTGGAGACCCAGGATCGAGTCCCAGATCTGGCTCCCTGCACGGAGCCTGCTTCTCCCTCTGCCTGTGTCTCTGCTTTCTCTCTCTGTGTATCTCCCATGAATAAATAAATAAAATCTTTAAAAAAAAATAGGTCTTCCCAGCATCTAAAAATCAAACTAAGTTAGATCAAATATAGTTAACAGCAGCCACAGGAAGGCTTAAGGTGGGTGAGAATCAGCCACTCTCCAACAGCCTCCCTGCCAAGATTTAATGAAAGCAAGTCTCAGACCAGATTCCCCACACGTGTGTATTTTTAAACCCATTTACTAGCAATACTAGCAAGCAGACACAAAACATCAATCCATTTTGTAAACTTGAAAGGCCAGTCCTCTGACTTTTTAGGTTCTCCTATCACCACCCTGGAGAGAAAAATTCTTGAGTCAGACCTGACAATATCCCAGACATAGTATCCCGTTACTGTTGGAGTCAGCACCAGGCACCAGAAATCAGGTAACCCAATGGCGAGTCACAGGACCATGAATCCGGCTTCAGGCAACGTGCCCAGGGTTGGGTGTCGACTGCAAGCTTCCCTAGATTCACACTCCCTGTTCATACACCTGCAACCTCAAACCCCACAGGTAGTGTCTATTTCTAACATTTACTTTCCTGATGAAATAAACCACGAATGAAAACCCGCTTATTCACTAATTCGTATCTTAATCAGCAGATAGCTGGCGTTGCATTTGGTTTGGCCTTCCTAATTAGATACTAGTTGATCACCCTTGGAGTATAAAATTTTTACTACCCCTAGGGTTTAATAAACTAAACATTTATTTCATACTGTTTATAATCAAGTAAACTATAGACCTCAGAGCAAAGGAGACCTGCAAATTCTTAGCCAGAGAGTGGATGCAGGCAGAGCTGAGTTGAGGACTAACACCTATTAACACATTGGTGTCCGGGACCGTATTTGATGTAGTTACCGTCACATTGCTTCATGTGTTGGATTTGGCTTCTCAATCACAGTATAAAATTCTGAGGAGTGGGTCGTACAATACATATACTTTTTTATTTTCCTACAATGGCTATGATGGTGTGAGATTCATATAGGTACATGCAGGTATAGGATAAATACTTTTTAATTATTAAAATCTATGGCGATATAAAATATTTGGGCCTGAGAATTCTGTATTTGCTTGGAAATTCTAAAGTGCCTCAGCGGACTAAAATGCCATTAAAACGCTGCCTGGGGCAGCCTGGGTGGTTCAGTGGTTTAGCACCGCCTTCAGCCCAGGGCCTGACCCTGGAGACCCGGGATCGAGTCCCACATCGGGCTCCCAGTGCATGGAGCCTGCTTCTCCCTCTGCCTATGTCTCTGCCTCTCTCTCTCTCTGTGTGTGACTATCATAAATAAATAAATTAAAAAAAAAAAAAAAAAAAACGCTGCCTGGCTCACTTGAAAGGATTCGGTGCAATTTAAGATTGCAATGAATAATGGAAATGTTATACACATTTTGTATGGTTTTCTTTTTATGTCATTTCGCAGCTTTGGTTCCAAGACATATTAAGCTTCATCAGGCGATAAGCATAGCATATGAATCATCATATGTAAATATAAATGGTAATATTTGGCTTCACTTCAGAATTTTTTTGAGTTTGTCCTCTTCCACCAGATTTAATCATGTCGATCATCAACTCCGAGGAGATGGAAGTTAGTACTCTGGTTTGTTTTTATTCCAGGTACTGCCTGAATGCTAATAGTTGAAAAGCACTATAGTATTTGACTCCAAGAGCTTTGACTAAAGGGATTTCATGTTTTCACTCATGTCCCCAGCAAGGGAAGGCATAGAGGGCCTTCTATTTAATATGTAATCACCGCACCTGGCAACAGTTAGGGCTGAGTGTTTGGTTTGGTTAAGCAATAGCCATCAGCCCCACCGCCAACCTGAAGCCACACCCCAGCCAAAAGGGCTCAGGGCTGGATTTTCTGCTTGGGTTTTAACCATTGCACAACTGTGTAAAGTCCCTAGGACCTGCTAGGATTGTAGCCTTGGGATGTAAGCTTTTGGGGCACCTCTGGCACAAAGGAAGGAAAAGAATCAGCAGAACAGCCCCAATATAGGTCTGATGAGGTCAAATGCCTGGTGAGGTAAGAAAATGCTTCAGAAGAAAAAAAAAATAAAGAAACACAGCTTTTTGCAATTGCTCAGAGAGAGAAAGAAGCCCATATTGATTTACTAAAGCATTCTCCTAGGAAGGAGAGCTGCCCGTTTGGGGAAGGAAGAGTTTGAATTAGAAACACTGATCCCATAAATGTACTCTGCATTCCTTCCAAATTCACATAAAACCAGAAAGCAGTAGGTACTCAAATTCAAAAATATACCATAGTTAAAGGAGCCCATCTCATGAACAGTTTGAGCCCTAGTGTATATTATGTGAACAACTCCACCAGGAGGGAAAAACTTCCTGCTTTGCTCCAGCTTAAAGTTTGCACATGTAAATACACACACACACACTTACACTCATTTTATTAATTTCAAACATTCAGTGTGGGTAATCTGGTTCAGTGCTCACTGTTTAAGATTTTAAATCTGACATATTTGGTTTATCATATTTGGAAAAACTTTTTTTTCCATTTAGAATATTTTCTACCCAGGGACCTAGATTGAGTTTTTACGAAATGGGGTAATTTAGCAGCTCACAGAGAATCTGAGTTTGGGTACTGCTAGACTTACCAATATGTTACCTGAAGTCCTTATACCTTAAAGTGTTTTCCAGGCTAAATTCTGTGATTTCCCCCAGAAACATGTAATCACATTGTCTTCAATAACGTGCAACATAAATATACTTGTTACAGATCCTAGGTACTTTGGAGTCATCTATTTAGTTTCTTTTTTAGTATTTCTAGCTTTGAGATTCCTATGTATTCCTTCCTGTGTATGTCCTCCCCAACAATATGATCATATATTATTGATACTGTAAATCTTATATCTGAAGGCGACACTGACTCCTGGTCACTCTATTATACCTTCTGTGCTCGAAGCACTTAGTATTTGCCGAAATTGCCTGTGGCTCGTCAATGAATCCTACATGTCCCTGAAATCCAGAATAAAGAATAGGGTTCATAAATGTACATAAATAACAGGACAAGTGAGATTTTAGAATCTGACTTCCTTGAAATTTGATCTGGTTAATAACTATCACAAGTGGGGCTGTTCTTTTTGTTCTTGGAAGAAAATACCGTCTTCTAGAGAGGGGGAAAAATGGAACCAATTCAACCTGCTTACTCAACCATGTAGAAGACAGGAAGAAGGGGTTTCGTCTGTGCCCTGCCCCCCAACACTGCCCCCCTCTCGGCCCCAGTTAACCTTAAATTGATTTTGAAAAGGGGAAAGAATTCAGTGTGCTCCATGTGACTATTAGGTGTATCCCACCCCCCTCTACCACCCAAGTGCACTACACATACATTCCATGCACTAAATCCTTTAGTTCACTGAATACAACCAACCTGTAAGATGGGTATTATTACCCCAAATCTGTATATTTAAAAAATAATGTGAGCCATTTGATATTTGTGTTGTTTCACTTTGCCTTTTAAATGTCTGCTTTAAGGGGGAAAAAAAACGAAAAGAGGCAAAGAAAGAACCTAAAGAGGCCTGGAATCTCAAAAGTAATGATAAATGTTCCAGGGCACCTGGAGTGTTGTAGGGCACCACATTTTTCAGAATATCAAAAACTCTTCAAAAGATCTTGTGGTTAAACAGGATGCTCCCAAACCAGTGCTGTCTCTATTGACTTCACAAGAGGCAAAGGAGGCTTCCTAACTCCTAGCCCATGATTCTGACATAAAATACTCACTGTCAGAAGTTACCCTTTGGGGTCCTTGCTGAAACTCTCTGGTTACACATTTGCCTTCCCTTTTTTTGGTATTTCTGGAAAAGAGATGGAAGTCATGATCCTAGGGAGCCAGGTAACAATCTTCCACGGACTCAAGAAATCTGACCATGACTAGCTTGGTCTCCAACTCCCTTTTCGCTGAATCACGTTTGAAAATTGCTCCTCCTTGGGAAAGGAAGCAGCTGGCCTGACAGACCCAGGTGTGTCCAGAAAAGGACTGTTTTACAGTGATTGTCCCCTCAATTTAATGATCAGCATGTCATTCCCCATCTGCTGGCATTGAGGCATTATCCAGGAGCTTTGCGTGTAATTGGTCTAATCTCTACAATAAACCTAGGCACAACACTGTCCCCATCCCACAGGTGGGGAAACTGAGTCTGGTCTCAAAGACACATCACCTTCCTGGAGCCATTTTCTCCCTCACTAAGTGTTAATATTCTCCTGGGAACTTGGGGCCAGCCATCCACCTCTTGAGACTGATTAACTCACAGCAAGGGAAGTCAGGTCTTAGGGTGACTGTTAATTGGAGGTTAGTGGTGTGTGGCTGGGGGAAAATGGTCTGAGAAAGCATTTGCCCTTCAGGCTCAGAACCCTGAAGCCTTATGCCAGATCTAGCCATAGCTAGCCATTCATTTTAGAATCTCAGAAATTTTGTGAGAGGATTTTAAATATTAAAGTGTATTAATAAAAAAAATAAAATAAAGTGTATTAAAGTAGGGGCACTTGGGTGGCACAGTCGGTTGGGCCTCTGCCTTCGGCTCAGGTCATGATCCCAGGGTCCTGGGATTGAACCCCCCCACCCCCCCGCATCAGGCTCCCTGATCAGCAGGAAGTCTGCTTCTCCCTCTCCCTCTCCCCCTGCCCCATCCCCACTCGTGTTCTCTCCCACTTTCTCTGCTCTCCAATTAATTAATTTTAAAAATTGTATTAGAGTATAATTAACTTGTATTGACAACAAAATTAACTAGTACTCAAAACTCATCACTTCCAAATTATTTTATTGTTTTCTGAGCTGTTGAGGATATTTACTGGGCCATCTATTGTGTCTGTGTGGTAGAAATACTGTAAAATGGTGTACAGCTGTGTATCTCCTTCCAGTTTCCCGTTCACTGACTTAACGTTGTGTCCCGAAATCAGCCACAGGAGCATCGACACCGTGCAAATTAGCAAAAACTGTAAGTCAGAGCTCAATGGAATGTTTTGTTGCTTGACCACACTTAGGAATATGATAAAGAAAATGTTAAGTGAAACGTGGAACTCTGCTGAGTCTGTAGCTGGTACACGGGAACAACACAAAAGAACCCTGAAGAAATTTCTCTTCCGGTATTCAAACACTGCTATCCGACTCAGAAAAGAATTTGCTTGTGTCATTCACAAACGAGTGATGCTCCAACACATGGGATCATTGTTTCACTTTTGTCTAACTTTGTCAGCTTAAATTCATTCATGTTAGAACTGTAGGTGTCAGTTGTAACCATAGGTTAGCCACTGATAGAAGAGTCTGGCAAAACTCAGCTAAAGCATTCTGTGAAAACCAATTGCCTACAGGGAATTTATAATAGAAGGTATTGTTTTACTATTATTTACCAAGGGTGTTCCACACATTTTTTATGATAAACATGTTTTTCTATAGAACCAGTTGTTAAATACTGGCCAGCATACCAGTGCCTGGGCGGCATGACTGGTCTGCAAACTTTGCACCTGCCAGAACTGCAGAGCAAAATTGATGCCTTCCCCCAGAACACTGCCACCATTTCGGACGTAACTGAAATAGTTACACAGCTTCTATACTGCTGTTAAAAAAGAGAAGCTAGCAAGCATGCCCACTCCCCCTGGTATTAAATTTTCTGCATTAATCTACCAGCAAAAGAAAATACTGTCAGGAATTCTTTATGCAAAAGCAGGTTGTGGATAAGCGTCTCCTGAAATGTCATGCATTTTGTGCTGTACATGTACCTTTTTTTCTTTTTCTTTTTCTTTTCTTTTGCTAATGAAGATTATAGGATCCATTTCCAGCTCTCTCTGGCTTAAGCAGCAGGATTTTTACCCCCCAAGACAGTAAGCTAATATCCATTGCAGGTTAGTGTATCAAGCTAAGGAAACATTAAGGATGGAAAAAAATGAGAATTTAAGCCGGTCTCACATTTACATAGTTGAGTGAATAAAAGTAGGCTAAGAGCTTATCAGTGTCTGGTTTTGCTTTACTTCTACCCTGTACCACTCTCTAGAAATACTCTAGAAATATGTGGATCGTCACACATATTTTTATATTCTCGGTTACCTAAATCTACTTTGATTGGTTTGGGACCATTTCCATAGACTGTGTCTGCATTACATTCCACATGATAGCTGGTGAGGCTGTCCTGTTGATTTTAGCTTATAAATAAGCAAATTTTCTTTGACCAAACGTCATTTTCTTTGAGCAAACTGTAATACGCAAAATTTTGAGAACTATCCTTTTCACCTCACTATTATGAACATTTAATGTTTGTTAATGAAGAAACAATGAAGGAAGGCAGGTAGCTAGGAAGAAGGGAAGGAAGGAAAAAAAACAAAACAAAACTAGGGACTCATCCAGTATTTTGTGGAAATTTTCTTATATAGGATTAGGAATGCTGAAGTAGAAGGGATTAAAATAACTGGTCAATATAAATTTGACTTAGGTTCGGACAGTCATCTTAATGGAGACAGAGCCTGTCTGCAGAGTCCTTGGTTCCCTTAGAATAGCAGGTAGATTGCCAAGTAATGGTGGGAAGTACTTACAGTGCACATTTTCCTGGTGATTATTAGGCAGGATTTTTTTCTTCTGGTTTCATTAACAATACATCAGGTTCTTTCTTTTCTTGGGATGTCTGTTTTACCTAATGCATCAGAAATGACGCTGAAAAGAAACTCTGACAAAGTTCTCTCTTGGGACTGTTGGTTGGGGGAAGCAATGTGTGTGTGTGTGTGTGTGTGTGTGTGTATGTGTGTGTGTGTTTTGGTGACGTTGAAGGAAGCAAGATAAAATAAGCAGTCCATGCAGAAGTAACAATTTTTATTTTTTTAACTTTTGAAAATCACTGTTCCAAGAAACATACAACTTTTTAATTATTTATTCATGAGAGACAGACAAAGAGAGAGAGAGAGAGGCAGAGACACAGGCAGAGGGAGAAGCAGCTCCATGCAGGGAGCCTAACGTGGGACTCGATCCTGGGTCCCCAGGATCAGGCCCTAGGCTGAAGGCGGTGCTAGACTTCTGAGCCACCTGGGCTGCCCAAAATATACAATTTAAATCCAAGGTCATTGGCTGGGGTCTGCTCAGAATAGATGGGTAATACTTGTCCTAGAGGATGAATGAATCCCACTGGTGATACGACATCATGAAGAATTTAAGTCACAAGAGCCTATGTCCAGAAAGATTCCCCGCATCCTTTGTTGTGTGGCCACAGTTGGCACCTTGACCAGAGTCAGGTGTCTTCTTAACCTTGAAGCCCTTCTTTGAGCTCTACTTTCTTTCATCTGACCATACTGTCCTAAATCTAATAGTGTGAGCCCAGGTTTTTAGGGTCAGTCACTTAACAAATATTGTGTACCTCCTACCTTATGGAATTTGCATTCTTACATGGAACAGCTGAGAAGCCAGTGAAAATCCATTCCTTTATTCACTTAAAATCGATGAAATGCCTGTTGTGTGTCAGGCACTCTTCCACACACCAAGGATTCAACTGTGAAAAATTCAGAGTCTTCTATGAGAGGTGCAGAGCCTACAGTGGGAGTTAAAAACCAGAGCATCTATCTAATCCAGCCTGGAGGGATCCAGGACGCTTTCCTTGCTGGAAGAGGCTGAGATGGAGTGAGAAGTTAGAGTCTGGTAATGTAAAGAGGGCTTTCCAGGGAAGAGAAAGCTCATATGCAGTCTTAGTAAAAATTCCCACAGTGTGAAAGTATGAGATGTTTTTTAAATAATTGAGGCTTTCTTCTCGTTGACCTGATACCTCTACCACCATCGTTTATGAGGATTTCTGCAGATAAGGTGCAGAGCCACAGTGATGCCAAGAGCAAAACAGGGAAGAACAGGAAAGGGACAAGGGACAGGAAATGGATTTCAGTGTCCTTTATCCCTTCCCTCAGGCTCTGCCCTTAAATACTCTCTTACCTCTGTGCACCTCTGCGCACCTCTGCTTGCCTTCCTGATCTTTTAGGTCTGCCACAGCTAAGGGATGTTTGGTCCAAAGACCAGTAAATCACTTTGTTTTGATTCCACATTTACTGTAAACTGAAAATCACTATTTTGGGGCATGTGCTTTTCCTCACAATAGCCCTGAGAGATAGGAAAAGAGCATCTTCGTTATCATCATCATCATCATCATCATCGTCATCACCACTTTATGGATGAGGAAATTGGTTTCCCCTCCATGAGTGACTCTGCTGGGTCCACGGTTAGACATGGCAGGGCCAAGACTGGAGCCACATATCCTGGAACTCTGGGTCGCAGGCAGGAGAGTGTCACAGCTTCAGGGTCTGTTAGACTCAAATCCTGGCTATCACTTGCCAGACAGAACAGGCAAGTTCCTTCCTTCCTCTTTAACTTTTGCTTTTTCCCTTATTAAATGGCTTTAAAATAGTACTACCTCCTGAGGGTTGTTATAAGGGTAGAATGAGATAATGTACGTAAAGTGCTTGACTCATAGTAAGCGCTCAGTAAATATGGATTATTATCATTCTGTTGTAATTCCTAGGCACTAAATCAGTTCCTGTGATTACAAAACTGAATAAGACACAGCACCAGCCAGGCAGACAGACATCTGCATAACTGACCACACAGCTACGGGATAGACTTGGCGCGAGCAGTTGGCACAGTGCATTGACATGGTTCCATTTGGAGTTGGGGACAGAGGATCCAAAAGTCCCCACGCAGCAGATCACAATGAGACTTTGACCTTGGAGAGAGAATTTCGCTCACCTTGAAAGGAGGAGCCCAACTAAAAAAAGATGCAGGTGTATTAGTTATCCGCTGCTGAGTAACAAATGATCCCAAAATTAGCACCTTCAAACAAGAAATATTTGTTATCTCACAGTGTCTGTGGGTCAGGACCTAGGCACCGCTTAATGGGGCACTTCTGGCTCAAGGTCTGTCATGAGGTTGTAGGCAAACTGTCGGCCAGGACTGCGGTCATCTATCTCCGGGCCGGAGTGGAGCTGGAGAATCTGTTTCACTTAGGTGCCTGCTGGCAGGCCTCCAAAGATCCACTTCCAAGTTCACTCACATGGTTGCTGGCATCCTTTGGTTCTGCCTCATGGACTTTGTTTATCCAGGAGAGCTGCAGTCAGTGCTTTTTCTGTGGAGGGCCAGATAGTAAATATGTTAGGCTTTGCAGGTAAAAACAACGTCTGTTGCAAATACCAGCTGTCTGCTGGGTAGCACAGGGGCAGCCATAGACAACTCATAAATGAATGGGCATAGCTGCATTCCAGTAGAATTTTATTGACCAGCAAAAAGGGGCCTGTCCCTGCTCTAGATCTCTCTATAAGGGCAGCAGCTTGGTTTAGCAAAACTAACACTGGTGTCCACTTAGTTTCTCAGGGCTACAGCTCCCAATCTGTAATATATGTGGGTTAGATTAGTATGTTCTTGGGGACTTCTCACCCCACAAATGCTGTGATTTTGACTTTAATCTTTATTCACAGCCACTTAACAGCCATTTATTTTTTTTTTTGATAGCCATTTATTTGCACACTTTCTTTCTTTCTGTCTGCTAAAACTAATAGGCTTAACCAGAGTTTCAAAATGCTTTACAAATGTCACTTTAGAATGGAAGAAATTTAAGGGATTTAACACGTTCAAGTTCCTCCTATGAATGCATAGTCTCAGTGACTCATGGTGTGACAGGCCAGCTTTGGGGCAGAGAGTCAGACTCTGGGCAGCAGGACTCTTGCTGACCTAGATGAGAAAGAAAAGGCCCAGAAGCTGGAGGCCCGGTAGCATCATAATAATGGCTACTGGTGATTGGCTGCCTACCCGTGCCCATTTAAAGTACATAATTTATAAGATATCAGCTCTTAAGGTTTTTAAGATTCAAATACTTAAGGAATCACGAATACTGGAGTCTCTACCAGAGGTGAGAGGTGCCCCCCACCCCCTAGAATTTCCCTTAAAGTAATTGCTCAGAAATCTGTCGCTAATATCTACTTTTGCTTTATACTTAATGGTGAGCATACAACCGGCTTTTTCTTGAACTATGGCATCTGATCTAGGTCTCTCAGACATTGAAAGAGGCCTCAAATACTTTTTTGTTGTTTTGGAAGCTCTCAATTATTAACGTACTAAAATAATGACAAAACAGGATTGTAAAAATTAATATTTTAAATGTTTACATATAGAAATGTGCCGTATTGCACACATGCTTAAAGGTGATGAAGTTTTCCTATTCTTAAGATAAACTACTGGTTCATAGGGCACTGGAAGTGATCTATTATGGAAAAATAAGGCTGAAGTTCAAAGCTATGTGATGAATATTGTCTTCTATCAGTCCTGTCAGTGTAGTTCTGGGCGTGTACTTGGAGATACTTGTCAAGAGTCTACATTTGAGGCCCCTCATGAATGGGAGGCCCAAGTAAATGGGCGTCCTGTATCCCATATTCCCATCTTCCCTGCCCACGCCCACAGTAGTAGGCTTGGCTGCATACATCCCGTCATGTTAAAGACTCCATGGTGTCAATGAAAAAAGCTTAAACTCTGAGATTCTTGCCTCATCATTTGCTAGCTGTGAAACTTGGTGAGTTAAGTTTGCAATTCCCACAATGGAGCTAGTAATACCTATTTCACAGAGTTGCCAGGGGGAAAATGAGGTAGTGAGTATATAGTATCAAGCACATAAAGGACGCTCACGTGTCAGCTTCAGTACCACCATGTGCACACGCGCACACACACACTTTCATGCACCAGAGCCATCCAGAGCCCCAGGTCTGGGTTTTGAAAATCAGTTGATTTCCAACACTGCGTGCCAGGGCCCAAGGAAGAGTCTTGTGGTGACCACTGCCCTAAGCTCCCATTCACACATAAGCTGACAACAACACTGCAGCCTCGGTGACTTGGCCCCGGGATCTGCCTCCCTCCATCCTCTCCTACTTCCCTCACCTGACCCTGGTAAATGAACATGGGCCAGGCAGTTTGCACATCTGAGACAAATCTCTTATTACCACAAATGTGAGAAAATTGAGACGGAATAGGACTTTATAAATAGAAAACAATCTCCAAAGGGCATCGGAGTGCCTACCTACAGATTTATAGGATGACTGTGAGCCATTCTGGGGCGCCTGCTGCTAAGAGAGCCAAACCTTCCTGCCTCCTCCGGGAAGAGCTTGTGTGCAGACAGAGAACAGATTAACTGTTGGAGTTAGTCTCCGGGTCTGATCCCTGGGGTCTGATGTGTGCAGTGTCTTGAACTGTCGGGCAAAGGAGGATTTGTACCTGGCACAGGTCGTTGCTGAGCTGATTCTCCTTGCTCCTTTCCTGGACTTCTGAATCTGAATAGTAGTGATGCCTCTTGGGGCCAGCATTTCCTGGTCCATGATGGAGACACAGCTTCCTGGCTGGCCTCTCACTGCTGGGTCCTAGGGGACCATCTTTACATCGTATCAGAAGAAAATCTGTAGAAGGAAAGGCAAGAAAAATCCAAATCATCTCCCACATTATGATTTTGTCATGTTGATAGTCAGCGCTGTAGACTTGAAACTTGGAAACTATAAGGAGAGTGACTTTACCAAAGATGGAAGTTTCCAGAAATGCTAAGTGTTGGAGGAGAATGGTTAATCAACTGGCTGAGGGTCACTCTTGGAATGATTTGCACCATTTCAAACGATCATTATGGACCCTTATGTACTGTCATGGGAAAGGCCAGAAACAAAATGTTCAGTGCAAAAAAAAGCAGGGCGTGAAGTTATTTACGTATTGTGTAAAATCAGCAGCTCCATGGACGTAACCAAAAACAAATCCTGGGGGAGAAGATGAGCACATAGCACAGGGTTGGGTTGCTATGATTACGGCTGACGTTCTTTTGCACTCTCCTCCCAAACTTTATGTGCTTATAGGCACGTGTATCATTGTATCTGTTTATATATATGTACATTGTATGAAGACGTATATACGTACAAAAGCACATGTCATTTTTTAATGGAAAACTTCTTTAACCATTTGGAAAAGATTGGAGATACTTGTGAGCAGAACAGATGCAAAAGGAAAAAAAAGTTTCTATACTTCAAAAGAGTACTTAGAATTTGTACCAAGGACCAAACTTTAAAATCCACCAATAGATGAGTTCATTTTACACTATATACTGCAAATGACTGTGCTTAAGTGAAGTAACTCAGTCCTCTTTTTTCTGTAGAGATTCTAGATAGAAATCATGGTTTTGGTGTGGGATTTTTGTTTTGTTTTGGTTTTTTTTTTGTTGGTGGTTTTTTGGAGGGGTAGTTTTGTGTTGGGTTTTTTTTTGGGGGGGGGCGGTATTGGCTTTTTTTTTTGTTTGTTTAAATGACATTCCTCTTTGATCACCGCTTCACACAATGAAAAGATATTTCCTCGCGCGAAGCCCTGGTTCACTTCTCATAACCTCAGACAACAAAGGGGCCCCTGTGTGAGGACGCCCGAATTCCTCTGGAATACAGGGAAGGCCCCCAGCTGAATCGTATCCAAGGAAGATGTTGCAAAGCTTGCAAAGCTTGTTCGAAGAAAGGAGCCCAGCTGGAGATCTTTTCTTTCTATTCAGATATTGGCCTTGACTGGGGGTGGGGGTGGGGGAAACCCTTAAAAGAACCCCCACCACCACCACCAACAAGCCTGAATGCACTTACAAATTACAAGGAAAGGTTCATTCTTGCAACCCGCCTTGGTGCCAACTCGGGCTTATCATATTTAGAATTTCACTCCACTTGGAAGGAAGCTTTGTTTTTCTTCTCCTGGAAGTTAAAGAAGATAACAGAGATGGACTGTCCACCACGTAGGATAAACTCTGAGCAAAACAACCCGTCTGCGGATGAGAGACGGGGTGGCCCAGCTCACCTCGGCTGCCTCTCCTCACTCCCTCTGCTCTGGGCCCACCAGTGAGTCCAACACGCTGCTGCCATCGAGTTGGGCCCTTCGCACGACATGCATGGAACTGCATGGCCCATCCCTGGTGGGGTTATGGCCCACCATGCTGTCCTTCCAACACCCACAGATCTCCCCCTCCAGCCACCTTCCTCACATCCTCCCTCTTCCAGGCCCTGGGAGGATTTACAGGAGGACATACAGTACCTGCCACTGGGTCTGGCCTGTCCTGGGCTTCTGGGAAATGCCAGCGCCCTGCCCTCCTTCTTCTCTTTCCCCTGCTTGGAACAGAAATTCCTCTTCCTGTTAGAGGTACTCCCGTTCCTGGCCAATGACAGATCCTTTAACCAAAGCCAGAAAACAGGGTAGTGATGTGATGAAATGAGGAGAGCCAGCCCTCCCACCGTGGGCCCCCCTCTTCCCCAGCCTGCTCCTGGCCTGCTGGAGATTAAGAGCAGGGAGGAGGATGGCAGCTGCCATTTGTGTGCTTCAGCCACCTGCCTATCCTGATCCATGCTTTTCTGTGCTCCTCACATCTGTAAAAACAAAGGCCCAGAGAGGTTGAGAGATTTGCTCAGGGCCACGGAGCTACCAAGTAGTGGTGTCAAAATTCAAACTCAGGAGTCTCTGCATTCTCCTGAACTTTCCCCTCCTTCCACTAGGCATAAGCGTTCTCCCAGAGACTCAACAGAGTCTGGTCATCAGCAGCATTTGCTCCCAACCCCTGTGCGCGGTCAAACAGTATCAGGAGATGTAAGAAATACCCTTTCCTGGCTCCCTGAGTGGCTCCAGTGGAAAACTAAACTTCTACCAGAGTAAAAATTCCTTTCCATGTTCAGATAACTTAGCTGGTTAATTATCAAGCCCTGCAAGGCTCTATTTACTAATAGACCCCTGGAATGTGATCCCTTCAGGGCTTTAATGTACTTGAAAACACTGTAAAAAGCACCATTTAAGAACCTCTAGACCAGCACCGTCCAATAGGACTTTCTGGCATGAGGAACACGTTTTATGTCTACATTGCCCAATATGGTAACCACTAGCCACATGTGGCTTTTGAGCACTTGAAACATGGCTGGCTGGTGTAACCGAGGTTGAACTTTTGATGTAGTTAATTTTAAGAAACTTAATTAGCCACATGTGGCCAGTAGTTACCATATTGGACACACAGCTCTAGAATATTCTGAAAGGTTGATTGCTGGTCCCCACAGTTTCATAAGACTTTGCTTAATAAGCCCTATTATATCACTGGATCATAATTATTTATGATTTGTCCACCTTGCTAGGTTATAAGTTTTATGCTCTATGCAGTCGGCTGTGATCATCTACTAGCACATGGCCAGCCCCGCAGTACTAGATGCTGAATAATTGATGTAGGTTAAGTAAATGGATATGACTTGGCTTTTTTCATTTTTTTTAAAGATTTTATTTATTTATTCATGAGAGACACAGAGAGGCAGAGACCCAGGCAGAGGGAGAAGCAGGCTTCATGCAGGGAGCCCGACAGGGATTCGATCCCAGGACCCCGGGATCACGCCCTGAGCCAAAGTCAGATGCTCAACCACTGAGCCACCTAAGTGGCCCCATAACTTGGCTTTTTCAAAAACATCATTGTCAGTGCTTGCTATCGTCTGGCTTACCCTTTCTCGAGATTTTGCCCTTATGTCTAGATTGATTCCCACATCTTCAGATGAAGCCCAGACTGCTCCCTTGTTTGCACATTTTTCATTTTTCTTTCTTCCAAGGAAAACACCCCCTTTTTTTGGAAAAATCACATTTTTAGGCTAATTATTTGGGTTATTTGCCTCTCTTTCTCTAAATATTTCTATTACTATTTCTTGATGTTTTTTTTTCAGTTGTAGACATCATCTTCCACTATGGAAATTCATTCAGCTCACACCCCTGTTCCACCACACATAAGAAATGTTCCCAATCCCCACTGAGCATCTCCAGTTTTAGCTTGGTGAATATCTAGTGTCTATTATAACTCTGTAAATGCTGTTCACAGCCAATCCAGGTGGAGAATTATAATTCCCTTCCCACACGGCTTTTTCTCTGGGGGTCCCAAATGGCTCATGGTTTCATTTTTTGTTCAATATTCTGCATACTTACACTGATTCAACCCCAAATTCTTTTCTGATTGTATGTATCTTTCTCCTTGGGATCCTTAAATGATTCTATCGATTTCATCTCTTAAAAGAAAACTGCCTCGGGCCTTCTTGCCTTGTCCAGCCTGAACGAGCTGTTCTGTGGCTGTGGCCACTGCTGGCATTCTGGGATCTCAGCCACTATCATCCTGGGGACACTTTTGTCTCTCTGCTGTGTTTAATATCCTGTTTCCTATATCCTTGCCTTCCCCTCTCGGTTTAGTTCTTCATTTGTGACATTTTCCAATAGCTTCCTTCCCAGGAGGGGAAGAAATGTGCATGGTAAATTTTTTGAGACCTTTCATATCTGAAAGTGTCTCTATCCTACTCTCTCACTTAATGGGTCGTTTGTCCTGATTTAGAATGATGATGATGATGATGATGATGATGATGATGATGATGTGTGTGTGTGTTTAAGGAATCCAAAACCATTCTGATCCCTCTTTGGATATTATCTGGTTTTCTCTTTCTAGATGTCTATGTAGGATCCCAGTTCTGAAATATCACAATGATATGTCTTGGTGTTGAGTCTGTTTTTATTATGTTGGACACTTGCTGAGTGCTTTCATCTAGGGACTCATGTCTTTCAGTTATGTAAAGTTTTCTCAAATCACTTTGTTGATGAATTCTTCCCCTCTTTTATTTGTTCATTCTTTTTGGAACTCCTGTTATTTAGACGTTGGACCTCTTGGACTGGTCCTCTAATTTTTTTTTTAACTTGTCTATTTGATTTTCTTTGTTTTTTTTTTCCTGTTTGGTTTTCTATGTCTTGTCTCTTTTGCTATTTTATATAAGATGTCCTCATCTTTTTCTTCCAGACTTTCCAATGAAATATTCATTTTTGTTGTCTTGGGTTTTCTTTTTTTAGGATTTATTTATTTATTTGAGAGAGAGAGAGAACAGAGAAGAGGGGCAGAGGGAGAGAGAGAATCTAGAGCAGATTTGCCAGTGAGTGCAGAGCCTGATGAGGGGCTTGATCTCACCACCCTGAAATCGTGACTTGAGTGGAAATCAAGAGTTGGATACTTAAACTGACTGAGCCACGCAGGGGCTCCCGTTGTCTTGTTTTAATTTCCAACTTAGTTTTCTTCACTCTACTTTTTGTGTTGAGTGCTTTTTTGTTGGTTCATTGGTTGGTTGGTTGCTTTCAAACTGTCTTTCCTGTTAGAGACTTTCCTCAGATGTCTGGAGGACAACTAAAGGGTGAGTGCCAGCATTCCCAGAGCCAAAGAGAGAAGCAGGCTGAGGCTCTCAGCACTCCATGTGCACACATTCACTTAATCCTGTTTTGGATTCAGATCCCCTGCCCTCTGCTGTATGTTCTCTACTATGTTCCTAGTCCAGAAACCCTGCTTTTCCCCTTTCCAGAAACTTAACTTACCTTCTTCAGATGAGATAGAGAGTGGAAACTACCCCAAAAGCTGAGTGTGCAGAAAGAGATTTAGGAACCTGCTTCTTAAACACCTTCCAAATCATCCTGATTCTAGCCCTCCCCTCTTTGTCCCTAGTGTCCTAAAGCCATTAGGGATTCTGCTAAATTGGGCTGGTTCTTGGCTTTCTACACTGCTGACTTGCTGACTTCACATCCATGGGCCTTCTGTTTTTATTGACTCTTGCTCTCTCTGTAAGCATATGTATGCCTCTTCTTATTTTGTAATGGAAGGTGGCTGGCTGCATTTGTTCAGTCTGCACCTTTCTCCTACCATCTCCCCACCCATCACTTCAATACAGGACGGTAAATGCTGAACTCAGGCTCTCTCAAATACTGCACGTGGTTCTCCTTCCACTTGCCCTGTTTGTGAAACCACCATTTTCCCCACTTGTCAGCCTCCAAGTATAGGATAATTTCAAGAATTCCTTCTTTTGTCACACTACTTCCTTCTTTCATGGAGATCTGGCTGTTTACTTTTCACAAAACCCAGTACATATTTATGAAAGTCCTACTTTGTATTCTTTTTTGAAGAAGCAAAGATAATGAGATGTGATCATTAGAATCAAAGAACTTCCAGTGAGTGTCAGGTAGAAAAACAGAAAGTGGTAGATGATGACGATGGTGGTGGGAGTAGTGGTGGTAATGAGGGTGATAGTGATAGTGGTAGAGACAATGAATGACAAATCAGAGCTAACGTTAAGATTATAGTTTGCACAAACCACTGTGCTCAATATTCTACTGTGTTCTTTCATTTAACCCCAACTACCTCTGAAAAGGGCACTACCATATGTTATTTTACGCATAAGAAAACAGGTAGTGGGGCAACACAACTTTCCCAAGACACTATATATAATAAGTGTATAAGCCAAAGTGCTAAGAGAAACCAGATGGTAGAAATCAATGCTTAACTCAAAAACCAAGGAAAGCTTGAAAAAAAAAAGTTTTCCAAATTTGCTCTTTCCTTTGGATTTCTCTTTGATACCACCACACACCAGGCTTTTTCATCTCATCACTTAATTCTAAGGATCAACTCTTAGCAAGTCTCTCTGTACATGACTCTTGTTATTTCCCCTGTTTGCTGCTAGCAGGTGGGGCTTTCTGATATATTGCTACCATCCTGCCATTTGCTGCTTGAGAACCTACTCCCATCACCCATCACGTCACATGTGGTCCTCTGTGCCTACTTTCAAGAGCCCCAGTAACATCATCGCACATGCCATTTCCATCCCCAAATCCACAGCATGGGCCTCTCCATTGTCTTTTGTACAAGTCATAATCTTCTGTAGCCTTTTCCTTTTACTGAAACTGTCTCTGCTCATTTCTAACACCTCTCATGTCCCTATTTTTCCGTAAAGCCTTCCTGGCATCTCATCTACACTGGGACTGCTACTTCTCCTAAACTTCCATGATTGGCTAGAACTGATTGGCTTTACTAATCACTGGGTCCTCACCATGTACAACCCAATGTAATGCCAATGCTATCTTGCCCAACAAATAAATTAGTCATGTACCTAAGGCGCCAGCAAAGCAGGTGCACAAACACTTTCTTTTGAAAGAATTTATTTCAAAAAGTCTTTCCTGGAGGAAAAGTAGAATTTCTTTGAAGTGTCTTATTTGTGGTTATTATTTTTGTTTTGATACATAGTCTTTATATAGTGCTTACAGGTGGTAAAATCCTTACTGCATCTCTGGGTAGTGTTAGTTTTCATCTTAGAAATTCTTGGTAAATGGGCCATGTCTTATACTCATATAATATTCATATAATTGGGTCCAAGGCAGACACTCATTTAACATAGGATATATTTAGTAAAGTGTATGCATAACATGCTCCTGAGATAACAAACAATAATATAGGATTAAAATACCGTATTTCATTGAATATTAGATGTCAGGGGTTATAACATGTACTTATATACATCTCATATAACACAAAACTAGAAAATAATGTCACCAACTTAACTATGATGTGCCAGTGATCGTAAGACGCGTTTCAGTTTTAGAAGTGTTAAAAGGCAAGGGCTTCTGGGTGGCTCAGTCAGTAAAGCAGCTAACTCTTGATTTTGGCTCAAGTCATGGTCTCATGGTCCTGGGATGGAGCCCCACGTTGGGTTCCTTGCTCAGTAGGGAGTCTGTCTCAGGATTCTCTCTCCTTCCCTGCCCCCAGCTTGCTCTCTCTCAAATAAATAAATAAATCTTTTTTAAAAAGTATTAAAAGGCAAATGAATACATATGCATCTTAGATTTGGCTAAATATGTACAATATTATATAATACATTGGTATTAAGCACCGTAACATTTTCAATGATATTTATAACACATTTCTAAAAGATATGCCATGTACCATCTATATGCATGTCACTGTGTCAGAGGACACTACATGTGGATAAAATGGTGAAGCCATGACCCCTCCCTACTAAAAGTTTACTGTCTAACAGAGGGAACATTATATAAGTGAATCACTATAATGCAAGGCAAAAAGTCATCAGAACCATCCAAGAAGTTAAGGATTCTATAGAAAAGAATGGAGTGATTACGTTTAATGGATTTAAAAAAAAAAAAAAACTTTATGGGGGAGGTGATATGGGCAATAGGCTTGAAGGATCAGAATTTTGCAAAATAGGGGATCCCCGGGTGGCTCGGCGGTTTAGCGCCTGCCTTCAGCCCAGGGCATGATCCTGGGGTCCTGGGATGGAGTCCCACATCGGGCTCCCTGCATAGAGCCTGCTTCTCCTTTTGCCTGTGTCTCTGCCTTTCTCTGTGTGTGTGTCTCTCATGAATACATGAATGAAATCTTTTTTAAAAAAAAGAATTTTGCAAAATATCAATGGGCACGGAGGCATACTGACTGGGAAAAATAATATGTACAAAGGCACAGAAATAGGAAAATATAAGCATGTTTAGAAAAGAGCAAAAAATCCAGATGGACTGAAAATAAGATTAGCTAGAGAAGTTCCAGAGATAATCTGGCAGAGCCACTGGTGTCATATTGTGGAAGGCCCTGGATGCTGAGCTGAGAATGTTAAAGACTTGGTAGGCAATGCAGAACCACTTACAGCTTCTTTTCTTTTTTCTTTTAAGGTTTTATTTATTTATTCATGAGAGACACGGAGAGAGGCAGAGACATAGGCAGAGGGAGAAGCAGGCTCCTTGCAGGGAGCCTGATGCAAGGACTCGATCCCCAGATGTGGGATCATACCACTGCGCCATCCAGGTGGCCCATCACTTGAGGCTTCTTAACAAAGGGATGGCTTGTTAAAGGGATGGCTTACTGAGCGCATGGCTGGCTCCACCTCATTTTGTACATCTCAGTTTACTCAGTTTAAATGCTCCCTCTTCAAGTTGGATTCCTCACTTTTTTTTTTTAGATTTTTCTTTATTTGTTTGAGAAAGTGTGCACGCACATGTACACGTGTGCATGTGTGTGAGTAGGGGAGGGGCAAAGGGAGAGGAAGAAACAGACTCCGGCTGAGCAGGGAGCCTGATGTGGGGCTTGATCCCAGGACCCTAGAATCATGACCTGAGCTGAAGGCAGATGCTTAACCGACTGAGCCACATAGGTGCTCCCTCATTCCCCACTCTTAAATAGGTTCTTAACTGTAACTCCAAATTACTGCATCCAGTGGGTTTCCTACGAGGTACTTGGCACATGGCAAGTCTACCAACCACATGGCTAGTTCCAAGTTCTTTAAACACCAAGCAATCTGGAATATTCCCTCTTTTGCACATAGGACTGTTATTTCATAAGACCACACAGCATGGTCTCCCATTCACTGCAGTTTCCTGGTGCCTGGCACACAGTAGGAATTTAGTTATTTGTTCACTAAATAATACTCCATCCCTTCCTGTCTCCTTTTTGTCATGTTTCCTCTACCCGAAAGGCCCTCCCACCACATCTGACCATCATTATGTTTCTATCTGCCACTGTTTTTCTCAGATTTCAGATTCTAATAATCACAGAGAAGTTGGTAAAAATCTGAACATGAGCTTTACCTCCTCAAATCTTATGCATCATTATTTTCACAGAGCAAAGCTATTTTCTAAGTTATGTATTTTATTAAAATATTGTACATGTATTCATTGAAACTCTGACTGATATGCCTCCAGGAAGCAAATTCCTTGAATTTTTTTCTGCTTAGTTGAAACGTCACCCATCAGAGAAGAGTTGTGTTGTCGTGTGATGTTTATCAACAGTAGTAAATAACGACAGTGGCTTTTGGTAATTGATTGAGTCCAGCATGCACAGCACATGATAGACTGCTTGCATGTTGTGCCATTTAAATCTCACTACAACCTTACTTTACAGAGGAAAACACTGAAGTTTGGGTGGATTGTTAGTTTATTGCTGATTGTCAGCACCTAGGCTGCAGACTTGGGCCTGGCAAGTTTTAAGGTGCTGGTCTTCCTGGGCCTGGAACTCCATTCCCCTACATCAGTGCCTAGCACCCCCTCGGGACATGCTGTCTGCTGTCCGTTTCAAGAGGCAACTTGGCTGTGAACAGGAGGCAACTTGCAGACTCAACTTGCAACTTTTTTGTTGTTGCAGGAAGAGAAGTTAAACTTCGAGAGAGACCTAATGGACAATCTCCACAACAGGTAAGCAATTTTCTTCTCTTCTTTATGTTTTGGGGGAAAAGTCTATTCTTCCCATTTTCCATTTCATCTTCTTATTACTTGGCCTTTCACTACAGTTTTTATTACCAGAAACATTAAAACCAGTAAACCAAGCAATCCCCAAAGTCTGTCTTTCAGGCTTCATTCAGGTTTGAGTAGAATTTCGTTGTTTCCTTTTTACTTGTGTTGTTTCAGGATACAATTGTAGGACATGTGAGATGAGCATGACCCAACCAAGTCTTCACACTGAAAGATTTACAGTATGAGGAACTGAAACAAGATGGCGGAACGTTGCCTTGTGTGAGCTTAGCTAGAAACACACACATCAGATGACTCAAATTTTTTGCCACTCGGCCCACTGCCACTGTGGCTGCAGAAGCACAGTGAGTATTTATTTGGGGATTGCAAATACATTTTAGCAAGTTAGATGAATTAAAACAAAGATGGAATCCACAAATAACAGGGATCAACTAGACTCATAAAGCAAGTAGATTAACACCAGGTACCTAGGAAGCTTTGTGTGAGTTTGATACTTTTATCATCATCATCATCATCATCATCATCATCATTATATGTTATTAAATATCCTGAGGGCATTGGGCACCTTTGAAAAGTTTTATAGGCAGGGAGAGTGCTATGATTCAGATTTGTGTCCTAAAAAGATCACATGACTTCCGTGTGGCAAAGGTATCAGGTGGATGCAGGTGACGGGAGGACGATGTTGTGGGACGGGGCAGTGGCAGTGGACATGGAGAAAAGAAGGGTGGCGCTAAGAGAGACCGTGTAAGAGGTAGCATTTCTGCCTTCATGTTGCATTCCCCCTGGAATGTGGTTCAGAACTCCACCAGCGCTATTATCTGCTCACCTTTGCCCACAAGCCTTCTTAATCTTCCCAAGATTACTCAGGAGCTCCTTATGTAACACTGGGTGACGCATCTTTTTTTTTTTCTTTTTTAAATTTAAATTCAATTAATTAGCATATAGTATATTAGTAGTTTCAGAGGTAGAGGCCATTGATTCATCAGCCTTATATAACACCCAGTGCTCATTACATCACGTGCCCTCCGTAATGCCCATCACCCAGGTGCCCCATCCCCCAACCCGCCTCCAGTGTAGGTGACGCATTGCAATCATGTTAACACTAGACTAGTCATCAGCTCGTAGTTGTTTATACATTTTTCCCTTGCTAGACTGTAAACTCTTGCTGGATCCCTAGAACTGAATTCAGTCCTTGGCACGTAACATGTGCTCAGAGAATGTATGTTGCATGAGTGGGTGGGAGCCCTTTCTTCTGTCTCTTTGTGTCCTGATAACTAGCAGAGTGTGTTGCTCCCAGTTGGGTGATGAGGAGTAACTAAAGCCTCAGAATCATGTTCAGTCTTTTCAAGTGCACAAACTGTTTTTCCTGTACTTCAGAGAAACACTGGGGATTCGATTCTATATATGTAGCGGTCATCTGAAGTGTGAGACCATCTGGGGTTTTTTTGTTGTTGTTGTTCCCTGAGCAGTTCATGCTTCCAGCCTCGAGTCCTGAGCACATTTATAAAATGAGGTTGTGGAGTGGAATGTTCTCGAAGATTCTCTATGTTTTGGGCACTCTAGGATACTGGGACTTACCCAGAACTCGTTGACTCCAAGCCTCTAGCCCTGAGCTATTCTTACTTGTAAGCTATCATTATTTGTAGCCTTTTAAGGCCCTGTGGTATAAACTTCGATCCACATCGCCTCCTCTGGGGCTTCCTCATCATTCCAGAACTTAGCTTTTTCTAAATACTTCAGGTTTCTTCCAGACTTCTCTCCACTCCCAGATAAAGAAAGCTATTTACCAAACAGGAGGCGTACTGTGTGTTGGAGATGCACCCTGATTCCTATGTAGTTCCAGGGAGGATTCGGTCAGAACATCAATTATTTCTATTCACAGTGTCTAAAAACAAATAGCACCCATGGTTCAAGAATATTCTCATGGACAACGACCATGAACTTGAGAGCAGTCAACTTTTAAGATCCTCCTACTTGCCAGATTCACTCTGCCAAGCCCATCACATGTTTAAATCATGTGATCTCACTGGGAACCCCGCAGGATTGCGTGTTACTATGCTCCCCATCTGGTGATTGGCAAAATGGAAGGTAAATGGCTCACTGGCTCACTGGCTCACTGGCTCACTGGAGATCACCGGCTTTGAAGAGGCCAATCCAGATTTTGACTCCAGAGCCCATTCCCATAATTATAACACTAGACCGTCTTCGATGCACTGGATTTTCAAGTTCCTCCTCCTCTTCTCCTAGACCCCCTATGTGATTTTGTACATGTTCTTTGACCCATCCTTCTGGTAACACGGCCAGAAAAATGAAAGTGGTCATGTGCTAATGCCAGGGATGTCTTTTATGTTTCTAAGCAGATACCTGCTAACTGGTGGGTAATGCCAAGCTTCCTATATGGCTTGAACCAAAGTCACTCAATCAGCCAACAAACTGAGTTGGGTTTTGTCAGATGATACTGTTACCAAGGTGGTCAAGAGTATGAAGAAGGGGGCCCACTAATCACACACGAAAAGGAGAACTGCACGTGTTAAATAAAAACATACCATCTTCAGGTCTTTAAAATATTCTCAAATAAACTATATCTCTATTGTCTGAAGATGCTCCAGAATGCACTTGTTCAAATTCTTGGAAAGTGAAAGCCATTCAGAAGATCATGGTTTACCCTCCCCTCCCCATCATCAGTTGGGTCTGAGTCTTGGTGCCATGGCGATTATCCATTTTTTTTTAATTTTTATTTATTTATGATAGGAACACAGTGAGAGAGAGAGGCAGAGACACAGGCAGAGGGAGAAGCAGGCTCCATGCACCGGGAGCCTGACGTGGGACTCGATCCCGGATCTCCAGGATCATGCCCTGGGCCAAAGGCAGGCGCCAAACCGCTGCGCCACCCAGGGATCCCTTTGGCGATTATCCTTGAACAGCATGCTTGGTTTGGTTTTCAATGGCACGTTCTCTTGGCTCATCAGCAAACAAGATTCTACTCAAGTAGTAGAATTGGGGGGAAACATCAAAATTCCACGTGACTGATGAAGATCAGTTGAGATGTATGTATGGTCTCAGTCACTTTCTCCTCAGAGCTGTCTGGGAAAATCTGCACGACTTCTTCAACATATATTTCAAAAGCATGTTGATAAGCACATGGGGATATCTGGATTACCAACGCTAGGAGTTTTAGATATTTATATTAAGCTGTTGATGTGGATCCTCACTGAAGTATTTAGGGGCATATTAAAAACTAGCCTCCTGACACCATAGTAACAATAGGGGAAAGGGTCAATATGCCCCATGCTATACTAATAATAGGGAACAACTTCCTTATTTTCCCAGCCATAAGGAGCATCTATAAGCTTATTTATTAACTGCCGTCACCCACACTCCTCAATGATGTTGAGTATTTTCATGAGATTACTAGAAATAGTATGAAGGTCTTTATGGCCCTATAGCATCTCCAGTGGCAGTTTTAGAATACCTGTAAATAAAAAAATAAAATAAAATAAAAAGAATACCTGTAAATAGATATAGGCAACGTTTAACAGCTTGGAGGGGAAGATAGGAGACTTGTAAGGACATTACGTTGTACAGGAGACAGACTGATTTGTTGTGAGAAAGGAAGGAGAACTTGATGGAGATGATGGAGGAGCTTAAGTCCTTTCCCCAACCACCATTGACGTCCCCAGTGCCCATCCTGTGTCAGACATGCAACAAGCAACAACATATGCATTAGAGAATACCAGGGTTTTTTTTTAAGATTTTATTTATTGATTCATGAGAGACACACAGAGAAAGAGAGAGAGAGAGAGAGAGAGGCAGAGGGAGAAGCAGGCTCCCCACAGGGAGCCTGATATGGGACTGGATCTCAGGACCCTGGGATCACGACCTGAGCCAAAGGTAGATGCTCAACCACTGAGCCACCCAGGTGCCCGAGAATACCAGTTTTTGCAGAGTCCAATACTGTTGCCATATATTCTTTAGTAGGTTAGCTAGAAAGCCTTTGACCAGGATACTGTTGCTCTTAGGCTAGGTCTGGTCAAAGACAGGAAGCCCTCCTTTCAGACAGTGGGAGATTAGAGTCAGTGGCTTATGCAGATATTGGCAGAGCTAGGAAACCAGCTGGTGAGGCAACACGGATATGGTCAAGGCAGGAAGACATTTCCACCTTAGGGAGAGATGCAGAACCGGATGCTGGGGCAGTAGCTGGAACCATGGAGCTCAGAGCTATTTGCCTCAAAGGCTGTGAAGGAGGTCGGCCAGGATGGATCAGATACTGCCCAAGTAGAGAGAAAGAGAGAGAGAAAGGGGAAAATACCCTGGCTTCTCCCATCTTTTCCCTGGTCTTCCACCAGCACCTCCCATTGGTGGGGATCACCCACATCCAGAGGGCAGAGGCTCCTCAGCCTTGTGTTGCCCTGGGAAACTGAGCCAGCAAGAGGAGGCAGGCGCAGATCTCAGAGCAGACAGGCAGCGGATCAGCCCGGGGTCATGGATTTGTTCCAGTTATTTCCCAGTTAGTAAACATTAAGTTCTTCAAGTTGATCCCATATTTCTAGACATTAGGTTATTTTAACTTTTCCAACTGTTACAACCCTCATAGAGAAGGATTTAAAAAACAACAGATATAATTTACAAAGTGTTTAAAAGCAAATTCTGGAGATGCCTGGGTGGCTTAGTGATTGAGCATCTGCCTTTGGCTCAGGGCATGATCCCAGGGTCCCAGGATCGAGTCCCGCATTGGGCTCCCTGCATGGAGCCTACTTCTCCCTCTGCCTCTGAGAGTCTCTGCCTCTCTCTGTGTGTGTCTCTCATGAATAAATAAATAAAATCTTTTTTAAAAAATAAAAAAAAATGCAAATTCCAAAAAACAGTTTTTAGAAACTTAGAAAGATTGGAAAACTGCTCCAATTAGGGATGGGATTGGATCAGTGATGACAGGTATTAGTTTCCTACCAAAATTCAGATGCCTGGACTGCCTTGCTACCCTCACAGCAGTAAAGCAGCAGTTGTCAAAGTGCGGTCCCCAGGAAGCTCCATCAGCACCAGCTGGGGCTTGTTAGAAACTCAAGCTATCAGGCCCCACCCAGACCCAGGTGGACCCCGTGCCCCCTGCTCCTGTGTCCCCTAGGATCCGCCCACACACCCCAGCCTTTATTCAGTTATTCATTACATTGCACCTGCCCCAACCAGAAGCCTACTCTTAGGAATTTACATTCCAGAGAATAAAGGCAGAGCTAGTCAAACTTTTTCCCTAAAACAGTTCCCACCAAGGGAACAGGAGGATGGGGGTACTGGTGAGCTATCTGGACGGCTGGCCCCAAGCTACTAACAGACTTGGAACTTCTATATGCCTTCTGCTTAACTCCAGTAATCCTGCACATTTTGCTTTTTCTAACACAAAATATTCTGAAGTTAGTGTTCAATTAACTAACCGCCGTGTACTGCCATCTGGTGGTCATAGAGCAAGCACGCCTGTAAAACTCCATCAAAGCCCAAATTCAGAGGATCCGGCTCCCTTTTGCAAAAACTACTGCTGTTTGTTGTGTAATTCAGCGGACTCAGAAATCAACAGAACCTACCAAGACAGACGCCAGGAAATGTTAATAATAATGAAAATTAGAACAACAGCATTAATAATAGCTCCACTGTGCCCCTTTCTAACTTACATCCATTTGTCTACAAAATAGTGGTACTCACTTTACAGGATTGTTGTCAAAATGAATGAGTACGTGAAAGTTCCCAAACCAGTCCTCGATGCATAGGAAACACTCAAATGTTAACTGCTTATTAAGTATTAATAAGTACCGGCAGTAGGCCAGACACCATAGTAAATACCCTACAAACTTCTATCTCATTTATTTATTTATTTTTTAATTTTTATTTATTTATGATAGTCACAGAGAGATAGAGAGAGAGAGGCAGAGGACACAGGCAGAGGGAGAAGCAGGCTCCATGCACCGGGAGCCCAACGTGGGACTCGATCCCGGGTCTCCAGGATCGCACCCTGGGCCAAAGGGAGGCGCCAAACCGCTGCACCACCCAGGGATCCCTTCTATCTCATTTAATTTTCAAAATGATCCTGACAAGCTGGAAGAGTTATCATTCCCATTCTGCAGATTAGCCAGCTGAAGCTCAAAGAAGCTAAGAAATTTGTGTAGAGGTCACAAAGCTATTTCTAGTACATTATTTTCACTATAAAGCTGTACTTTATTAAAACAGCTAATAAACTGAGCTATTAATCACAGTAATATTTATCACATTTTCACACTTCACTGTGTTCATCTAGTATGGTACTGGGGTGAGTTTGCTTCAAAATGTCACCCCGCTCCAAAGGATCCAGAAATCTCTTTCCCTATAAGCTGAGTTTTTAGTTTTTACTATTGTACGTGAAACTGAAATGACACACTCCTGAATCCTGCATAGCTTCTTCATAAATGAAGGACTTACTGTGTTCAATCACAAAAAAAAAAAAAAAAAAAAGTGGTGGAGGGAAAATTGAAACCCACAATCCTGGCCCTAGACTACTCCCTTGACCACTATGCTGAAATGCCATTGTGGTGTGATGAATCTTCCCAAATGTTTATATAAATCCCATCCCACCCCACACATATACACCACCACCACCACCACACACATTCAAGACTGTAAGTTCTCTCAGGGAGCACCTGGATTCTGCTGTTTCCCCAGAACCTGGTACAGTGCCTGGTGCACACCAGGGATTCACTGAAGAGCCAAAGAATCAGTGGAGACACTGTGTAATGACTGTGACCATTCACGAAACATCTGGCTTAGGGACAGCAGACTGAGGACCACGTCAGCAAAGAAAAAATGATTTTTGAATAGAAGAAGGGGCCATGGAAATGTTTTAAAGATCCTTCAGAAAGATTACAACATGCCAGCATATGGTCCACTAGAAGAGAAAAATGGAGTGACATTCTAACTGTTGTAAAAGTCTCGTCTTTCCATATTTAACACGGACACCAAGGATCCTGTGACCCCAGCCGCAGTAAAGTGTTGGGACCAGGACCTGGCTTGTTCTGCAGGTTCCTGCAATGGAAGCACCCCAGGACCAGTGTAGACACCCTCCTCGGGTGAACATACCAGCAAGGACAGCCTGGGGAGAGGCCAGGGAGGCAGCCCTTTTAAATATTATGATTTGAGTGGGCCCAGGGCAGCCTTTCATCGAGAAGCACCTATTTCAGCCCTGCCATTTCATCCCCAGAGACCGATTCCTTGGCTCCTGAGAACTTGACCTCCTGGCCGGTAGCCCGCGCCTCCCCATCACCCACTCCAGTGGACAAGGGAATCCAGCAGCGCACCTCCTCCAGCCTCACGGGATCCCCAGGACCCGAGTCCTCACCCCTCGCAGGGGCTTTGCTGTTACTCTCTCTCCCCCAGTACTCTCTGGAGAGAGGCCGAGGAGACCGCCACAAAAGAGCCGCACACATGAGGGAAAGAGCTGGAGAACCCAAGGCCTGATGAGAGGACAAGGAGGAGAAGCTTTGTGCATTCAGTAGGGATCTCGGGCTGGGGCAAGTGTGGAGTCGAGACCCAAACACACCTCAGTGGTGTGGCCATGGGGTAGTTCACAAGCCATTGAGAGAAACCTGGCCTGCGCCAGCATCCTATAAGTGGCCGCCTTGCCTTAGCATTCAAAGAGTTAACGGTGTGTAAACCAAGTTGAAAAGGGGGTCATGAAGGAAGTCCCCTTTTCTTCACCAATTCACCTCTTAGGTCATCAGATTTGGATGAGAGCTTTGACATCAAAGACTCCTTTTGCAGATGAAGAAACTGAGGCATCAAGAGATCACAGAGTTTCCCACATCTGTGGGGCAGGCAATGGAGCTGTTGCTACCATGGGACTCTCTCTGCCCAGGTTCCCCCAGACACCATATGACACTTTCAGTGTCACAGAACACACCCTGATAGCTAGGATTGTCACTTCAACAGTCATTCTTCCCAAAATGTTTCACAAAACACAAGTTTTTGTTGGTTGTTAATAAGTCTTTTATAGGGGAAAAAAAAAAGCTCTGTGGTCAAATAACTTTGGGAAACACTGAGATAAACAAGATGAAATAGTTCTTTTTCATAACCACAAATGTGTTCGTCTTTAATCTCTGCTGTTCCCAAACGTATCTGACCGAGAACCCCTTTCTGAGGGAAAAAACCTACAAACACATCTCTGCACATAAATATCCCATCAGACCCAGCCCTGGGTGACACGTATATCATAGCACATCAACTATCGAAGATTTTATTTACTTATTTATTTGAGAGAGAGCAAGCGGGAGTGGGTGGTGGAGAGGAAGAGAGAGAAAGAATCTCAAGCAGACTCCAGCTGAGAGCAGAGCCTGATGCGGGGCTTGATCTCATGACCCTGAGATCATGACCTGAGCCGAAACCAACAGCCAGATGCTTAAACTGACTGAGCCACCCAGGCACCCCACCCACCAGCTGTTGAGAATGCATAAAATACTAGGTGATGGCGCCAATAATAAAGATCCTCATAGTCTTGCAGGTTGTCCAAAATCACCCAAGCTCAGCCTCTTCAGGAGAAAAGGAAACACACCAGGAGTTTTTAAGGGCTGTCCAAAAGGAGGAAATGGATTGAGTAGTCTAGGGATTTATCTTGTCCCTTTCCTGTTGTGAATTCAGCACAGCCACTGAAGTTGGGCAGGCCATCCCTTACTTATCCTATAAAGCGCCTGGCAATTTCTTCAGCACCTGGCCATTACGTTCATTCAGTCCTCCCGAGCCCAGGAGCTCAGTACCCAGACATGACTCACTAAATATTCGTCAACTTCACCTGCTGCCCAGGTGAAACGTGGAATCCCCGCTGTTTTGCAAACACTGGCAAGTTGGTTTTCTCAAAAACGGAGCTGAAATTTTAAGGGTTTCATTTGGTCTCTCTCTCTCTCTCTCTCTCTCTCTCAAACATTCCAGCTTTGATAAACTCAGACCACTTCCCAGCAGCTGCCTCTACAGACAGCTCATGGACTAGAACCCTGGAAGCAGAACACCCTTGACCCTGGGAACTGCCCAAGGGAGGTTTTGCTTTTTCCCAAGCCGGGAGGGAAGAACCGAGTCCCACCCATCTCTCCCAGCAGCTGCGCTTGGCTCCTTGATTTGGACCCCTGGGTAGTGTGATCACCAGGAGAGGCAGGCCCTCTGTTGGGATAACTTAGAAAATCTCCTGCGCATCCTTTATTCACTCACAGCCATCACTCACCAGTCATTCCTTTGTTTGAATACCAAGCACAAAGGGCCCTGCTGGACGCTGCCCAGTGTTGGGCGCTGCCTGCGAGGAGCTCGGGAGTGGAAGGGGAGGCAGACAGCTGAGGATACCGAAGCACTAGCCTGGAAGTCCCCCTAGAAGAGGAGGCAGCTGAGGACAGGAACCATACCTTCTTTGCCTTCAGAATCCCAGTGCCTAGGACTGGCTCTTGAGGAAAGGTCTTCAGGACGTACTCAGAATAACTAAATCCAGAAAAAAAAAATTGGTGGGCTTTTGGTGAGCTCTTTTCCAAAACCTTTTTCCCTGTGCTTCTTTATAGGAATATCTTTTTTTCGGGGGGGGGATATCTTAATATCCATGACTTCCCGTAGGTGTTAGGTCCTACTCTAGGGATAAAGAGAACAAGAACTGACGTTAGATTGGCGCTTTTTTTTATTTCCTGTTTTTTTTTTCTTTTAATTTTTCATTTGACATTACATCAGGTTAATGAAAAGTTCTCAGAAAGGTACGAAGAATCTTCATATATGCTCCATGCACAGCTCCCAGAAGTTACCAGGGTGCCAGTCCTAGGCACCACATTTGCTTTATCCTTCTCTTTCTTGATATGCTCACTCATGCAATTTTTTTTTTCTAAATCATTTTCATGAATCACAGATATCATGCCCCCCTTCCTCCTTAATACGTCCCTGGGTATTCCCTAAAAACAAGGCTGTTCTCTTACATACCCCAGTGCATTGATCAAAATCAGGAAATTAACACTGACTTGATAATGTTACCTAATCAATAGGCCTTACTCAGACTTCAGCAGTTGTATCGATGATGACCTTTTAGCCAAAAACTTATGCGTGTCATCTGGCCGTCGTACATCCTGTCTTCTTCAATTCTGGAACAGCTCCTCAGTCTGTCTGTATTTTTCCAACTAGCACTTTTTTTCAAGAGTACAGGCCAGCTGTTTTGCAGAACATCCCTCCATGTGGGGTGACAGATGTTGCTTCACACTCCCACCCAGCTTACGTTCTTTTGCCAGGAAGACCAGAAACGTGATGCTGAATTCTTAGCATAACCCATCCTGGGCACCTGAAGCTGGTTAGTCTCGATGATTGCAGGCAGTGTTATTGGATGCAGGTGCTGTGTGCCTATTTCTCCACCGCCCAGATCTGGTTTTACCCTTACGCATGTGGCAGGGAGACGCTTGCAGACTAACCATCCTGTTCTTCCCAGACTCTTGCCCATTACTCTCAGCATCCGCTGATGCCTTTTGCTGGAATCAGTTACTGTTATGATGGTGATTTTTCTAGTCCCATTTCTAGTCCCTTGTGTGTGTGTGTGTGTGTGTGTGTGTGTTAACTGGCTTTCTGCTTATAAGGTAGACATTTAAATTTCGATCAGTGTAGATTCATAGGTCCTCGTTTTATGCAGCAGGTTATAATCCTTTATACCAGTCGTATTTATTTTGATGCTCCAGTTGTTCCAAACTTGGCCAGTAGAACCTTTGCCATCTGGTTCCTGTGTCCTTTGACCTGCCCCTGTCACTTTCTCAGACTGTCACTATTCAAAGGCAGCCCTTGGCAACCGGATGGAGATTTTTTCTATTACCTCTGGACTTCCTGATGAATATTCAGTGTCTCTGCCTGGTTCGAAAACTCCTGTGATCTTCTGGCCTCCCCCCACTGCCACCATGACCCCCCCTTGTGGAACAGGACTTTCTAGCAAGAAGACTCGACTAGTAACTGACAGCGTCAGCGTGTCCATCCTCAAACACAGGACTGTTTAACTTCAACACTGATGGCAGGGCAGGGCCACCCCCCAGTGCAGAAGTGGGCGGGCGCCGGGGGTGGATGGACCTACCATCCTAATGGTGTTTGCTTTTCCCCTGTGTAAACCAGCCGGTGGTTGCAAAGGATTTGCCCTTTGCTTCTCTGTTGCTTTTTCAGACTCCAAAGAGAAAGCAGATTTTGATTCTGCTACATAATAAAAGGCACCTGACAACTGAGAGCTGGCCTTCAAGCTAGCCGTTGTCAAAGTTGGGGGGCCGGTCGGGGGCACAGAGAGATAGCAGGTGGACAGCCCATGTTGAAGCCAAGTCTCAATTTCAAACGAGCAAGCCTTCCGCCCTCCCCCACCGGCCCCCCATTCCCCTGTGTCACACCGGCCACAGATGAGTCCCTTCCCCTCCTGGAAATGGGAGAGCTCAGCAGCTCAGAGCAAGACGTGGACGTGGCAGTGACATGTGGAGAGAGATTGGATGTGCCATGAGGGCTCTTCATATAAGGAAGGAAACTGTGGATGCGGGCAGCAGGCCTCGGGTGTAAATACATTAGTCCCCACCCTTTTTGTCATGGTCACACAGCCCGGGACCCAGGAGTTGCCTCAGTGAGGGAAGGAATGCCACCGCCGGGGAGGGAAAACCCGGGGCCTTGCGAGAAGGCAGGGCCTCTGCCCAGGAGGAGAGGCCCGGAGCATGGCCCTCAGGTAGGGGACCCCGCCTGGAGGAAAACCCAGGCAATACGGTGGCGGGGGGAAGGGGTGGGTGGGGGGAAGGCAAGCCAGAAACAGGAGCCTGAAACATCCTTCGCATTTCATGGCTTTGAAGAAAACTATGGATCCTCTGCTTTTCCTGGGGGAGGAGGTGGGGAGCTGAAAGCCACAGGTGACTTATAAATTCTGTAGGAAACGGGGAAGTGGTGGCTCTCCAGCTGGCCTGTGAAATCTCAGCAGTCACTGCATTTGAGGGGCCCTGGCCAGGCCAGGAGAGGGTGGGGGCCTGCAGCCCAGGCAGGGTTCCCCACTGTCGGTCGACAATGGTCCACCTCTGGGACCTGGGAACCCAAAGTGGGGCTGCAGGCCCCTTCCTCACCTCCCCCCTTCTTTCCTCTCTCTTCCTTCCTGCAAACCTTCCCCTCCCACACCTCTTGGACTCCCCATCCTAAGACTGACCCACCAGATATTTTACAATGGGCCATATTTCAGGGTGGCTTCAATTATGTGGTGACGACCCACAGTCTGCCCTCTCTCAAAAACCTCAAAGCCAGGTTTTTCCTTTTCTTTGACCTTTTTTTTTTTTTTTTTGCCTTTGCCACCAATCCTCCCGACTGTGTTTTTAAATAGAGTCCAAGATAAATAAAAGTACCGCAAGCAGGCCAAGGGGCATGGTTTTAGAGCAGGAGGAGAGGAGGAGGGGAGGGGAAGACAGGGGCTGATGGGGGCGAGGAGGAGCATGCAGTATTTATCTATCCTGTTTGTCCAGCTGATTTGTAAATTATTAGCAGAAAATAGGCATAAATGGGAGCAGAGGCTGGGAACAAAATCCCGGGCTCTGGAAACGGGGTCATTTAATTGAGAGTGCTTTGAAGAAGGAAATGGTTGGACACACAAACCACTGGCTAAGTTCCCAATGATCTCTCCCTCTGAGGAACTTCTGTGGCACTTGGGGCTTATATCTTTCACTTGGTGCCACAGTTGATAGAAATACACCATTTGGCCCTTATGCCAGAAAACAACGATTACTTGGTATTGTGCAGGCTTTTGTTCATGTGTGTGTTGTGGCAACTAACTTGTATCTTTCTTAGGTGCAAGGCCTCCATCCTCTTTTTTTGTTTTTTTAACATGCTGTGTCCAAACAGGTCTGAGCCCTAAAGTATATGCTTCTTGTGGATGTTAACTCACATAATCCCGGATGATGGCATCTGATAGACATAGCACTATCCCTGTTTATAGGTGGAAAAATAGCTGAGGCCCAGAGTCGTACAGCTGGGCCCCAAACCATATAATCCAAGTAAATCTCCCCATCTCCAACCTATGATCACACCTACAAAGACATTGATTGATTGATTGATTGATTGATTGATTGTCATAAGAAGGAACAGTGACAAGTTCCAGAGATTAGGATGGGGATATCTTTCGGGGGCTGTTTTCCAGGTTCTTTGTGGATTACCTAGGTCCCATAACCTGCCCATCATGGGGTGCCTGGCTGGCTCACTCAGAAGAGCGCTCAACTCTTGATCTTGTGGTTGTGAGTTCACGCCCCACATTGGATGTAGGGATGACTAAAAAAAAAATAAACTTTAAAAGAAAAAAGAGAGCGCTGGTCATTTTCCATGTGGGTAAAGCCTCATGAAGTGGCCGTGAAGCAGTGCCCTGGGAATTCAGGTGGAAGAGGACAGACGAGGGGCCGGGGGGGCAGCCACACAGCCAACGACAAATGCCCTCTGCCTCTTCCTCGGATTCCCGTCTTCCAGAGACCGGGGCTGTAGATTCTGTTGTTGGCTCGGCTTTTTTAAAAGTTGTAGAAACCAGACAAGGGAACTGATTTAGAGACTCTTCTACGCCCATTTTTAGGATCTTCATGGGGAGATCAGAACAACTCGGTGGGTTCTACACGGAGGGAAGATTTAGTCAGGGGGCAAGCATCTGGAAACTCGAAACCTGGAAAGGCACAGGTGGGAGATAAAAGTGGCCCAGAGCCGAGCCCACCTGCTGCCAGGAGGCCCCCCGGGGCACCTCCTCGGGCTGCTAGAGAGTGGAGCCCTTGGACTGAGGCCAGGGCTGGCCCAGTCGCGGGAGAGGCAGAGCAGGTGCAGCTTAGTCCCCAGAAGCTTGGATGATGACCGCAGCTGTAACCTCATGGGTGTCTGTAGTGGAACACGCAGGGCAGCCACCTTACCCAGAGGTCCCTAAATACTTGAGGAGCTAAGGACTGGTAAGGGTAAGGAATCCGCTCTTCCCCGTCACCTCCCCGCTGCGGTACAGTGGTGGCACCCTAGTCAGTTCCTGAGGCCCCTGGCACAAGGCGGTGAGATAGAAAGTGGCCTGGATGTTTCTTGATCCCGCCTTTCTCTCCCTGGCATTCTTCAGCCTGCATTTCCTCCTTTGCCAAGTGGAGGTGCCATGTGGAACCCCCAGGATGGGCGGAAGGGCCTGGCACAGAGGCCAGTGTCAGTAGATGCTTGAGAACTCTGAATGGGCAATGCTGGGTCAATGAAGATGTCCCCAGGAACCGTGGCCTCCCTCACGCACGTGGTATCCTTTTGCCAAACACTGTGATTCAACGCACTTGGAATATCTAGAAAGGCAAAAGCAAACGTAATTCCTATTCACTATGTTCTCTCCTTTTTAACTTTCTTTTCCAGACGGTAACAAAAAATAATCCAGATGGGGTGCAGATGCTGTAAAATGATACAAAGGTAAAGTTGCAACCATGACCTCTGAGCGGAGGGATCTGTGGTTACCGTGGAGGCCCTTGTAAAGACCCTGCGTGGATTTAGTGCATTTATCCAGCTTGGGGCATGACCAGCCTTGCCAAGAAATTATGAGTTAGGAACTGCTTTGATATCATGTAAGAAGACATGTGGCCTGGATTTTTAAACCCGGTTTTGCCCACCGCTCAGAGCGTGCTGGAAACAACATCACGCTCTGAGCCTGAATTTGGTTTAGGTTGGATTTACAATTCCCCAGGGAGCTCCAGTGCAAAGAAAAGCTTGGGTTTCAGCGATGGTGCCTGACACCGCGTCCCTGAAAAGAATTTCCCCCAGTCACTTATGTGTTTTTAATTTTGTCCAGATTCTATTTCAGAATAATTTGGATCACCTCAATAGAATTCTATGCAGAATAAAGGGGGAGGAGGGAGGGGGGGAATTAACTAATCTGCTTCCTTCACAAATAACACTTTTTAATATTTCTAGTTCTACATTTATAGCTACATACCTACACCCATTCATTCATGTGTGCGTGTGTGTGTGTGTAAGTTTTATGCCGTTGTAAATGCGATGTGATGGTAGGCACTATTCAAAAAACATCAGAATAAACATGCATTATAAGTATCGTTCCTAAAAATAATAATGATAATGATAAGAATAATAATAAGAAGAAGAAGAAGTATCGTTCCTGTTAGTCCAGACTTCATATTTGTCGTTCCAACGACTGCATAATGCTCCATTAAGGGGGTGGGCTGTCAGCGCTTAGCCACTTTGTCCCTTGTGCTTGCACATTGGGTTCAAAACCCGCTTACACCAACTGGAGCTGGATGAGCCACGCGCAGAGGCTCCACGGGGCAACCACAGCGATGAGCGGGAGCGTGGAAGGGAGCAGGGCCCCCAGGAGTCTGGACGGCGGGAGCCGGGCGTTCCCAGGGCGCTGGCGGGCAGAGCCAGCTGGAGTCTAACCCGCCCCCCTCCTGTCCCCCCAGCTATCTCCTTGATCCGGTGCAAGTGGCCTCCCCCGGCTGCGTCAACGAGGTGAACAGCTGCAAGGTGGACGAGGCGGGCCCCGGCAAGGCGCGAGGCAAGCGGAGCTGCGAGGCGCCGGTGCACAAGGAGGAGCCGAGCGAGGCCCCGCGGGGGGCGGGCAGCGCCCTCAACGGCGTCGGCCCCGCCTCGGCCCCGCAGCGCGGCCCCCGGGCGCAGGGCAGCGTGCGGCGGGCCAGGCCGGAGCCCCGGGTCGCGGGCGCAGCGGACCCCGGGGCCGGGGGGCCTGCGGCGGAGGAGCCCGAGCCCGCGCCCGCGCCCGCCCCGCGGCTGCCGCCCCCGGACTACCCGGCCCCGCAGGGCTGCGCGGGGCGCCCCGGGGGCGCGGGGCGGGGGCACCCACCGGCCGGGGGGCGCGGCCTCCGCACGCCCGAGCCCCCCGGGGCCAGCCGGGACGCGCCGAGCGAGCCCGCGGCCACGGACGTCCGCAGGCTCTACCTGCAGGATGCGGGGCCCGCTCCGGGGGCCGCTCCGGGGGCCGCTCCGGCCGCGGGGTCCACAGGCCGCTGGGAGGACGCACCCGAGGACGCGGCGGTGGCGGAGGCGCTGGCGGCCCTCGAGGCGGCCACGGCGGGGGAGGACGTGGACGAGGCCGACTAGGGCCCCCGCGCCCCCCGGGTGCTCCTCGCGCGCCCAGGGCGCAGGCAGCGGCTGCCCAGCCGGGCGGCTCCCCGCACCCCCGCGGCGGGGGCTCCACCCCTGAGATGCCGGCGCCTAGCCCCAGGGGTGCAGAGCCGCGGGGGCTCCACCCCTGAGATGCCGGCGCCTAGCCCCAGGGGTGCAGAGCCGCGGGGGCTCCACCCCTGAGATGCCGGCGCCTAGCCCCAGGGGTGCAGAGCCGCGGGGACTCCACCCCTGAGATGCCGGCGCCTAGCCCCAGGGGTGCAGAGCCGCGGGGGCTCCACCCCTGAGATGCCGGCGCCTAGCCCCAGGGGTGCAGAGCCGCGGGGGCTCCACCCCTGAGATGCCGGCGCCTAGCCCCAGGGGTGCAGAGCCGCGGGGGCTCCACCCCTGAGATGCCGGCGCCTAGCCCCAGGGGTGCAGAGCCGCGGGGACTCCACCCCTGAGATGCCGGCGCCTAGCCCCAGGGGTGCAGAGCCGCGGGGCGCCCCGGGCGCGCATCCTCTGTGGTGCTTTCCAGGGCCCGCGGGTTGTGCGCCCAACCCGGGAAGGGTGACCGCCCCCCACTGAAAGTGCCTACTGTGTGTCCCCAGGGCACGGCTTACCTGCAGGGACGGCGCCCAGGGGACTGACAACCAGCCCCTTGGTCGGCGTCGGCTTAAGCTCAGCAGCTCCCAGGGGGGGACAGGAGCCCGTGGTAGACAGATGGTCAGTCGTCAGCCGCGACGCCAAGACACCTCGACCTTAACTTTTTTTACGCATCACTTCGTGATCCATCTCCTTTGGGACTGGGGAGCCGGTCAAAGTCATTCTTAAAACGGCCTGCATTGTAGTGGAGTCTTAGGCTCATGAGGTTGGGAAGAGCGAAGAGATGGATGTTTCATGCCGCTCAATGTCTGGTTCTGATTAAAATGTGACAACACACGTGTCTGTCTGTGGTAACTCAAAGGTGGTTCTCGTTTCCCAGACGGAGCGCCAGGTAAGCCCTGAGGTTTCTTTCTCCATTTCAAGAGCTGTGCTACTAAGTCCCAGGGGACGCTTGCTGAGAATGGCCTTGGCTGCCTGTCCCTGCCCTTCAAACTCGTGACACCATGAGCACGTGGGCCCATCTTACCTAAGGATGAACAACAGCCCTCCCTGGATTCCAGCCTTCTAACATAAAAAAAAAAAAAAAAAAAAAAAAAAAACCAAGAACTGCCATTCTGACAAGACTCCATGGAAATTCTAGAGGATGGTCAAGTCTATCCAGAGAAATATGAACGTGGAAGATGCCATAGGATGACATTTCACAACACAGGCTCTGAAATCTGTCTGACCCGGGTTCGATTTCCAGCTCTGCCACATGACCTCGGGCAAGTAATTCCTCCCTTCTAGTCGCCCTCCCGTGAAGGGACAGTAACAGTATGTAGTCGGACAGATGAAATGAGGTGACGCAAGTATTTATCACGGAGCCTCGCACCCAGTAGGCGCTCAATAAAATGATAAGTCTTACCAGTTAAAAACAAATCCTTTAAAAATGGTTGTATGTCCTCACCACGGAAAACTCCCATACTGTCAAGTGTCAATAATGGCATCACTGCACTTTGGTAATCACTGAAATAAAATGTGATTTCTGAGCTTTCCGGCATCTTTAAGGAAGGCACCCTCACAAATGCTTAAGAGACATACATGACCCTGAGTGTGTTTGGTGACGCGCCATCTCTGCTTCTAAGGTCACGCAGAGCCCTTAAAATGTAAACTGTTGTCACCGCTCATTGCATTGTGGCTGTATTTGCTACCGTACTTAGCACACCGCATGCTTCATATTTGAGAGCGATTCCTTCAACAGTTTCCCAAAGTGTAGCTGCTGGGGATTAGGTTCAGCTGCATGTGATAAATGGCTTATAAAAATAGAGATGTATTTACCTCTTATGTAAGAAAATCCAGGGTTAGCGGTCCAGGGCGATAGTGTTCCATCCAATCATTACATTTGCTTTCCACGCAGGAAAATGAATAAAGGAATCTCATTCCCTCCCCATTAAGGATCTCCTGAAAGTATAATTTGATCCTTACACTTATACCTCCTGGGTCAGCATCTAGTCACTTGGTCACCCTGAGATGCAAGAAAGGCTAAGGAGACTTATCTCTCTGTCTGTCTGGATTTTTTTTTTTTTTGTCTAAATTTTCAAAATAAATTCAGCATTTGCTTACTGAGAAGGAGAATAGACATTGAGTGTTGAGGTGGTCAGCTTGCAGTCTCTCCCACCCCAGGCCCTCAGAACCCAAAAGCCCAGGATACAGCCAGTTTGCAAGAGGTTGAAAGGTTGTATTTACATTTGATAAAACACAGATGGGAATTCAGCCTTTGGTCCAGTCCTGACTTCCTGCTGCTGTCTCTACAACAGAAGGATGAGAGAAGAAAATTCAGACAGGAAAGGGGTAAGGTGAGGAATTAGTGCAGACAGGTCTCTTTGTCTTGCATGGAAACACACTTCTGCGCCTGGCACATGTACGTAATTTCACATTTTGAGACTATTGCAGATACTTCACCATGATTAACAATTCCCCTGAGTTTTAAAGATTCTTTTTCTGCAAAAAACTGCTTCAGAAAGGTTAGCTGATGACCAAGATTTTCAAGTCTTTTTTGTTTAGTGTTTTTTTTTTTTTTAAGCTATCGTGGCTCCTTTTGTCTACCCCCATATCCAGGTTCTACCAAAGGATGTCAGAGGATAATCAGAATCTTCAGGTTGAAAAGAAATTCCAGATTTTAGCCCTGTCCACCAGGTTGTCTAGCAACTGGCTAAGCATCCTACTCTGTGTAGTGACTTTCTGCAGCCTGCTGCCACCCGATATCAGGAAAGTGATGATTGGCAATAGTCAACTTTTCTAATATTCTGGACGACTTGAAAGCACGGATGCAGTCTGGATGTAAGGCACCGGCTGTGATCAGGAGGGGACATCCTGATCTTTCATGATCGAAGCAAATTGTATTGTGGCTATTTACCACTTTAAATCTTGATTTTAATATAAGATTTTCTCTATATATTGTGTGTGTGCAACGTGTGTATATACATTTTTTTTTTTTTGCTGGGGGAAGTTGAACTACCATATAAATACATATAACTACCATATGAACTACCATATAAATAGGAAAGAAAATATTTTTTCCCTAGTTTCCAAGGCAAGTAGTAGCCAATTGTTAGAGCTGTCAAAGCAGAATTTTAAAGGCACGAAGAGAGTTTGAGGCCACTTAGCACACACCCATTTGTCCATGCTTAGTAACTGCTGGCCAGTCACTCTTTCTCCCTTTCTCCTTCTCCCTGTGACCTAAAGCATCAGACTCTCTTCCTAAGTCTTCCATCAGTGTCTCCAAGCAGGAGGACCCTCCAAACAGTGAAGGAGGCTCAGAATCCGAGAACGTGACCGAAGACCTGACTTCCTTTATTTTGTGTCCCACGGGGCACAGGAATGAGGCCTCCAGTCTGGGATGGGGATCTTAGGATGAAAACGTGGAAATTCTTGCCATCTGCTTGTTTATTTTTAACTTCAGAGTAAACCTCGGCTATTTTGGAAACCCTCTATTTTGGAACTGGTGATAATTAAACAGAGACAAGCTGACATTAGTTTCTCATGGTAGATGCTTTCCCTGTTAACGTATGGGAAAAATAAGTCGCACATTTCTTTACTAAATTGGTAAGTTCCTCCGATGCGAGAGGTTATAGGAGACATCTGTGAGCAGTCTAACCTTCAAGTGACCACCGGCCACTTGGTGAAACAACACTTTAGAGACACCTATTAAATATGCAGGTTAGAGGGATGCCTGGGTGGCTCCCTCTAGTTGAGTGTTTGCCTTGGGCAGAGGGCGTGATCCTGGGGTCCTGGGATCGAGTCCCACCTCGGGACCCCTATGGGGAGTCTGTTTCTCCCTCTGCCTCTCTGTCTCTCATGAATAAATAAATTAAATAAATAAATAAATAAATAAATAAATAAATAAAAAGCTGGTTACAGATGATTCTTACCTGCCACATGAAATCAGTCGGCTGGAGTTGACTACTAGCAATTGTTTCCAACGAAACCAACTGTAACAGACCAGTGCCTTTGCCTAGATCGAGGACAGCATATGACGGAAGATGAGAACTCAATGAGCAGATGAGTCACAGCTCCCCTCCAGATAGTTGAGGAGACCTCCTGCCGCTGAGATTTGGGGTGCTTATTGGGAGCACATGGTAGTATGAATGCGGGGCCACAGAAGCACAAGTCTATGTGAATTTGAGAGTAAAGAAATTGCATTTATTATTCATGCTTTTCCCTCTCAGACTGCCCTGCTCTGAACAGCGGGGCTTTATAGTGGCCTGTGGCAAGGTGGTGAAGTAGCATGCGGTGAAGGTTTGGTCTCTAGACTGAGGCTACATTACTCTGAGGACCTTAATCCCCAAATGAGACATAAACTTCAGGGGTTTGAAACCCCTGCCCGCAATGGGAAACGTGGCTGACCACATTTTTCACTCATTCTGAACTCAATCTTTAAAATCCCAAGGGAGAAAGGAAAAGGCTGCATGTTTGTATAACAAGACTCATTTGTCCCTCGGGGTTGGCTCTTCAGTGACTGCCTGCAGCCATGTGTCATGACCTCCAGGTCTCTGAGGTGGTGACCACGTGGCACGTGCCAAGCCCTCGCACACATGCACCTCTGCAATCCGAGTCAGTCTGTGCCTCTAGCTCACTGTGTGATCTTGATTTTAAATTTCTTTTTTAAATATTCTATTTATTTATCCATGAGAGACAGAGAGAGAGAGACAGGCAGAGACATAGGCAGAGGGAGAAGGAGGCTCCATGCAGGGAGCCTGATGTGGGACTCGATCCCAGGACCTGGGACCACACCCTGAGCTGAAGGCAGACACTCAACCACTGATCCACCCAGGTGACCCTTGAGTTTAAACTTCTTAACTTTGCTGACCCTCGCTGCCCCCCGCCCCATAAAATGGGGATCATTCCTACCTTCCAGGTTGAAAGCAGATGTTCTCAAATCTCAGTGTGCTTGTTTCCAAACAGCAGATTTATGGGCCTCACCTCCTAGAGATTCAGATTCCACAGGTCTTGAGTGGGGACCTGGCATCTGCATAGTTGATGCGGGTAATTCTCCAGCCACACGTGGAGAAACCCTAAAACTATATACTAAGAATTGCCGCAGCTTCCTGATCTTGCAGCAGTTACCGATAAAAAAAAAGTTTGTGCTTTTACCCCTAATAGAAGTACACTTAGAATTCAACGTACCGTCCTCTTGTACTATGTGTCATATACCTGACAAAGCAATAGTAAGATGGGTTAACAATTACATACCAAAGTTTTAATATTTTCTTCCCATGCCCCTTGTTATGTGAAACCTAACTTTGGAAACCACTGATTTAGAAGAAGCTCAGATGAACTATCTATAAAAGCAGTTTGTAAATAGACAAAACTGAAGTTGAATTTTTTAATTTTTTTAAGATTTTATTTATTTGAGTGAAAGAAAGGGCATGAGAGAGAGCACGAGCAGGGAGGAGGGGCAGAGGGACAAGCAGACTCTACCCTGAGCAGAGAGCCCAGTGTGGGACTCAGTCCCAGGACCCTGGATCATGACCTGAGCCAAAGGCAGACCTTAACCTACTGAGCCACCCAGGTGCCCCTGAGGTAATGCTTTTGACAACACATATGGCATACACATACGTGTGAGCCACACACTTAGCCGTACACAAGCAAATGTGAAAACACACTTCCATAGCTTGTGTACAAATGTGAAAACACACTCATCTGCTACCATTCAGCCTCACCCTTTGAGCCTGATTTTTAGGAAACACCTGTATTTTCTGCTTTTAAAAGCATTTTGGAGTAGCTAAAAAAAGCTAGAGTAAAATATGACCTAGAGATCAGAAGGTAGACAAAAAATTTTACTCATCTCCCTTATCAAAACTGCACGTTCTGAACCAGTATGAGCAAGACAGTTGGGGGACAGGCCAATCAGAATATTTATTTGGTTGGGATCTTGCTATTTTGAAAGCAAAACCATAACATTTAAAAAAAAAAAAACCATAACATTTTTTCTTGATAGTAGTTACCAACTTTAAAAAAAAAAAAAATCACAAAAATAATTTCATTTCCAGATCCTACTCATCCTTTTCCATTCTCCAAAATAGGTAAAAAGCTATGGAGAATGGTGCATGTAAACCTTGGTACTCATATAAAAAAAAAAATTCACAGGGCAAGGAGGGTTAATGGTGTCTTCCCATTAACAAATGTGCTTTCCCTGTTTTAAATATTGATGTTTAGAAAGGAATCAGAGGGATCCCTGGGTGGCACAGAGGTTTGGCGCCTGCCTTTGGCCCAGGGCGCGATCCTGGAGACCCGGGATCAAATCCCACGTCAAGCTCCCGGTGCATGGAGCCTGCTTATCCCTCTGCCTGTGTCTCTGCCTCTCTCTCACTCTCTCTCTATGTGTGTGACTATCATAAATAAATAAAAATTAAAAAAAAAAAAAGGAATCAGAAATTTCAAATTACCCATTTATGAAGCCATAAGATCATAGGCCCCCAGATTTTCATGATATCAGCCATTAGCCAGCACATAAATCAAGAACTGCTATGGCATTTACAATTTTATAGAGAAAAAAATTCCTAGCCAGAAAAATGTATCAGCAAAGACACCATTTCAAAATAATTTGCCAGATTGGGGCAGCCCAGGTGGCTCAGCCATTTAGCGCCACCTTCAGCCCAGGGTGTGATCCTGGAGACCCAGGATCAAGTCCACGTTGGGCTCCCTGCATGGAGCCTGCTTCTCCCTCCACCTGTGTCTGCCTGTCTCTTTCTCTCTGTGTCTCTCATGTATAAATGCATAAAAATCTTTTAAAAAATAATTTGCTAAATAATGCAACTATTGATATAGAAATCTCATCCAGTAATAATTATGGGAGCCATCCAGTTATGGGTTTAGGTTTTTTTATAGGTACAAATACAGCTTAACATTTTTTAGAATGACAATTTGTTATGCATTCATACAACCTAAGTTGTGCATATGCATCATCTCATTTAAGTCCACCATGATCCCATGAGTTGGAGATAGGATTATCCCTGTTTCAGAGATGGGGAAATGGAGGCTCAAAAAGCTATATAATTCAGGAGGCCTGGGTGGCTCAGCAGTTGAGTGTCTGCCTTCCGCCCAGGGTGTGATCCTGGAGTCCTGGGATCGAGTCCCACATCGGGCTCCCTGCATGGGGCCTGCTTCTCCCTCTGCCTCTGTCTCTGCTTCTCTCCGTGTCTCTCATGAGTAAATAAATAAAATCTTTTAAAAAATCAATTTTAAAAAAAAGCTATATAATTCATCCACAGTCATACAGATTGAACAACAAACTGGTCCTTGTAAGGACAACATAATACAGCCTCCCTATGGAAACAGCCATGTTCCCATCAAACAAAAAAATGGCTGAATCAAAATGTGAAATTTCTGAGAAAAGAAATCAGAAGGTAGATAAAGAATTTATCTTTATTTCAAGCAACACATCAATCACAGCAATAAAGTGAATCTGAGATCTGAAAGGTGAGGAAACTTTAAAACAAAATGGTGGCGAGAAAGACAATTCAATTTCAGAAAAGTAAAATTATATGTATTGTCAGTTGCGAAGGAAAGGTTATCTTCGGGTTCCAAAGATTTTAACAGAACATTGAAAAATTAGTCTCGGCTTTTATCTATAAAGTCTCTCAGACTGTCTATTATCAATGATACTTGTGTTTTTAAATGATCACAGGACTATAAATTTCTCATCCTACAAAGAATGAGGTGGCCCCATGACCATACATGATGCTCGCCACAGGAACAGCCATTACAATATATGCTGAGATTCCTTTCCCCAGATTGGGTCCAGGACAGCAGAAGCCATGGCTATGCCTCCCTCTGGGGCCCTGATGAGACTTACATGAGAAAAAGTGCTTTGCACCTACCAGCACTAGATAAATACTAAATGTTAAATGTGATTTTACTACCCAAAGAATATCATCTCACACTGGACCACCTTTTCTTTATGAGTAACACTCAACACTTCAATTGCTATGACCACTAAAGTTCCTGAACCACTTCCTTTTTTTTTTTTTTTTTTTTTTAGGTAATCTTTACACCTGAAGTGGAGCTCAAACTTACAACGCCAACATCAAGAGTCGCACGCTCTACCACCTGAGCCAGCGAGCTGCCCCAACCACTTCTAATAATTTTAAATAATTTCTCAACTAAGTAAATCCTTTTCTACCTACCATATTAACAATCATCTCAAAAATGCATCTTGGGGGTGCTTCAAACAGTCTATTTTTTACTCTTATGATTATTCTTTATTTTCATCGTTATTAGGACACAGTAATTTATGCTCAGTTACAAATTTAAGTCGTACCGTATTTGACATGAATAGTTATGGCATTAAAATTGGCCTATTTCTTTTATGTTTCATTGCCCCAAGGAAGTGTTTATAAAATAAAATGCATTTAATGCAAGACAGAAAACTTGGGAGGTTTAGCAGCGTTGGTTTGTTATTTCAGAGGATTTGTTTGGGTTGGTTTTTGTTTGATTTCGTCAACATTAAGGTATCCATAATAAGGAAACCCATAAATTTTGTGGGTTGGGTATAATGTTATGATTCCAAGACCATTTTTTTAAAAGATTTATTTATTTGAGAGAGAGAAAGAGAGAGAGCACAGTAGAGGGGAGCAGAAGGAGAGGGAGAGAGAGAAACCCAAGCAGACTCTGCACTGAGAAAAGAACCCCACATGGGACTCAATTCCATGACCCATGTGACCATGACCTAAAATCAGGACTTTTAACCCACTCTGCCACTCAGGCACCTCGATTCTTTTTTTTTTAATTTTTTTTTTATTTTTTTTATTTATGATAGTAACAGAGAGAGAGGGAGAGAGAGGCAGAGACATAGGCAGAGGGAGAAGCAGGCTCCGTGCACCGGGAGCCTGATGTGGGATTCGATCCCGGGTCTCCAGGATCGCGCCCTGGGCCAAAGGCAAGCGCCAAACCACTGCGCCACCCAGGGATCCCTGGCACCTCGATTCTAAGGACATTTTAACCTATAATTTCTCAGCTAGATTCCTCAAGTTTTTTTTTTAAGATTAATTTTTTAGAGAGAGTTGGGTATGTAGGTACTCATGCAAGCAGAGGGAGGGGCAGAGGGAGAGAGAGGAGCTAAGCAGACTCCCTGCCGAGGGTGGTGCCCCATGCAGGGCCCATCCCACCACCCTGAGAACCCAACCTGAGCCCAAGCCCAAGCCGGATGCTTAATGGACTGAGCCACCCAGGCACCCCGAAATCAAATTCTTTTGAAACTCACAGAGATGACTCTACTACATTCATGTCTTACCATGAGGGTGATAAGGTTAAAGGGCAGCCTGAATAAACACAGAAAGAAAAAGCCCCTTGTGGATCTGCGGCCATCCAATAACGGCAGAGAGACTGGTATTTAACCTCAGTACCCAACCTGGTGCCCAGGGACTGTTGGGACTAGTAGCTACTATAGCTCCCTCTTCTACCCGGGTCCTCCTCCTCCTCCCCCCCAATCCCACCCAGTCCTCCACCCCAAGTTCATCTTCAAATGCTAAGCAAAGCGATTATGGCAGAAACATCAAGAACCAACTCTCAAAAGACCACTTTCCTCCTTCTAGCACTTATTTCACTGAAGAGGATCTGCACTTGGCACGTCTGAAGCCCCCCGCTGGCTGTACGGGGGGGGGGGGGGGGGGCGGCCAGGCTGTGTGCACGACACCCCCACCTCCAGGTAATCCTCACAGCCACCCTAAGCGACACATTCTCTTCACTCTCAAGCGAGAAGACTGAAGTCCCAAGAATGTAAGGTCACAGATGGCCAGAGGCACCCAAAGCCCAAATATGTGCTCTTCGGGGAGGTTACCCTAAAGCAACAAAGGTTCTCAAGATCTTTCAGGACAGAGGCCACCACGCAGTGGGCCAGGCCGCCTGGCGTCGGCCGCAAGGCCGCTCTGGGAATCTCCGCTGCGGGGCTGGACGCCAGGGCCTCACTGCTCGCGTGGCTCTAGAACTCCTCCCACGGCCAGTTTTCGGTGGATAAGTGCATTAGTCATGGGGCTTTGTTGGCATTGCTGTTGCGATAGAAACTCAACCCAAGCTAGGGGAGACACAAAAGAGAACCGTCCTTGGAATGTTCGCGGAGCTCAGAAGGCCAGCGGGTCCTCGGGGCAACAGAGCGTGGGCTGGAAGGCAACAGAACGGCCCCTCTCCCCTCTGCGTGCGCAAACGTGGCACCAATGTCTCTTCCTTTCCTCAGTTTCCACCCGGCAGGGACCATGGCCTCCGCCAGCCCCTGGGCCCACTGCGTTAGCCCCCAAGAAGAGGAGCCATGTTCTCCAGGGCCAGTTGGCAAACATCCCAAGGGGGCTCCATTTGGCCAGGTCACAGGTAGGTGTCCTGGGTCCACTTGGGTCAAGTCCGGCTGAGGTCAGGGGAGTCGGGCCCACACGCCAAGGCTCCGAGGAGGAGGTGAGGAATTCTCCTAAGCAGGAGGCGTCACTCCCACGAGGGAGAGGTGAGGCCCCTGCACGTGCTGCCTCAGCTCCTTCTCCTACCCTGTGCTTCCTCCCCCTCAAGCCCAGACCCTTCCCCATCCTGTGGCTCTTCTGGGAGGCCTTGGACGCGGACTGTGGTTCACCTTCAGAGCAAGACACTCCTGGCTGAGCGCCACTCTCGGACAAAGCTGCGTGCCGGCCCCTTCACGGGCCACGTCGATCAGCTGTGGTGGGACAGATGCCCACAGACCCTTTGCCAGGTCACCACGGATGGCCCCTAACAATGGCAGTGCCTCGGTTCACCTAGACGCGCAGACCACAGCAGGCACCATGACCTTGCGTGCTTTCCCTACCCCTTGAGCCGCCCTGTGAGATAGGTCATGCTATAGATGAGGACACTGCGGCTCAGAAAGGGCAGGAGACTTTCCCAGTGTGGCACAGCAGGCAGTGGCGGGGCCAGGGCTCGAACTCAACAGCGAGGCCCGGCTACTCCTCCATGACCACACTGCTTCCAGGCACACCACTTCCATGGCAGGACGCAGGCCATGGGTGTCCTCCACCCTGGGACCCAGCCGTTCCCACCAGCACTCAAGCTAACCCTTGCCGTAACACAAGCTCCCGGGGACCAAACCGGTTTCCAAAGAGAAAGAAAAAGAAGAAAAATCGGGCAGCCAGAAAAGGAGTTAGGAAAAAGCCAAACTTGAATTTTTATTCCCATCGAAGAGTTAATGATGGTCTTACATGTTTAGAGGTAGACTTTGTTTATTTATTCATTGAGCAAATAACCACGAATGCCTTCTGTGCGCCAGGCCCTGAAAGGATAGACCAACAAATGGCCTTAGAAGCCATGCTCCCGGGGATCCCTGGGTGGCTCAGAGGTTTGGCATCTGCCTTCGGCCTAGGGCGTGATCCTGGAGTCCCGGGATCGAGTTCCACGTCGGACTCCCTGCATGGGGCCTGCTCCTCTCTCTGCCTGTGTCTCTGCCCCTCTCTCTCTCTCTGTGTCTCTCATGAATGAATGAATGAATGAATGAATGAATGAATGAATGAATAAATAAATAAATAAATAAATAAATAAATAAATAAATAAATAATAAAATCTACCTCTAAAAAAAAAAAAAGCCAAGCTCCCCGTAGGTCCCCCGTTTGACCAGCAGAGGGGGCGAGTGCCAGCTCTGTGACCGCAGAAAATCAGCAGGTGCAACCTCTGCTGATCCCGGTGGCCCAGCTGCCGTAGAACGCAAGAGGCAGAGAAGTCTCAGGTGTCCTTTCAGGTCTCTGGAATGACAGTTAGGGGCCCCCAGGGAAGATCAAAGACCAGACCTAAAGACCGGGCCTGGGAAGTTGAGGAATGTGCACGGGAAGCCCAGGTAGAAACAACCTATTCCACAGACAAAAGGGTCAGAGGATCCAGAAACTGGCAAGGACGTCAGGTGCAGAACAGTCCCCCTTGACCACAGCCAAGCCCTCAGTGACCAGGACGGACTCGTGGGACCCCTACTTTGTAGCCTTTAACATTCTGCTGTCCTCAGCGGGAGAAAAGGAAGGGTTCCTCACCTTTCTGTTACACCAGATTAGGATGGAAGATGCCTAAGATACCAAAATGATTTGACAAGGAAGTGCAGGAGCAAGCAAGGCCTCGGACAGTTGGCAAAGTCACTCGGGACCTGTTGGTCCGGGGAGAGAGCTGAACTCATTGTTCAAGTTGGCGTTGCAAGGTTGGCGTCCGTCTCCAGGTGGAACAGAACGGCCACAGGCCCTACGCTCCCAGCTGCCCGTTGCTCCCCTAAGAGCTGAGCTAGACATGAAGGCCGAGCGACCGCCTCACCCATTCTGCATCACACTGGTGCCAGAGGATCAAAAGGCTGACCAACAGGGAGGGGGGCCTGGGTGGCTCAGTCGGTTAAGCACTGGACTCTTGATTTTGGCTCTGGTCATGATCTCGGGGTCATAGTTTCAAGCCCTGCATCTGGCTCCACGCTCAGCACGGGTTCTACTTCAGATTCTCTTTCCCTCTTTGCTGCCTCTCCCTCACCAAGCACACTCACTCCCTCTCTCTCTCCCCCCACCTCCTTCTCTCAAATAAATTTTTTTAAAAAAACAAAGGCTGACCAACTAAGAACAAACCCCGCAACTCCAAGTGACACCTTCTGACTATAAAATGAGGAATTTGGGCAGCCCTGGTGGCGCAGCGGTTTGGCGTCGCCTGCAGCCTGGGGTGTGATCCTGGGGACCCAGAATCAAGTCCCACATCAGGCTCCCTGCATGGATCTTGCTTCTCCCTCTGCCTGTGTCTCTGCCTCTCTCTCTGTGTGTGTATATGAATAAATAAATTAAATGTTTTTAAAAAATAAAATTAAAATAAAATAAAATAAAATAAAATAAAATAAAATAATAAATAAGGAATTTGGAGGGAATGTCTAACATTCTCCCTACCGGATACATTCTGGATTTCTTGGTTTTCATGAACCGAAATCATCAAGTCAGCTTTTCCATTTCCTTAACATAAGCCACTATCAACCATCTTATTTTCAAGGCAACAACCACAAAATCCCACACAAATTCAAAATCAAAATCCAGGGGATGCCTATATGGCTCAGAGATTGAGCTCTGCTTTCAGCTCAGGGCCTGATCCTGGAGTTCAGGGATCGAGTCCCATATCAGGCTCTCTGAGGGGAGCCTGCTTCTCCCTCTGTCTATGGCTTTGCCTCTCTCTGTGTGCCTCTCTGAATAAATAAATAAAATCTTTAAAAGAAGAAAAATCAAAATCCAGTGAGGCACTAGAGTGAACTTTGCTGCATATAAATTTTTAAAAATTCAGGCTGGGTGGCTCAGTGGGTTAGGCATCTGCTTTGGGCTCTGGTGCATGACCCCAGGGTCCTGGGATGGAGTCCTGCATCGGGCTCTCTGCTCACCAGGGAGTGTGCTTCTCCCTTGCCCTTCCCCCCTGCTTGTGATCTCTCTCTCTCTCTCACTCTCCCTCTCTCTCATACAAATAAAATCTTTATTTTTTTTTTAATTCTAACCAGGACATAAAGGAAGGATGGAGTATAGATGATGACAAATGACTCTGTGTTAAAACTGAATCACATAACCACACTGAGGGGTGGGGAACCAAGGAGCTGATCTAAGTCACCAGCGCACAGGCTGCCTACTGTAAGGCTAAAGAAAACTAAACCAACTGTATACACACACTGTGCTCTAGCTGGTAAATTGGCTTCTCCCAGGGCTATATATTCAAACGACTTTATATGTATGTTAGAATTGAACTAAAACGTAAATTGAAACGTAAATTGAACGTAAAAATATTTTAGGCAGTAGGAACCAAGTTTTCTCCTTGTAGGAGACAAACGAGGGAAGCAGGACGTTTGGCATGAGCTCTGTAGAGCTGGACTCCAGTCAGAGAACCAATCCCAGGCCATGCTTGTTCTAAAGATAAAGGAACCTACGTGTGTGTATACATGGGCTAGTAGTGTGTGTGTGTGTGTGTGTGTGTGTGTGTGTGTGTACACGTAGAAACCTAGAAGCAGTGAGGTCCTGCTTCCATGAGCACATCTACCATCCTGAACCCAATTCTACAGTAAAAAGGAACCAGGGCTCCTTGGTTAGTGGTCAGTGCCAGGGCTAAGGCAAGGAAGATACAAGGTGACAAGATGAGCCTGGAACATCTTGTGGTTCCACGAAGTGAGAATGAGCCAAGGGGTAAAGGAGAAAGGAAGGGATGAAGAAAGGAAGGAGGAGGGAGAAAGAGAAGGAAGGGGGAGAAAGAGAACACAGAGCCCCATCAAAAGGACACAGGTACCAACCTGAAAGAGCCGCACCCCAGTCATAACTGTTGCAGGTAAGATCCACCAGTGGATGGTGCCACGGGTTAAATCGTGTTCCCTAAAAAGAGGTACTGAAGCCCTGACTCCTGGTTTCTGCAAATAGGATCTTATTTGAAATTAGGGTCTGTGCGAATGCAACCCAGTTAAAATGAAGCTGGCTGGAATGTGGTGGGCCCTGAATTCAATGACTGGTGTCCTCATGGGAAGAGCAGACAAAGGCACATGCGCAGGAAAGGCACAGATGGGAGTGAAGCGGCCACAAAGCAAGGGAGCCAGGATGGCCAGCAACCAGCAGCAGCTGGGAGAGAGGCACAGAACAGATTCTCCCTCAGGGACTTCACAATCAGCCTGCAGACACCTCAGTTGCAGCCTGCTGGCCTCCTAAACGGTGAAATAAATTTCGATGGTTTTAGGCCACTCCGTTGGTGGGGATTTGCTACACGAGGCCCCAGAAACTGATACGGATGGTAAAATCAATAGGTAGAAAGCTTAAGAGGAAATAGGATAGGGATCCCTGGGTGGTGCAGCGGTTTGGCGCCTGCCTTTGGCCCAGGGCGCGATCCTGGAGACCCGGGATCGAATCCCACGTCGGGCTCCTGATGCATGGAGCCTGCTTCTCCCTCTGCCTGTGTCTCTGCCTCTCTCTCTATCTCTCTGTGACTATCATAAATAAATAAAAAAATTTAAAAAAAAAAAGAGGAAATAGGATATTTGCCCAATCTCAAAGGATCTCCTCTCAAATGTTAACTGCAAAAGGAAAGACCAAAGTGAAGGCTGGTGGCTACAGCCTCCACCAGATGATCAAGGTTGACATAACTAGTAATATGCACGGCCAACGTCACGTTCCTCTGCTGTGACCCAATGGGGAGGGCGCATCGCCCCTATGGGTCCTTTCCATGACACTAGTCCTCAGTCTCATCAAGAGAACTAGCCGGCAGACCGACGTGGAAGGGAATTCTACAAAATTTCAGAAGGGCACGGTGGAAATCATGGGATCACGGATCCCAAGAAAAAGATGAGAGGCCCATCACCAATCAGCGACCAGACAACTAACTGCAATGGGTGACCCTCGGACGCTACTGGAATGACTGGTGGGATCCGAACAAAGCTGTGCATGCTTAGTCATATTGTGTCAGATTGTGTTCCCATCTTAGCTTTGATCATTGGTCTGTATACATTCAGAATGATCTCCAAATCTTAAAAATAACTATCAGGGGGTGGGGAGTGGTGTTCCTTGCCGGGGACGGGGACGGGGCTGGGGAGGGGAGAAGCAGAGAATTGACATCCAGTGGGGGACAGCTGGCCAGATCATCACTGGTCAACTGAGACCTAAGAAATCAGACACGTTAAAATCAGGCCCAGTATGAATCGTAACTACCACAATCGCATTTTCGTTCAAAAACAACACCGTTTATGTTTAACATTTTTATTTTTAACTCTGCTTTGGTAGTACAAAAGTCGTAAAAGTACAAACCAGACAGTTAAAAATACATCTGACACTCAAAATGGTGAAAAAGTTTCCTTTACAAATTTTTACATCAAGGTGGTAGCCAACTCACTCATTAAACCAGAAGTTAGCCCATCATTAGTGTTTTGTATAGTAAGTTCATGGTGGATCCCCAGATCCTTCCAGAGAAGGAAGAAGAACACAAGCCCTGTAAACATCAGTTGCTTTGGGAACACTTAAGAATTCTTATCAGTAAAAAGCTTATGTGTCAAAACATTGAATGCTTAACTTTTGGCATATTTGGAAGCCAGCCGGACAAAAACTGCTCAAGTATTAGAAAATGTTTAAAAGGTACTCTTGGTATAAACACAATTTTAAATACGGTTGAGTATTCTCTTGCCTGTTGTATTGCTATAAAAAAGTGCTCTGACCTGAATAAAATTAAAAAATAATTAAAGCTGAAGAATATCTTACATTTTAGCCTCACCCTTTGAGGGCATCATAGTTTTCAAGCCAAAAAATGATGTTCTTAAAAAAACTAAAACTATTGGTCTAGACTGCACATATAGGTATTTACAGTAATACACACACACCCAAAATTCCTATGTTGCCCCTTTCTGGACTTCAGTGGGATTTCTTTCCATACCAGTTTCCCCTAGTCCACTGTATAGATGTATGTACACATGTAGAGCTCTTACCGGTTGTCAGAAAAAATTCACATGAAATTAAACCTACCATTCATTTAAAAGGTTGGACATTTTTAGTTTGATGCCATAAACAGAATGGAATGCGTAAGTTTACAGTCAGTACTTGACATATGGAAATCTTCTTTGGGGGTGAAATGAGAAAGATGCTCTTTCTCTCCTAGATCAAAGAAGTGCCCCAGGCATCACACCAACACTGACATGGGGGCAGGTCTTGGAGACCTGCCTGTAACTGGGCGCTCCCAGTCCCCGGCCCACACCTGTCAGAAATGTGCTACTATCTCTGCCTCTGGTTCTTGCAGGGGTTTCGTACACTACATAGCTTTTAAAAATACATAAAAGTAGGGCTTTCCAGGCTACAGGAGAAATGTAACCATCAAGAATCTTTTAAATAACGAGTATGGGTTACAAGACGCAACATAGGAAGTGTCCGAGCAAAACATGCCAGGGGAAGGTATTGGTCCATTCTTCATCAGAAGTTGGGTATCTTTGTTTTGTTTTGGCCTTGGGTTGTCAAAACAAGCATTTTTTTTGTTTTTTTGTTTGTTTGTTTTTTTTGCTGTTTTCAGTCATTTTAAACTATTATCTCCCTTTATTCAATGGATTAAATAAGACTTGCTTAGCGAAAGTTTAAGAAAAAAATACTCTCGATATTTTATAAGTGACCTAGGAGTGGCACGGTGGTGGTGACTTCTTGGTCCAAGAATCCGAAGTCTGGCTTCTGGTTCCATCTGACTCCATGCCCTTCCAGGAAGGATAGGGACCCCAATTTCTCAGGGCTAGACCAGATTATCTACAAGGACCTTTGACCATTGAAGGTTCATCTTTATCTTTTTTAACAGTTAAACTGCAAGAGGATCTTCTTGCAACTAGTTGCAAAATGAGATCTATGGGTTGGGAGAACAGAAGCCGTGCACAGATGTGCATGTATGTGTGTGTATGCGCACACTCACACACATTCATGCATAAACATCCCCAAGCAGCAGCTCGGACTGCACACAAATAGTTCCCCTGCACACAGCGATCATGCAAGAAAAACTGGCAAGGTGTACCAAGGCCAGAAATAGGGGACTGGGAAGTATGGTGGTTGGGAAAATTTTAAAATAAGCTCTTTCCTTCACTGGAAATGTAGTAAATTTTCCCTTGGACTTTTTAACCCAAACCTTGTTTCCAAGCAAACTGAATTCTGTATGTGGCATAGCACAGATATTCCCTTTTAGCTTTTATCCCCATGTCTGCAGACTCCACAACAGAAATTGTATAAAAATTTTTAAAAATTCCCCAGGCAACTTCTTCTCTTGTAAGTCTTCAGTGTCTTTGAACTCTTGAAATAAGGTCACCCCTGCAAGAGGAAACAAAAAAGTAAAGCTTTCCAGAAGGTAAACATTATATCACGTATTAACCCATGTGGATATTTAAAAACACAGAGGAATTGTAATCCATCCTCACCTCCATCTCACCCGACCCCACTGAGTTCCTTCCTCCATTATATATTTCTTCTAGAATTCAGTCTAAAGAAATGTTAAGTACCACAATTTCAGAAAGACCTCATTATCAAGGTTTTGATAGAAAACCAAGAAAGAATTTGAGAGCCGCAGTAGACTGAGGGCATCGGTCTGTTTCAACACAAGCTTCTACAGTGACCGACCGGTTGAGTGTTCTCCTCTGAGTCATGTATCACTTCTTCTCGGGAATGTGTTTAACTCCTTGGCCATGTTCTCCCAAGTAATGAGCATTGGGGTGAGCGTGCTCAGGCACAATGAAACTTCTTTGTGTCAGATAAGGTGGCTCTCCCAAGCCACACAAGACAGGGTCAACTCTAGATGTCCACGGTACACATGAGGCATCTTGGCCAGGATCTTGGAACCAACAGAAGCTCAATGACCAGATGCCCATCTCAGATGCCAATTGTGACTCGAGGGCTGTGTTGTGTGTTTTGGTTCAAACAGCTGGTTCTAGAGTGTTCACACTTTCATTTCAAACGAAGCCCCCAGGAAACTTGGAAGACAGCTTTTTATGTTCCAAAGCTGTTTGCGATTGTTGTTGCTGTTCTTACGAACGTCTCATCTAAGTGACAGACAGTTGTGTGCCTGTTTACAGTCCTGTTTGGAAGACTGGGATAGGACAGGACGGAAATTCTAGCGCTGCCTGTGCCTATGGAGGCATACACATCACACAGGCCACCCTATGCCAGGTTAAGGGAGAAAGAATTGCCCCATCTGCCCACAAATGCTAAGCAAAACTGTATGAAACCAACTTCCAGGAATACAAAGAGCAAAATGCCAATAAAGAGATCTTGATTTACATATTACTTTGTACTTATTTTATAGCTACTTCAATTTTTAAAAATATTTTTTTTTTATTCATGAGAGACACAGAGAGACAGAAAATGTCTCTTTGTCACAGGCAAAGGGATAAGCAGGTTCCCTGAAAGGAGCCTAATGTGGGACACGATCCCACAACCCCAGGATCATGCCCTGAGCCAAAGGCAGACGCTCAACCACTGAGCCACCCACGTGCCCCTACAGCTACTTCAAGATCTAGAGTCTGAGATATTATCATTTCCTGTCATTCTACAGTTTAAAATATTCATCACAGTTATGAGAGAGAGGCAGCGAAGAAGAGAAAGAGAGAGAGATTGCCCAAACTAAAAGGTTTGAGTAAAGGATCCTTATCCCCTTTGCTAAAAAGGAAATAAAACATCATCCCCTAAAACAGAATGCACAGAGTTTTTCATTACGAATGGAAGTAACAATTCTCTGCTCTGCCTTGCTTCAGCTTGGCGTGGCCAAAGTGCAGCTTTGTGCTGTAGAGCTAAACAAAAGCAAGTCTGGAAATACTTTCACTTGAGAGTTGATGAGTACAAACAGGGTAAAGGGAAAGAAGCCAGAGGTGGAGAAACAGAAAAATGGTCCCGAAAGACAAAACAGTAAAAAAGAGGGGTGAGTTTTCAAAGCCAAACTTCAAACTAGGCCATTATCTACAAAACAGGTGTTCAACTATTTTTATATCTCCTCCTTTTATCATCTGCCCCCTTAGACCTAGATTTTTTTGCATCAAGGAAAACAAGAAAGTCAAGGGCGAGGAATGTCAGGCCTAGAACGTAACGTTCTATCACAGCCAGAGGTTTTGGTCCAACTGAGGAGAGCTTCCCATTAAGAGTTCTCTGCACAGATTGAACTGACTTGAAAGCGTGGTCAAAGACTGAGGGCTGGGCTAAGGAAGGATCTGGAACGAGCGGCCTGGATTCTAAACCAGACCCCTGTGACTAGCTGTTGAACCTTGGCCCACTCTGGAGCATTTCCCCAAAGGGGTGCTGGTGGTTTTACAAACGATGATATGCATACAATGCTTAACCCGGGCCAGCAGTCAGGACACTCCCAAGGGCTAGCCAGGAGGATCCATACCAGCATCCAACTGCCCTAAACAATCATGCTGGTTTCAACAGCTGCCTTCTGTGGCTGATTAAAACTGCACCATAAGCAGTTTGAGAGAGGAAGTGAAAAAAATACAAATTCTGCTTAGAGTCCTCATTACTAACACTAAACAGATAACAGAAAGTGAACCTTTCTAAAAACCCTACTAAAGCTACCCAGCACTGACGTGCAGGGCTCTCTCCCTCTTCAAAAACATGCGCTTATCAACAGGCAGCACTTCACCAGGACAGCTGTTATCCATTTCCAGGTAAATCTCTCTTTTATCACAATGACAATCTAGGGTAAAGAAGACACCACATACTCTGCGGCTTGTAAATCTCCAGCTGTGACCTTACATCTTGGGCTGGGTCACAGGTGCATTTCCACACTGCTAAATTTCTACTCATTGGATCCTACAGGTGTAAATAGATCCATATTGGTAAACACATACTTTTAAATGGCATTTCTTTAACAGAGTATGTTAATATTAAAAAGTGCCTTCCTTAAGGTCTTAGAGCAATCAGAAACCATGTGTAGGCTGGCATAAATGCCAGGGTGGGCCGGCAGCAGTGGACAGACCAGGAGAAAACCCTCCACCCACATGTTATTCTCAGTTTCCATCATGCAGGACCTCTCTCTCTCTGGGAAAATTGGTGAGATGACAGTCTTACAGGTGGAAGCTCAAACTGCATGAAATTAAGCAAAACGTCCTTACATTTAAAAGATGACTCAGGCGGTGCCTGGGTGGCTCAGTGGTTGAGCCACTGCCTCTGCCTATGTCTCTGCCTCTCTCTGTGTCTCTCATTAATAAATAAAATATTTAAAAATAAGTTAAATAGAAGATGATTCAGAAATTCCCAGCATGACCATTTCCCTAGTAACACAAGACTTCTGGAGAAAAATTAAGAACCTCAGAAAAGGTGAAGAAGAGGTCATTCTAATTATAAAGGTAAAGCCATAATTCCATTATTATATTAGGGTTCCACAAAAGCCACAATACAGTGTGTGCCTTTGATTAGGACATATATGTGCCTTGTTAAAAAGGATCCTCTAGAAGAAAAAAAAAAAAAACTATCCGGTCCCTTTAAAAAGTAGAAACATGCTTTAAAAAACTAGAAACCTGAGCACCTTAATAGATACTGAACTCAAAGACCTCCAAGGACAGGGTGTCAAGGAAGGAAAACACTCTCTGATTAATAATAACAGTAGGTGACATTTACAAGGGCTTTCCATGTGCCAGGCACTGCCACGCTAACACTCTAGATTCATGAACTCAATCTTTCCAATGACTCCATGGGTCAAGGACAGGTCCCATTTTCCATAGGAAGAAACTGAGGCTTCCAGGGTCAATAACTTATTCAAGGCCTCACACTTAAAAATGGTGAAGCAGCAATTCTAGGGTAGGCAGGCAGACCTGGAAACTGACCCACTCATCCCAAAAAAGCCCTGACACACCGATCCCCGCGGAGACATCCACAGTGTTGCTGAGATCTTCGGTTCCTTCACTTTCCTGCTCCCCACCTGCGTGGGGGGCAACAGAAGAGAAATGCAGAAATAGAAACCCTGGCAGGGCCACTCCCTAGGAAATAGTCCCTGCGGCTAGACAGGAGCAGTGAAATGATGTTAAAAACCTATATCCTAAAAGGGGCTCAGACCCTAAGAAGGTCAAAAGTGTACCTTGAATGAAATGGCATGACACGGAACAGACAGATACAAGGCTACAGAATCATATAGCTGGATTAAGAATTTTGTAGAACACACTTACAGGAAAGAGATGGGGAAAGTTGCTCCTAGAAACAGAGCTAAGATTAGGACAGTAATATTCATACTCAAAGACCTAGAACAACACGTACTGATCTTTCACCAGTAATCTGTGATCCTTCAAGACTCAAACTCCTTAATTAGAGGATTATCAACTACCAAACTCTCATGGAACAATCCGGGGTCATGTGTCCACGGTTCTAGTTGCTGAACATGTGGGGACAGTAATGCCTGCAGAGGGTGGCATTTCGGCGGGTGTGGATTAATGGAAAGCTATCAAGGAGGTACTTGGTGCTCGTAGTCCTTTAAACCTTGCTCTGGTCTAAATCATGTGTTAAGTTTTATAATGTTAATGCCTTTCTATTTTAATAAAGACTCCATGTTTATTAAAAAGCAAATCTAGGCTAACCGATAGACTCATGCTAATGTAGCTAATCAGGGAGTCTCTTTAAGACAATGTTTCTCAGGATGATGGGTCACACCTTCTTTAGAAGCAACTCAACGCTGCCAATCTCCAGATCACCCCCTAACCTACTAAATCAGGACTGATGGGATTGGAGCCCAGGACTCTGGTTTCTCGCAAGGTGCCTTCATGCACATACAAGGGTTTAAGCCAGCAGATAAAACTCAGTACTGTTTGTCAACTGATAACAACCACAATAATTAAATTCATTTCCGAAAGGGCAAAGTCGGCAAACACAACACTACAAAGTTAGCTGAGGTCAAAAACTATACGAAAGAAGTGGAGGAAACAGACATGACAGAAACATTTAAGGATTCAAATATTAATAAAAAGCTCAGCAACTCAATCTGAACTGCAAAATTCTGTAGTTCAGAAGTATTAGACTGAAATAGTAATTTAAAAAATCTTAACATAACCTGACCTACATAATTGTTGAATGACTGAATCACTTCTTAATTTCCTTCATAATAGTTTGGAACTAGAGTTCACCTCATCTGCAGAGGCCTATTTTACTGACCAGGTGAGTAAGCTAGCATCCCAGCTGTTAGGGAATCACTGAGAGATGGTCACCTGGAGGCACGACAGTGTATGTACTATGTACTGTGTACAAACGGCCACCTGGAGGCATGACAAAAAGTGAGAAGATACAGTCTAAAATCTCAAAGAGCTTGGAGCTTATACAGGAAAGCTTAAGTGATCTCCAATCCAAAACGAAATGAGATATGTTGCATGTCATTTCTTAAACAAAACTAGGATATTTTACAACTTGCTTTCTCATCTAATGATACAGAGTAGATGCTCAGCCTCTGTACAGGTAGTTCTACTATACCAATGTGGCGTCCCTACTCAGGTGTGTGGTAACACCCATCTCCTTCCACCCTCTTCAACACTGGGTGCTATCCAGGGAGACCATGTAAACCAGCTGGCCTGGGAGGCCTCGATATACATATGTTTGTTCTATAAATAAGTAGGAATAATTAGTTACAGTGTCCCTTCTACTCTCAGAAGAGTCTCATTTTGAATGAAAGTTACACCGTCATGCTAGTATTAGCATTCATATTTGCCAACTGAAAAGCAAAAAGTGATCTCATTATTTTAGTTTATATTTATTTGATTGCTACTAAGTTTGGGCATTTTCCATGTTTCTTGACCACTGCGTCTTGTGAGGGTTCTGCACCCAATTCCAAGGTGTAGGTGTAGGTAGGGTTTCTCCCATGCCACCAATGCCTGGACAACTAATGGGTGTCCTACAATTCAACTCAACTCTAACTCTACCTAACTAATGAGAGCATCAGATCCCACAAGTGGGCTGCCTTCCACTTCACATGCCGATCACAAGTCCAGACGGTTACCTGTATTTCTGACCAACTGGCTGTAAGTCAGAGGTTCCCATGACCCTCTCCGTGGATTCAAAACTGGCTCACAGGATTCAGAAAACCAGTTTATTCACTAAGTTACCAGTTTATTGTAAAGGATATTAAAGGATATAAATCAACAGCCAGATGAAGAGATACATAGAAGCAAGGTTCTGAACAAAGGAGCTTCTGTAGGGTTTGGGTCCCGGACACAATGGCATGTGGAAGTGTTCTGGTTCACAAACCTGGAAGTTCTCTGAACCTTCTCCTTTCGAGTTTTTTTTTTTATTTTTTTTAATTTTTTTTTAATTTATTTATTTATGATAGTCACAGAGATAGAGAGAGAGAGAGAGAGGCAGAGACATAGAGGGAGAAGCAGGCTCCATGCACCGGGAGCCCGACGTGGGATTCGATCCCGGGTCTCCAGGATCGCGCCCTGGGCCAAAGGCAGGCGCCAAACCGCTGCGCCACCCAGGGATCCCTCCTTTCGAGTTTTTATGGAAATTTCATCATACAAGCATTAAATCACTGGCTACTGGTGATTAATACAAACTCCAATCCCTCTCCCTTCTCTGGAGGTGGAGGGTAGAGTTCCAACCCTCTATTCACATGGTTGGCTCCCTGGCAAACCACCTCATCCTTTAGTTACCTAGGGGCTTTCCAAAAGTCACTTCGTTAACATAAAACAGAAGACCTTTATGGTTCTCATCCCTTAAGAAATTCCAAGAGTTTTATTAGCTCTCTACAAGAAATGGGGACAAACTATACATTTCTTATTATAAATCACAGTATCACACATTGCCACATTACAACTCCTAGTTTGGGAGGGGGTTTAATAATCACAATTTTAGCTTTTTATTATCAATAGTGAGCAACTCTAATGTATATCAATTCAGGAAAAATAAAAATGTTTCAGGTATTTTACATTCAAAATGGAAATAGCTTTTATAAGTAGCATAGAGAGAAAATATATATTCCTACTAATTATATTATCTTCTTTATTGAATAAAACCAATAAGAAATTTTGTACTTTTGGCACACCTGGGTGGCTCAGTGGTTGAGCATCTGCCTTTGGCTCAGTTTGCGATCCCAGGATCCTGGAATTGGGTCCTGCATTGGGCTTCCCACAGGGAGCCTGCTTCTCCCTCTACCTATGTTTTTGCCTCTCTCTCTTATGAATAAATAAATCTTTTTTTAAAAAAAGGAATTTTGTACTCCTTATAGCTTTGAAACTTCTGACATTAGATTTGGATCTTACTGAAAAGTCTAAAGGTAGCTCTTTACTAAGTTATTATACTCAACAACAACTTAAATATGTTTAATATTTAGAAGTAATGAAAAAATTTAAAAATAAATATTTTGCAGTAATGGGTTTCTCAAGTGACAATAACTGGACACTTGTGATCTACCTTAGGATGGTAGGATGCAGTGAACCTTATTCCAAGTTAATGTACTTGACACCAAAAATTATTCTGTATCTGGAAAAAACAAGGGTCCCCTTGGAATTATTTAAATGCAATTCAGCAGTTCCCCATTAGTCTCAATACATCTACAATTCAATGTCTACACTAAGCTATAGGTTGGAGATCTAGGACTTTGAATAGAACCACCTCTTTCTAATTGTCTCTACTGGCCTATGAGCTAGAAGTTCAGCTAACTGTCAGTAAGCCTCTACCTGAGGATCAAATGAATACTACAATACCTATGAATATAAAAAATAAATCACAAACCATTACCTTTTCATACTTTTATTTGTTAATTTTTTTTAAGATTTTATTTCTTTATTTGAGAGAGAGTGCAAGCGAGAGAACATGAGTGGGGCGGAGGTGCATGTCTTATTTTACAAATCCTAAAAATAATAATAATAATTCGAGACACCTGGGTGGCTCAGGATATGGGTATGTTGGGGGATGGGAGAGGGAGAGGGAGAAGCAAACTCCCCCACTGAGCAGGGAGCCCAAAGTGCGGCTCAATCCCAGGACCCCGGGATCATGACCTGAGCTGAAGGCAGACACTTAACCAACTGAGCCACCCAGGCGCCCCTATTTGCTAAGTGTTTACAGCTTAACTGATATAGTAATATTATCTAGCATTTGCCTATGCAGCACTTACTAAGCACCAAGGAGCGATATCCCTATGAGGTAGGTGATATTATTACCATTATCCTCACTTCACAGATGGAGAAGCTGAGGCATCAGAGGCTACGATGTGAAGGGTGACACAGAGAACAAGTGTCAGACCAGGACTGGAGGGCAGGGAGTGTGATTCAGAACCTACACTGTGGAGCTACTTCAGCATCCTATGTCCCGCTACTTACAGAAAACAGGCCCTATGATTCACTTAGCTGTTTAATGTCAGTAGATTCAAAGCCTCGGGTTACAACTTAAGAAAAGTAAAAATCCTGGTGATAACCATTGATTCCCTTTTCTTTCTAGTTCTGGGCAATAATGTCTCTAAAAGCCTTTCATCTTCTGCCTCTGCCAAGCCCCCACAGGCCTGTCGGGAGGCCCTCCAGGGTCTCTGGGAGCCGCCAATGCTGCAGTTGCTATGGTGTAAAGGACAGAGGTCACAGCCTCTCTTTCTTAAGTCCCATCCACGGGCTGACAGGATCCAGAAGAAGAAGAGCTCAGTTGACGCAGGAGTCAGTGGGTCAGCTTCTGATCAAAAATAGCAGGGGCCCTGGACCAGGTGCTGCCTGGGTAGATGCATGCAAGGGAAAGACGGCTTGCCTCAGCGGCAACTGAAACCAAACCAAACCAAAACCCTCCAGGCCCCTACACTATCTGACTCCTGAGAAGACTGACAAATATGTTTGTCTCTTCTGTACCCACAGCAGAGCTGGGGAGCAAGAACTTGGAAAAAACATCATAGTTGATGACAGCAAAGTATGTTTGTAGGGCCACCAAAAACTCTCAGATAATTTGCATGTTTGTTTTGGAGGTATTCCCAATAACAAAGAGGGCACGCAACTTTTTAAAAATGTGTCCAGTGTTTTCACTCCTCATGGCTCAATCAGTGGGGAATAGTAAAAACTCAAGAGTCCACGGATACTATTACTCATCAACTTCAATAAAAAGCAAAGTGTAGATAAGCATCTACGCTCTCACTAGAGGAAGGGCAAAAGAGGAAGCTGTAGATACATATGTGTGTTACGTAAGCATGTCTGTGCACAGAATAATCCTGAAAAGACACAGAGGACACCAGGACCCATGGCTCCCTCCTGGGAAGGAGATTTCGAGATGGTGGTGAGAGAGAAGGGCTGTAAATAGAGTGAAGATTTTGCTTTTTTTAAAGGCCTATTTTTCACTCTGTAGGCTTTATTGCTGCTTGCATATTTTATTGTGTGCATGTCTTATTTTGCAAATCCTAAAAATAATAATAATAATAATTCGAGACACCTGGGTGGCTCAGCGGTTGAACATCAATCTGCCTTCAGCTCAGGGCGTGATCCTGGAGTCACAGGAACGAGTCCCACATCAGGCATCTTCTCCCTCTGCCTGTGTCTCTGCCTCTCTCTCTCTCTGTCTCTCATGAACGAATAAATAAAAATTTAAAAAATAATAATAATAATTCAAGTTCAAACACTTGTCATAACCAACTCACCAGAGAGAGTGAGGGGAATGAAGGGTCAGAGGGTACAGGCTCTGGAAACTACCATCTGCATAACCTTGAACAACACACATAGCCTTCTTACTCCAAAAGGAGGGGATGAGGAGGCATGGGGAGAAAAATCTACATAAAAAACTAGAATGAAGCTTCGAGAAAGTGTGGCCCTTATATGTCCATCTTCTACACTTCCATGTCCCTCAGGCCTGGCACAGCACCTCACACACAGTAGGGGATCAATAAATACTTTATAAAGACATAACTGTACCTGAATTGACCTGAATTAGCAATCACAGCTCCTCTGAGATCTCAAAGTCTATGATCTTAGTCTACCTGTAAGAAACCAGAATTGCTCACAGAACAGAACCTGATGTATGGCAGCCCAAAGACATCAGGGGGTCCCTGTAGGAGACCAAAGGAGCTGTGCCTGGTGAAGGCTGATAACGCTGTCATGACAGCTACTTTGAACCACCGGGCTAAGAGACTGAATGAGGACTTGCTTTACTTGGAGAAAGCAAAGCTCCCTCAAACTCCAAAAGCCCCTGAGCATGTTAATTCCAAATATAGACTGCTGCCCATCCAAGCCCTGTCACTGCCAGCCCTTGGAACTGGGAAAAAGTAATCCCTCTGAGCCTAGTTCTTCATTTGTCATGGGGAGAGTGGAGAGATTAGTACTCATAAGGTTGCACTGAAATTTCGGTCCCTCACTCGGCTTTTCTCCACATCCGGCCAGTGCCTGGGCAGGTGGTAACTTCCCTCCATTTCCAAAATTAAGATGGGCTCAGCGGGAATGATCTGCCACATAAGAACACAGGCATCAACCCAAATACTCCTTCTCCCCTGCAGAAATGTACTCAGCAACTGCCAATCAAGGCAAGTGTCCCAATGTCTGCCTATTTGAGGTACAGTTTCTTCTTATGAATTTCGCTGCCACGGCTCTTTAAGACCAGTGAATCAAATGAAGGGGTTTCCATCAAGCCTGACATACCTTGCTTTCTCAAAAATGTATGTTTTGCCCTGCAAAAAAACACAACCTAGGGAGAAAAATATTAGCTAACAAGCAGTTAGCTTCTGGAGAGTTACCAGAAGAACCACAATGCAAAGCAGTGCAAATAATACAGCCCAATCTCTGGGGAGCCCCCACAGGGACCCTCCAATACATCCCTGTCATGAAGGTGAAAAGGAAGGAGGAGGAGAGGAAGGTGCCAACGGTCGGGGAGGCTGACCCTGTGACCTTGTGACTGGCCACAATGCTCAGGAGGCAGGGAGCATGATCCATGAAAGAGTCTTGGCAAAAAAGAAGGCTTTTATCCCAGAAGTGAGCTCCAGCATGGCAGTTTAGCACAGAAAACTCAGCCCACGCTACCTCTTAATTTAACCGGCCCTCTGATCTGTATAATACAAAGAACAGCGGCAAAACTTTCCAACTGCCCTGTTACTAATTCTGATTCCACCTCCGGGAGGAGGGGAACAATTATGTCTAAGGCCTCTGAGCACAGGCAAGAGAATGGTCCAAATTCCTAAGGGACTTGCCAAATATCGATTGTTAAGATGTCATGAGAATCCAAAACTCTAATATTCTTAAGAAGTAAAAAGGGATTCACAGAATCTCAAACTGATGTTTGAGGAACAGGCTGAAACATAACTAAGACCACCAAGAATGGGATTGATGAAAGTTATTGATAGTAGCACATAATTAGTAAATACTAACTCTGTGCCAAGGACAGATTTAAGAACAATATATCTATGTTATGTCACTCAGGACCAAAAACAACCCTGTTGTAAAGATAAAGACCCTCCGGGGGTGTGGAAGGGTGAAGCAATTTGCCCAAAACCACTGATCCTTAGTGGCACAGGTAAAATTAAGCCTAAACAGTTTAAAACCCTCCTTTTCATCACCATAATAAATTACTAAAGTAATTAACAGAATTGCTTCAGTAATACAACAGCATAAAATAAAAAGCCATGTCTAATATTATGAATTTTTGTTTTGATGAAAAAATATTGTTGTGTACACTTCCCAAATTGATGTCTCAAGGAGAGCCTACCAGAAGATGCAAAAAGGAGCGCATACTTGAGAAACGTATGATATCAAATGCTTACGACAGCTTCATTTTTAAAAAATGAAAGACCAGTGATCATGAAGACAAGGCAGTGGCATTTGGAGCCTGAAAGCGATTTGATTTATTTAACTTCAAAGAACAAAAGCTTATTCTTCTAAGAAGAAATCAAAACACATTTTCTGTGAAAAAAAAAAAGGGACCATTTTAACTGCATTTGCCAAAATAAATCAGGCAGAGAGCAAGTTAGATCTAACTACAAAAAAAGAGCACAGGCTAACGAAACGGGGGGGGGGGGGGGGGATAAAGGGCAGAAGAAACGCCAAACAACAGACTTTGTTGTTTTTTAAAAAGAGGAGAGAGAGAGAGAGAGAGAGAGAGAGAGGCATCCTAAGGCTAGTTTCTAGTATCAATTTCTAATTGAAAAAAAAAGAAACCAAGCCAATGATTAGATATGATTTTGCATGTGAATATTTAAATCAATTCTACACTAAAAATCCAATTTTAAACAAAATCATTTTCCAGAAAGAAATATAACTCTAAAAACTATCTTAGACTGTATGAAAGATGCATAACACTCCTGTCTTACTTTATTAGCTACATTCTAGGGCAAATCTTCCAATTTAGTCCAGAACCAGAGATTTAGGGCCCAGACAGAAAAATGTCAGGATTTCTCTAGTTGGAAAATCAAGGCATGTTAAATAGCCCAAACATACTCCTTTGAGGGGATGAGAAATGGTAAGACATGTAGAAAGAACTCCAGGAATAAGTTTTTTAGATGACAATGAATATTCCTTTCTCTTCTTTTTCAGAGTCCATTCTCTGTTGGGGTCATCAGACATGGCCCCTCAGCAGGTCTCAACCCCAGCAGGCTCTGACCATGGGATCTGCTTTCCCCAGACCCAGATCAGTGGTTGAGCCTGTGATTCCAGCAGTCAGGCTGCCTGGAGGAGGCTCTGAACTCCACCCTTCCTCTGGCAGGTCACCCTGTGCACCCATATCGCTCAAACTCTCTGTGTTTAACACCTCCATTTGCAAAATGGGGCACTTAACGAGCACCCACCTATTGCTGTTATGAGGATTAAATCAGCCGGTACACGGAATGTGTCTTTCAAAGCATGCCGGGTACACAGTAAACACTCAATACACAGCAGGTATTATAATTAAATTATCCTATGGCCCATGAGCATTCATGACATAATTCTCTCCACTTTTGAGTTTGTTTGAAAGTTTCCATAATAAAAATTTTTATTTTTACTTTCAAAATTCATTACAATTGAGGGCTCAGAAAACACATCCCCTTCCTAAGGTCATTCATGAACTCATTGTTGATTTTGGAGGGCACAGCACAATACGGTTACCCTCTACTGAGAGCCAACTACGTGCCACACACTGTGCTGGCACTTGCCTTAAATCAATGGATTTAATATCCTTATGTCATATTCAAGGAAACAGGTTTAAGACGGCTTAACTCGGTCAAGCACAATCTCCAAGTGGTGAAGCTAGGATGTGAGCCCACGTCTTCTGATCAAGTACAACGTTCTTTTACAAAATCTTGGTGGATGACTGTGCACTTTGCAAATAATATCAAATTGTAAATCAGATGTGGTCAGGACTTCAGATGGGTCAATCAAATTCTTAGAGCCAGATACAGAAGAATTTGGACCAAGAAAACCAGCAGAGCAATCCTACTTCTTTTAACCTTCTCAAATCTCAAGTCCTCTCTCTCTGGGCAGTAGACGCCAGAACCTGTGAGGCGGGCTTGACAGATCACCCCGTGCTTCCTGCCTGAAGGAGAGCAGTATCTTCTTACATGTGGTCAGCTCCAACTCCCGACACGCGGCCAGGCTGATGACTCAGAGGCAGACTCTCTTCACAACCAATAGCTTTCTCTGCAGCTCAGTGGGCTAGACCTTCTTCACCTTCCACTTGGAGAGCCGGATGCTTCTCTTCTCAGGATTAGAGTCCTTATGAATTCAATCAGATTGCCTCTCTTTATTTACCAAAGTCATCAGGATTCGAACTAGAATACCTAACATTTACTCTGCTCAGTGAAAATTTTTCTGCCATGATGGAAATGTTCTGGATCTGCGCTGTCTGATATGGCAAGACCCTAGCCAACTCTGGCTACTGAGCACATGAAATGGTACTAGTGCAAATGCAGAACTAAATTTTTAATTTTAATTAATTTAGATTCAAGTAGCCACAGGTGACTGGTGGCTACCATATTAGACCCCAAGGTTCCAGATCACTGATGGAAATGCCCTCCATTCGTGGGTCTTCATGAATGAACATCCTAGGATGGTAGAAGAGAACAGTTGGTCTTGTAGTCAGAGACCCAGGTTCAAATCAGCTTCTCTTTCCAGCTAAATGGCCCTTAACATGTAACTTACCCTTTCCATTCATTTATTGTCTCTTCTGTAAAACTGGGATAATATCCATCCAATCAAGAGATGTTTACAATGGTCACATGCAAGACTTATATCCCTACGATGCCCAGAAGACTTGAATACTGAATTGGCATCAGTGGCTTTTATTATTCCCTTCATCATCCTCTTTCTAAGTCTCTCTTGGCTCCCTTCCCAAGGCACCAGTAACTGGCTGAAAAGTTGAAGACAGACTTTTCTGCTGGTTCTCTTCTTTAAAGAAAGCCCCTAAACTCAGGGGAAGGGGCCAGATCTTCCCAAATGTGAGATCCAAGAACTAACACTGGAAGCTCTCAGGATCCAGAATTCAGGAGCACAACTCTTCCAGATTATTTCCAGATCACCTTCAACCACCCCACCCCCCCGAGCCTGGGCAGATTATCAGAGAAGCTTCCTTGAAAGCCACTTCTCTACTCAACTGTGCCGTACCAGCCATCCTCCCCTTGACCCCAGGGCTCAACTTCAATCTTGCCTCTTTCCTACCTTCTTGAACCCAGCAGTCCACCTCCTCACATCCTACCCTTCCTTCCTTCTGCAAGGGTGACCTCTTCTGCCTTCACATTCAGGCTCTGACGGGGCCACTGGAGCTTTCATAGCATAATCACTCCCAAGTCCTCACACTCACCCTCTTATCCATAATAAGAAACATGAAAGGGGTGAATGCTACTCAAGCCAGAACAGAAAGAAAAGAGTAAGATGAAAGCTAAGCCAGTATCAAATTATCATGAGCCTTTTTCCTTTGGCAAGCGCTGTCTCCCAAAATGAAAACTGCCCAGCCAAAAAAGCATTCATTTTGGGTTTTTAAATCACTTAAAAATATTTGGTTGGAAGAGTAACATTCCTCCTGGGGCGATTTTAAAACGGTGACACATCAAAGAAAACTGGTTTCCAACTCAATTAAAGGAAGACGCATTGGTTTGCTTGCTCCAGCCTTTTGCAAATCACAGTTTACCTAGAAATGACTGCAAGATTATATTTCCCTTGGCCTGCATGGTTTTTTGAAGGACATTTAATAAGCTGCCAGCATTTACGAACCTGTGGTGATTTCACATTTCCAAAGTCTAGATTTCCACTGTTTTTTGCATAAGATCTAGCAACACTTAAGAGCCTTTTGCCTCATGGTAACGCAAGTCCTATGGGTAGGTTTGCCACGATCCCTACCATTCCGCATGGTGTCTTAAATAACCCTCTCCCTCATTATCATGCAGGCCAGGCACCTGGAGGTACACAAGTTTGTGGCCTCTTGGACAGAAGAATAATCACATGCAGTCCCCTACAGCCCCAGCAGCTCTCACTCCCCTGGCCAGTCATTCCTACACGCCCCCACACCCCAGGAGGCTCTCAGCACCTTCTCCCCACCATACTCCCCCACCCCCCATGTCACCAAACTACAACTCACCTGCTACTCTGTGTCACTTCGTTCTCTCTTCACAGGTGTCGCAGGCACATCCCCGTTGACACTGTCGGTCCCACTAACTGACATCAAACTTCTCCGTTCCTTCTGATTTGACTTGTGTTCCACTTTTGTCACTCTAAACCTGAGGGGTTAAAGAGCAGATCTGGTGAGTTTGGCTCTTCCAGGAAATACGAATCAAGAGTGAATCAAAAGTCTAAAGGATCCCATATGAACTCAGCCAAAAAAGTTGGGGAATCAAAGAAGAATGTCCTAATCAATAAGGAGAGGCATTCCTACCCAGCAAACACTCCTGTCCCCTGACCAACTTTGCAGTGGATTTTAGCACATCACACACTCTGCCAGGTACTTTAGAGAGCACAACAATGCATTAAAAAGCATGGTTACCCACATTCTAAACAGTCTCAGGGATGTGGTTTCTAAGAGGGACATGGGTTGACCACCAGCTATTTTAACCACAGAAAGCAGGCTAAAAGCACTAGCTTGCCAGTTAGACTGATGTAACCAAATGTTCACTCAAGAACTGCCTTGAGTGCACCCCTCAGAGAGTCTTATCTCTGCACACACATGGCCAGAGGAGCCCCAACTATACATTTTCTCAGAATCTGTTGGCGGGAGGGTTTCTGTGTGTGTTCAGTTTTCGACTATTTTTTTTTAAAGCAAATTTGGGTTAATTTTCCTTAAGGGTTAAGGAAAATGTTAAGGGAATTAAGGAAGAAATTTTCATGAAGAGTGAAAAGAGACATTAAGGAAATTTACTCAGTTTGACTGTTTTTCTTTTATTATCCATCAAAACTCTGAAGTCTTTCATAATAGCTTCCCTCTGGTTCTCCTCTAAAATTCCCTTAACACTAAGATAAAATAGATTCTTCTTCTTCATCCAAATGAGATCACCAACCACAAGGAGGAGGGAGCCCCTGAGCAAGTAAAAGAAGGATTAGGGGAAAGTTGTAACCACAGATCCACTTGGTCAAAATGGAAGTCTCCCTTTAAGCAACACGAGAAGCCGGTCATAATTAAACACTCACAGTATTCTACGTCCAACAAAGAGAGTTGCATTTGGTTGAAATTGCATTTGCTGAAAATTTCAGCAGATTTTTTTTTAAAGCAAACAAAATACGCTTTGTTTAAACAAGCCCCAGGTTCTCATTACATTCCACATTCACAAATTCCCATGACTCTGCTTCTTAATAAAACAGTGTGGTCATGAGTTGTACTCTTTTGCTGGAAGTGGGAAGCAGCCCTGCAGTCTTCTAGTTGCTTGTGCAACACAATATAAAACTCGACCATCAAAATAACAACAGTAACAGTCGCGAACAGTTGCGTGCATAGTAAGGGCCAAAAACTGGCCTAAGACCTTTCCATGAGTCAACTTATTTAATCCTGCCAGCAACCCAGTGAGGTGAGTGTTACTATCATCCTCATGTTATAGAGGGGAAAACTTAGGAATGGAGAGTAGTGAGTTTGGAAGCAGTCACGCCAGCACTTGAATGAGGGAGATACAATGGGTTCAGGCTACTCTCCCCAGGGAGAAAGAAGGATCCCTAGAGAAAGAAGGATCACATCTGCAGTCCTGTCAACTTTTGCTTCCCCAGCTCGGCTCCAGCACACATACTCTTGACCATTACTTTCTGCTGTCTTTCTGGATGTACCCTCACAAGGGGACTCCTGCCTGAGACTCAGTATGGATACTGTGGACACGCCAAAGCACTCCCCTGCACAAATGCTCTCCATGCAGTTCAATGGATTCATCACTTGAACTGCAAGAGCCACACATCCCAGATGGGCCACCAGGAAATGGTACTGGAGGACTGGAAAAGCCAGGACCCAGGTAAAGTGATCTAAAAGAGAGCAGTCCCAGGAATCCACATGGAACTTATGTGGCAGACACTGCAGAGCCGTGGGCAAGCTCCGCCTCTTCCCTGCTCCCCACGAGCAGACCATGAGGGATGGCCGGGGAACTGAGGTCTAGATAGCAGCATGTAAGCAAAACGGAAATGCACCACTTCCAGGCCTGTCTCATCAAACCTCTTAGGAACAATGCTCCTTGCACTTTCTCCTTCTACTAGCACACCCGGCAGAGCCACAAGGTGGAAAGCACCTGGGCCTCTGGACGGTTACCCTAAGAGCCACCCGCCAATCTTTAGGTCTGCACAAGTGAGATATAAACTTCTGTTCTGCATCTGGCTGAGATTTGGGCTTTACCTATTAGAATAAGAGTGCTGGTGAATCCTGTGTATCAACTTGGCCTGACTAACAGATGCCCAGAGAGCTGGTCCCACATTCTTTCTGGGTGTGCCTGTGAGGGTGTTTCCAGAAGAGATTAATCAGCTCTTGAGTCCATATATAGATTGAGTGAAGAAGATAGCCCTCACCAATGAGGATCGGTGTCACCAAATCCCTTAAGGGACTGAATGGACCAGGTCCATTCCTTTTCCAATGGAAAAAAGTCCAGAAAGGAAGCACAAGGGTTTGTCTTTTCCTGCCCGCCAACATTCACCCCCTGGTTCTCAGGCTTTCAGAATAGGGCTGAATTATACCACCAGCTTCCTGGGTCTCTAGCTTTCAGAGGGCAGATGTGGGACCTCTTGGCCTCCATAATCATGCCAGCTAATTCCTATAATAAATCTCCTCATATATAAATAAATAAATTATATATATGTATATGTATATTATATATATATATATATATATATATATATATATATATATATTAGCTCTGCTTCTCCAGAAAACCGTAATAGAGCAAGTAATTAATTTTTTACCTTAATTAATACACCTGACATCTGATCTAGCAATACCCACCTCTTAGGATTATTCTGCTGTTGGAATATAACCCAAGCCAGGCTTAGGACATCATACTCTATATTTAACAGCTACACACAAATCCACACACCACAGCAAGTACGTCACACAAACCCAAAGCATCAACAGGGATCTTACCTGCCAACAGAGAGGACAGTGACCTCTCCTTGACGCCTTGCATGGCCCTGTTTGGACTTGTTGGTGGGTCTTATGAAGTGCCACCGCTTGTGCCTACACCGATGACACACGTCCCTCTCGACAGCACCTCCCACTGTGTGTAGATGGTGGCCACAGATGTGCTTTCCCGGGGTGCCTCCTGGCGACAAGGGCCCCGGGCTCACAGGCGGGCTCCCAGGAGTGCTGGGGGTCACAGGGCTATGGTGGGAAAACGGAAAAGGCAAAATTGGTTACTTCAATAAAGTCCTAGCTAAGGCGATCTCTCCCCCACAATGCAAGTAGCAGGATTAAATCACAGCTGAGTGTCTGCCTCAGTCTCTAAACAAAGAGATCCCCCGAACATATGGGTCTTGAAGGAGAAAAACACGTATGCTCCACTCAAATCATCAAATGACTTAAAGTAGAATATTTGATCCAGACTGATTATTGCATCAAAGGAAGAAAGCTTTTTGGTCAAGATATCAAAAGTAATGCTTAAGAGATGTTGACAGTGTTGATAATAGTAATGAAAATAGCTAACACTTAGTATTCTAAGCATTTGATACAGTTCATCTGTACAAAACCCCATGAGAGTGGTATTATGAGTTTCCTCATTTTAAAAATGAGAAGTTAAGTAACTTGCCCCAGGTCACACAGCTAATAAGTGATGGATCTGAGATCCAAATCTGGAAAGCCTAATTCTAGAAACCATGCTCTTAACTGCCATGCTATAGAAACAAGGGATACTTGTGCTTTAGAAACAAGGGATACTGAGAAAAAATCCAGCCAGTCCATCCATCTAAACTATAAAAAGCAGAAGTAAACAGGTCAGATGTTGGCTCCCTTCAAAAGGCACATCAGGACTCTGGTCCACTAGAAAAGGAAGGCTTAAAACAGGACAGGGCCAGCCTGACCAGGAATCAGCCCTCTGACGTGGTACAGGTAGGTGTAGGTTTGGCGGGGGTGGGAGGGGTGGGAGGGGGTGGCAGGTCACCACAGAGCCTGAGACTGGGGCCTGGGCCAGCAGCCCCAGAGGCACATGGCAGTCTTACGACAGCATATAAACCAGCTTTTCTGCTCCTGGAAGCCGGCCCACTTGTACTTTCCAAAAAAGAAGTGTGCAGACTAGGGAGATAGTTTCAAACATCCTAGATAGTCAAGTTTTCTGGAGTTCTTCAGGGATGCTCTTTAGATGGTTATATTAAAAACACTCAGCAGTAGCTGAGACCAAAAAAAAAAAAAAAATGTGAAATTAACACCACATTGAAGAAAGTTGAATTCAAAATTTTAATAACATTCATTCAACAAACGTTTATCAAATACACAAAACCCAACGAGAGGCATTATCCATTGCCCCAAGATAACTGAGGCAAACGTGCCAGGAGACAACATGGTCCGAACACCAGGTAGGTGGTCTGTGGTCAGGGCTGGAACATGGGAGAAATCCCAGCTCGTGTGTCCCTAAGAACTATCCTGCCAGAGCTTCCTAAACTGACCTTCCTGCACTTTGAGTGACCTCAGTAAAGGGCAAATCTAACATGGCAGTTGGACAAACACACTGTAGGTATCTAAGATGTGCTGGGTGCACCACCCATAGAGTAAAGAGGAAAAGGTCCAAACTCCCTTTGCTCTGTCCCTTGGTCCAGTCTGCCTTCCTGGCCTTTTTTGCTACTATCCACAGTGTATTCTCTGGCTGCCCCAGACCAGAACTCTCCTGGGCGTGTCCCATACTTATATGCTCCAGTGTTTTTGCCCTGGGCTTTCTCCGCCTACAAGCAGTCCCTACTTCTGTCTCTGCTGGTCATATGCCTGGCTCAGATGGCATTTCTGTGAGCCTTCACGGACTTCCCATAGCCCCACAGAGACCCCAGAGCATCCAGTGTTTGCTTCTCCTGCAGCATGGCCATGCTCCCCATCATAAGGCCTCATGCCCCAGGCTCCATTCCCCACTAGACTGAGCCCTCTGTGCCAAGGATCTGTGAATGCCCAGCCCCAGCACTGAGCAGACATTCAATAAATGCTTCTTGCTGAAGAAACAAACAAAAACTATATAGGAATACAGTTCTCTATAATTCATTAAAAGGGAATATAATCTCAACAACCCAACCAGCCTGATTTTCGCTTCGTCGTCATTATTCGCAGAGGGCTTTCAATGTGCCAGGCCCCATGTCTTACAATAACCCAAGGAAGTGGGTGCAATAGTTATCTCCATTTACAAATGATGGAACTGGAGCTCCTAGAGTGGAGTTAACTTGCCCACAGAGAAATGGTCACTATGTGGTGGAGATGGGACTCAACCGAGGTGCCCAACTGCATGGCTGTTATTTCTTTGTCATATCTCCAACACCGCAATCCTCAGTTGGGGCTGAATTCGCCCCAGGGGGCACTGATGATGTGTGGGGACGTTCTGGGTTGTCACAAGAGGACACCAGCATCTACTGAGAAGAGCTCAGGAGTGCTAATAAAAACCCCACGATGGGCAGGACAGTTGCCCACAGCAAAGAATTATCTGGCCCAAATGTCAACCAAGCCAAAGCTAAGAAATCTGCTCCAGCAGATAACTGGGGGGGGGGGGGGGGGGGGAGTGCCACTAAATGGAGGGGAGAAGTGCTCACCTTTCAGGGTCCCCCAGGCTGTTATCTGCTACCATTGCCTTTAAGACATCAACGTTTGCTAAGGAAAAAAAAAAAAAAGAAAGCAAAGAATTAAAACGAAGTGAATCACACAAGAAATCACAGAATGATCACATCAGAAAAGCTTTTGGAAGGAAAATAGGAGAAGAAAAGCTGTTGGAAAAACATCTGAGTTCCTTCAGGTCATGGAGTCCTGGGGTCCCGGAGAAGGGAGGGTTTCTCCCAAGGTAACCCCTCGAAATGGCACCATCTGCAGATAACTTTCACCACGCAAGAACTTAGTATGAGTGACAGAGGATCCACACAAAGGAAAGCAGATCACACCAAAGAGCTGTGCTTCCTACATATCATTCCAATATAACACAGAAAAATACATTTCTTTCCCCCTCCCAAACTAAAGGGAAATTTACATGCTGCTTTCCGCTGCATTCAACTCAATTTGCCAAATATGTAGTGAGATGTATGTGTCGAGAGACCTGTATTCTGGGGCACGTGGGTGGCTCAGTGGTTGAGCATCTGCCTTTGGCTCAGGTTGTGATCCCAGGGTTCCGGGATCGAGTCCCGCCTATGATTCCCCCCACAGGGAGCCTGCTTCTCCCTCTACCTATGTCTCTGCCTCTGTGTCTTTCATGAAACAATAAATATAATCTTAAAAAGAGAGAGAGAGAGAGAGAGACCTGTATTCTAACAACTTGCATGTGCCCCAATGATTAGCCTTAACCTCTGGACACCCACATTATTATCAAGTCTATCCCACATATAATCAGGGATGTGAGAGGGTTAATTTTCCAGGTGCGCCATTTGGCTTAACTCGGCTTCAGGACCATAGAAGATCTTAACTCTGACCAGATACCTTAAATTTTCAAGAGTTGGTCACACATACAGGTTACCTAATATGGACTGAATCAAACCAGACTTCTAGTGTTAATTTTTTTAAGGTCAGGAGTAGGCTGTCAACCAAAACAAACTGAATCTAAGCTTTTTGAGTCCCCACTCCACACTCCACCCCCACAGACACACATGTTCTTTCTGTCTCTTACAGGGTGGTCAAACTCTCAAGGATGAAAGACTAAGTGAATGTTCAAGTTTCTCTCGGATATTCAATTGGCAAGGCCAAATGTTATTACTGACTCCTAACCTTTTGATTGATTTTTTTAAGTGCTGTTCTCATGAGGAACCACAAATTCTCCAGAGACAGAAGAATAAAAAATCACTATTTGCCATGGGAGCCAACAGCAACATTTAACATTTAACATATCAAATGACATCCCTAGAGAGGAAAATTAACTCTAGCTCCAACACTACTGCTCTTAAGTATTAACAGTTACAGGTTTGTATGGTGCTTCTCAATCTTTTAAAAATTAAAGGATTTTTTAAAATATTTTATTTATTTACTTGAGAGAGATCGAGCACAAATGGGACGGAGGTAAAGAGGAGAGAGAGGGGGGAAAGGGCAGAGGGAGAAGGAGAAGCAGACTCTCCACTGAGCAGGGAGCATCCACGGGGTTGGGTTCGATTCCAGGATCCTGAGATATGACCTGAGCCAAAGGCAGCTGCTTAACTGACTGAGCCACCGAGGTGCCCCAAAATTTAAGTTTTTTAATTTAAATAATTATTGCTCCACCCAGGAGCCTTTTGCAACATCTTTTTCCTAATCACCCCCTTGTGAAATTATAATACTGCAGACAGATATCTGTTTATGTCCTGTACATATAGTTATGCTTTATGTATAAAATAATAAGGGGTTTTTGCCCCCATGATCCATTCTCCCCCTTTTTAACCCTTGCAAATGCTTAGTTGTTTTTTTTTTTTTTTAAGAACTATTAACACAGCATACCATCTTTTCTAAAAGAAATATTCTCTTTGGCCTTCATGACTCTCTATGACAAGGTCCAAACACATTCCCTAACACATGTTCTGACCTACATAAGACTACTCCTGTCATTACTGAAAAAGTGCTGAAATGATTGGCAGTTGTCTTTTCCCACTCCACAAAGGCAAGCTACCCTCTATAAGGCAAATTTAAATATAATCTAGTGATGCCAGTCATTTTCCCTTTTAATTAATAAGGACTCAGAAAATTAATTTTTGTTTAGACAAAAGGTTTGGGACTACATCCAATAATTTGCCAGTTGACACTTATTCTCTCTCTACCATCATTTACTATACTTGGAGACCATAAACATTAAAGACGGGAGACAACAACAGAAGGCATGAAAGTAAAGAAAGCAGTAATAGCTCTCACTTATAAGAATGAGCTTTTTAAAAAACAAAAGTTTAAATCATTGCCCTAGAAAATTAATCACTCCCTCAGAAACATGGGATCAGAAAACGATCAAGGAAGATTATTAAAATATATCAAAATCGTTCCTAAAACTGTTTTTTTTTTTATAGACTTGTGTTGTTTCTTCTGTATTCATGTACCTCGCCCTACCTCTTAGAAAAATTTTAAAATGGTCCCTTGTTTGCCATGAGTGAATTCTTTAAGAGTAGACTCGAGTTTCTGTGTCAACATCATTCACACCCTCCCTGTCTGAGGAAGGTTCGGTATGTGGGGTCATGTGGTTTCCTGGGTTGAGAAAACTTTCCACCATGCTTTAATTTGGTTGTAAAATTACAATGAAAGAGCAACCATCTGATTAAGTTCTATTGAATCTACATCTCCTCCTTGATTGTTACTCATAATTACAATAAGCAATAAAGGGAATGCTCCCCTGTACTTGTCTCCCTTCATGGGTTTCCAGAGAACAGGAGGAGTCAGTTACGGAGTAAGGAAAACCTGGCAAGAATAGGAGACATTTTCTAGAGGGTAATAATTTCGAAAAATGCTTCCACTCTTCTGTCCTGAATCTCTGCCTGACCGTAGATATAAAGCAGTCAAAAGCAGGCAAGAAGAATGTCCTGTTTTCTCTCCCACCACTGTCCCCTTCAAAGATTCCCTTGTGGGGGCGCCTGGGGGGCTCAGTCAGTTGAGTGCCTGACTCTTGATTTTGGCTCAGGTCACGGTCTCAGGGTCCTGTGATCAAGCCCTGAGTTGGGCTTCCCACTCAGCATGGAATCTGCTTGTCTCCCTCCCGCTCTGTCCCTCCTGCTGCTCTCTCACTCTCTCTTTCTCAAATAAATTTAAAAAATAAAATCATTTTTAAAAAAGGATTCCCTTGCAATCAAAGCAAATCCCCCAGGTAAGAACTATTGCCACGACCAAAATTAGAATACTGCTGTGTGCCAGCCACTTGGCCAAAGGCTTTACAGACCTTACCATGTTTGACTCTCCTGACAACTCCAAGAGTAGAAAGAGTCATCATGTCATCATGCCCACTTTGTAGACATAGAGACTGAGGCCCTAAAGCTTAGAGCTGACTGGCCAGCGTAATACAGCCAGCATGACGGACCTGGACACAAACCCTGGTCCATCAGACTCTAGGGTAGATGCTATAGACTCCAATGTTCTCCTTCTTACTTCTTCAATATCAAACACTCAATGGTTAATAGTTTAATGCTTCACAGGATGTTTGCGTAATCATAATAGCAAGTCTCCGCGACATACTTGAGAATAACAACTTATAATGGAATCCTTCTTGCCATAATATAAATTGAGCCTCAAGGTAAGAATTTCACAAAAGGATCCCTCTGCCTGATGTGAATAATGAGGAGCACCTGGAGAATAATCCCAGTACTCTTCCTTGTTACCAGATGACACAGGTTAAGGGCCTGGCAGAGAGCCTGAGCTATAGACTTGCCGGTACTTCCCAAATGCCCACAAAACTCAAGAAAACCCCAGGGACCACCCGTACGCTCTTCAATTCAGTCTACTCAGAAAGACAAATTAAGTTAAGGGTAGCACTGTGGTTAATCCAAGCCTGGAGATTAGCCGGAGAATAATCAGTATGCAGGTCAGCTGATGACTCTATGCCCCTAGAGATTTATCTAAACTAACCTGATTTGCAACATTCAAGACATGATATATTTAAACCATAAACAAGAATGTCACCATGAGTACAGGTGAAATATTACCCCATTAGCCAAATGAAAAATGCAAAGCAGAAAACTACTCATAAATCATGATAGCAAATGTTTTTAAATATGCAAATTAGGCAAAGGAGACCTAAATAAACACGGCAAATGGTAATGGATGGTTTGTACTTCCATTTTATTCCTCTTTTTTTTCCAATTTAAAAAAAAAAAAAGGAAAATTAAATTAACATCAACAGGGAGGTCTAAATTGATACTATGTTCAGAGACTGTTCATGACATAGACAAAAGATTAAAAATGCATTTGTTCTATAGAGGATTGAAGCCTCAAAGCAAACTAAAAAGCTAGGTTATAAACTGGGAAGAGACTTTATGTATGGATCTAATTCTGCCCCTGTGGTCTGAGCACTGGCTGGAAGGCAGAGATGGCCATGTCTGGAAAAGGGTTTTGGGGAGGTGAGATGTCTCCTCATGGCCAAGGAGAACCACCACCCATCCTCAGAGGTCATGGTCACAGGAAGATGAGTGAAGGCAGGGACGAGGGAAGAGAGGAGAGAGAAGGAAAACAGTGGCTTAGCTGTTTCTCTAATGGACCTACCGGTCATTGGTCATCAATGCAAAGGAAACAAAGAGGCCACTTTCCAAAAGGAAAGAACATTACAACAGAAAAGAAGGGACGCCTGGGTGGCTCAGTGGTTGAGCGTCTGTCTTTGGCTCAGGTCACGATCCTGGTCCAGGAATCGAGTTCTGCAGGGAGCCTGCTTCTCCCTCTGCCTACATCTCTGCCTCTCTCTGTCTCTCATGAATAAATCAATAAAATCTTAAATAAACTAATTAATTAAATAAAATAGAAAAGGACTGGAGCGCCCGGGTGGCACACAGTCAGTTAAGCTTTTGACCCTTAATCTGAGCTCAGGTCTTTTTTTTTTTTTTTTTTTTCAAGAATTTATTTATTATAGTCACACACAGAGAGAGAGAGAGGCAGAGACACAGGCAGAGGGAGAAGCAGGCCCCATGCACCGGGAGCCCGACGTGGGACTTGATCCCGGGTCTCCAGGATCGCGCCCTGGGCCAGAGGCAGGCACCAAACCACTGCACCACCCAGGGATCCCTGAGCTCAGGTCTTGATCTCAGGATCAGGAGTTCAAGCCCTGCATTGGGCTCCACACTGGGCACGGGGCCTACCTCAAAAAACACTAATAATAATAAACAAAGAAAATTAAAAAGGACAGACCTCTCCACCAACAACTGTGGGAGGCAAGGAAATTACACAACATACTTCTTCCAGAGCATCAAACGCTTCTCCTCTGCTGCCATGAAGAGAAGAGGCCCACGATGGGCGCCACCCTGCCATGCACTGGCTGTATAAACTCTGGGCCTCTGTTTTCCCATTTGCAAAATAGGATGGCAAAAGGGCCTACCTGCCTCCATAAGGTAGTTTTGAGAATTTAATGAGTTAATGCTTAAGGAGTTTCATCAACTATCATATCTGTGCTTTATCCCCTTGAAAGGAAGACGCTTTCTGTCCCACCCTCCTGACACCAGGAAAGAGACAGTAACAGCAAGTGGTTAGGAACAGACCCTGGAGTCAGATGCTAGAGTTCAAATCTCAGCTCTGCCACCTGCCACCTGCCAGCTGCTGGCATGTGATATTCGCATTAGCCAAGCCCTATGAGCCTCTCGGTTTCTCAGCTGCAAAATGGGAACCAAGTATCTGAATTGTAAGGTTGTTGGCCCCTAGAAAGCCCTTAGACCAGGCCTGGCACACAGCAAACAGTGCATCCTAGGAGGCTGTACATAAGAACTTCAGCTCCTACAAAGTTTTTGGTTTACTTATTTCTGATTCAACAGTCAGGAAGCCACCTCACTCCACACTCACTAAGTTAGCAATTGCTCCAAGCTTTTAGAAACCCCAGGCCCAAAAGTCCCCAAAGGCCCCCAAGCCATGTGAGGTAGTTTCCAATGCACAAGGCACACCATGCCTCACTCTGTGTACCTCTGTAATGGCTGAAGTTTCCATGCCAAGAACATATTTGTGTATTTCTTGTACAAATTAAAAACCACTTTTTATGTAAAAGAAATGTGCACCCTCAAGTGTTGAAGAATAGCATCACCAAGTACTGGTCCCTGAAGGAAGGTCTCTGGAGGATGGAGAGCAAAATCCAAGTGTTCCAATCACTTTTGTTGTTATTTTAAACACCATTCTATTAAGGCTGATTATCTGGTTTTACATCCTGTAGAAACTGGACGCTACAAATTACAAGAGAGGAGAGGTAATGTTGCGTAGTTGAAAGAGACTCACACAGGGCTCTGCTGTTGACTAACCGTGTGAACTCAACTACTAGAAGTCTTCATTTCTGTACCTGGAAAATGGGTATAATACCAACTCTAGAGGAATATCCTGAGGATTAAATGAGATTATGCACATAAAGCACACTCTAAAGAACAAGGAAAATTATGCTGAACCATTTAAAATTGCGTTTTCTCTCAATCAAAAATGCTGACCAACAGCCTGGGCTGGGCAGATGATCTCACTGACAGTGAGGATATCAGGGTGGGACCCCCAGGGAAGGGCTGGGGGCAGAGGAACAGATATTTACTGAGCAGCACAGAGGCATTTTACCTTTTGGACAAATGACTTGGCTGCATCAGCGCACACAGCAGCAGTCAGCTCGGACTAGAGCCCCAAGGAAAATGTTTTCTTTTCAATTCTCAGGAGGACCCCAAAGTGGGGCGATCTGCAGCTACCGGCGATGTGGGCAAGGAGTTCCACACACTCCAAAAGTGTCCGAGGGCCTCACCATGTGCACCTCTGTGATGGTATCCTACTGAGCTAACAGCCAGTGTTTGGAACAAGGACCCTAATTTATCTAATCAAGATTCAATTCATCCTCTATTCCAGAAGATCGGAATTTAGAGTACACTTCAGAGGGGAAAAAATGGTTCCATCCACAAAGGTTAAACTTTTTAAAAGTTTGAACACTTCGGAGCTGATCACCAAACAGGCAAATCCGTAGAGACAGAAGCAGCAGGTGGCCAGCAGATGGCTGGGGAAGGGCAGCGGCCTGGGCAGGGGCCACCTAACGGAGACCGAGTTTCAGCCTGGCCTCAGGACAACCTTCTGGAACTAGGCCGTGCTGATGGCTGGACATCACTCCCAACATACTTAAAGCCACTGAACTGTACATTTAATGACAACTTTTTTATGTTTTGTGTATTTTACCTCATTTCTTTTTAAGTACAAAAAAAATAATACACCACATCTGAGTGCCTATTATACTAGGCACTTTATGTGCAAGACGTCACAACAATGCCACAAGGTAAATGTTGTTTATTACCTTCCTTTGATGGAGGGGACAATGGAGGTTCCATGAGGTAAAGTGACTTTCCCCAAATCAAGGTGAGGCCAGGATCTGAAGGCGAGCCCAAGGCTGGCTTTCTGCAACACTTAGACCTACTGACTCTTCGAAAACACACTTCTGCGAAACTCTCATGATCAGATAATCTGGAAGCGGACGTATTTGTGAGCTTAGGTAAAGGGTGTTGCCAATGACCAGATCCACAAGACAGGCCATACAAATTCTGACCCTTCGAAGCAGTGTTTTCAATAAAACATGAATACTAGACTGTTCTCGAACACCAAAACATCCATACCTTCATTTTTCATGATGTAGTGGACAATCTGCCCAACGGTGTCACTATTTTCATTGACACTGTCATTCAACTCTGAAAGAGAAGGAGGAGGGGACAATGGGTTACACTCGGTCACCTCTGTCAAGTCAACGAGACCTCACTGAACAGTCCCCAGAAACCTCGGCCGTGGCGCTAAGGGTCGAGGCTTTCTTCTTTCAGCCCCCAAATGCCTGACACAGCCCATAGTGACTTCCCTGGCATACCAAGGACCAGAATTATCCATCAACTTCCTCTCAAGTCCAAACACCCACTCACTTTCATGCATGTATGTCAGTCCTTATTACTACATTCCTCCCTCATCCTTTCCTTAAACCTTTAGGGGAAATGGGAAGAAAATAGTTAATCAAAACATACGATCCTCCTTGGATTTTATTTTAACTGAAGACACACTATATAGAGTATGAATTTCTTTTTTAAATCGGGTAATTATTCATCCATGTTTAGAAGACTCTTCTTTTGTTTAAACACACTTCCAAATAACCTAAACTTTGGCTGCGGTGAGTGGTTTGCCCACAAACATGGTTTACTTTAAGAAATTCTGTATATATGACCATCTCTGAAAAAAAAAATCAAACCTCCACCCTGAAACTGTGTAATTTCAGGGAGGAAGGAAGAGGGAGGGTTTGAAATATTCCACACCCTCATTTACAGAGAACAAATCAAGGTGTGCAATGTCCTATTCGTGTACCTGGAGAAGTGGCTTCTCCATCCACAGTCAGCTTCCTCCTCCATGAAAATGCACATTTGGTTGGACAGTGCAAACGCTGACTGCTAAGGCAGCCTACAGAGCATCTGTTAAGGAGGGGAGGAGGAGGCTCGCTTTCTGTTGACAAACACTCAGCTTTGGTTTGCTCATGAGCTACACATGACTCATCCTGCAACCGGGTTCTCTCTCTGCCTCAAAGGTCAGTGGGGGTGGGAAAAACCAACAGGCCAGCAGGCTGGCAAAGAATGAAGAAGCTCCCTCTGCTCTGCTCTGCCCTTTGGGTTCTCTTGAAAGGTGACTGACTCCAAAGGTCCCTTTCTGCAAAAACTGCCCTTTGAAGAACTGAAAGAGATATGGAAGGTTAGCTACTACTCCTCATGGCCCAAGTCAGGAAACGTCCCTAAAGAATGTTGAAAAGAACATCTATGGAGAAAACAGCATTTTATCTCTTGGGTTTTCCCAAACACTACCTAACAACGCCATATTAAGAAGAAAAGGTAAGACACCCTCAAATTAATACTAAGGCACCATTTCTTGTCATACTTTTACTGCACAGTTGACACCATTACTTATTTAATAAATATAAATTCCAATCACATAGATTTAAGATAGAACACCCCCAGCAGAAGTAATATCACAAAAGTGATAAGAGCTATTTAAATTTCCCCTTATTAGATTCTCTTTTAATAAAAATAGTAAGGATTAATATTTACGGAGTCGCCCCAGGTGCCAAACACCAAATGCATCTTCTCTCTAAATTCCACAATAATCCTACAAGGTGGAGATTACTGTCCTCATTTAAATTAAATTAAAATTTTAATTAAATTGGCATTAAATTAACTAAGATTAAATTCCAGTTAAATTGCACATAGCAGAAGTCCAGAGCATATGTAACTTGCCCAGAGCCACAAGTAATGAGCTAGTAGGTATTTAATAAGTGAAAGCCAGGTTCCAGGTGTGGTTACTACAAAATCTAGACTGACACACCACCATACCACCTAACATTAAGATGGATCATTTTGGGGGCACCTGTGTGGCTCAGTTGGTTAAGCACCTGATTTCAGCTCAGGTTGTGAAATCGAGCCCCTTGAAGGGCTCCATGAAGGGTATGGAGCCTGCTTAAGATTCTCTCTCTCTCCCTCTGCCCCTCCACCTCCCCCTTTTCTCTCTCTCTCTCTCTCTCTCTCTCTGACTCTGAGAAAAAAAAAATGGATAATTTTGCTTCATAGAGCTGAAAGTATCTGTGACCGATTTCTCACTTAAAAATCACCTTAGGGGATCCCTGGGTGGCTCAGCAGTTTAGAACCTGTCTTCCACCCAGGGTGTGATCCTGGAGTCCCATATCGGGCTCCCTGCATGGAGCCTGCTTCTCCCTCTGCCTGTGTCTCTGCCTCACTCTCTCTCTCTCTGTCTCATAAATTAATAAATAAAATCTTTAAAAAATAAAAAAATAAAAATAACCTTCACTTGGGCCACCTGCTTAGCTCAGTCAGTAAAGCATGTGACTCCTGAGCTCTGGGTTGTGAGTTCAGGCCCCACACTGGGTGTGGGGACTACTTAGAAATAAAATTAGAAAGAAAGAAAAGGAAAAGGAAAAGGAAAAGGAAAAGGAAAAGGAAAGAAAAGAAATCCACCCCCCCATCTCCATAAAAAGACTGCCAGTATTTACCTATCTTTTCAACCTTCTCCTCTTCCACCTCTTGCTCGGCTTCTGTTGTACAACGATAGCCCTTCTTCTTAAGCAGGTGACAGATGAGGACACCAAATAGACCCATGATGAAGAACACAGGGACAAGGGCATACGCGATATATTCTGGGTGTCCATTCCCAGTATTGTTAGTGGGCGCCGGGGTCGTCTCTGTCCTGGAGTGCAATGTGTGGCTGCCACCAATGTCTACAGAAAGAAATACACATGGTTGCATCAGATGTCTGCCCAGGACAAGAAAAGCCTGAGGACCCTGGGAAACGCTCACATCAAATTGGAGTCTGCTCCCAAAACCCAGGCCATGCAGAGACCAGCGGGTCTGGCCATACAGAGCACAGGCTGAGGGCCAGGCTTGGCTAAAAGTCCAAGTTCCCATCTTGCCCCTGCTACTCATAAACTAAGTCCCACCCTGGGGCATTTCTTTAAAACCTCTCAAGCCAGCCTCTGCTGCTTCATCTGCAGCAGTACCCACACGGTGAGGAAAGCAGGCAGAGTTCAGGTGAAGTGTCAGGCACAAAATAAATATAGAATCATCTGGTGGCCTTAGAGCCTTCCCTAAGCTTAGTGGTTAGGAGCAAGGACCCAGGTCCTTGGGTTCAGGTCCTGACTCCACCACCCAGCAGCAGTGCAACACTGGGCGATAACTTAGCACCTCCATGCCTCAGTTTCTTGTGAAATGGGCATACTAATTAGAACCTATCCACCCTTCTAGGGTGTTATGAAGATGAAATAAATGCACATAAAACATTTAGAACCATTTTTACAACATAATAAATGCTCAACTACACAGCGGGTACCATCTGAGGCACTTGTGATATATCACGGAGTAAGACAAACAAAGATCCTTGTCTTCATGGAGCTTATGTTTTAGAAGGGCTTAGTATATTGACAGATTTAGAGTATGAAAAAGAGAGAAAAGTACAGGATGGTGTCAAGATTTGGGCCTGGGGTGCAAACATGTAAATGGAAGCATATGCATTTTTTGTTCATTCACTTATCCTAATTAAAATTTATCATATGTCCATTAGGTGAAAGGCATAAGGCTGGGAAGTGGATACAGTGATAAACAACATGACTTGGCCAACAACATCTTAGAGCATGTAGAGAAACATCAGAAATGATCCCTAAACAAAACACGTGGGCAGATCATCACAGACTGAGAGAAATGCGGTCAAAAGTATACACAGGGCAACAGGAGAAAAGCTATACACAGGGCAACAGGAGAAAAGCTAACAGTGAGGACCTAGTTTATGACTTCAAAAATAGGGCAGCTAGGAAGGGGGCATCTTTTGAAGAAAAGGAGAAATTTGCTTGTGGACATGTCCAAGTATCACATGGACTTATCACCAAAGGTGCCAACAGGTCCCAAGAGGTCCCTACACATGGGGACCTGAATCTTCTCTAGGAAGGAGAGTGAGAAGCAGAGAACCTGGTGTGGACATCAGGAGACATGATCAACAAAGACAAGAGACAAAGAGCCAACCAACTACATAGAAAACCAGCAAGGTACCAGCCCACAGACACAAAATGAGAAGAGAATTATCAAATGAAGGTCAGGTAGGACGAAGAGTAAAGAAAAACGTCATATTTGATCGAAATGAAGTGGCATGATTTGGAATACTCAGGTTCTCAAATGATGAAACGAAGTTCTCTGCATCAGGGAGATTCCTGATGTTACTTAAGAAACCCAGAAACTGGAAAACTAGATACATTTAATTACAAGCTCTCTCAAAGAGTATTTTGATTAAAAAAAGAATCTTCATGGCAATGATCGTATGGGGCAAATAGAAGGCGTGAAATAACCACATTTCATCACTGCAGCAAATAGTATTCGACAGAAGCCCAATTTGCAAACCAGAGGCTGTACAACAAAGGGCTATCAGTAGTTCATGTGGAAATACCCATTACCTTTGAACAGGAAAGGAAACTGTTGGTTTCTTAGGTTTGTAAAAGGTTGCATTCATTATTTTATCACACAATCTCTAGAATTGGGGATAACCTATATTTTTTTTCTGATTATTCTTCCAGGAATCAATATATTAAATGGATGAACAAATAAAGGGAAGCACATACCCACACCACCACACACACATATACACACACACACACACACACACACACACTTCCCTAACCATATGCAAATATGTCATCCAATTTAGGATTTTAGTAAAAACCAGGAACCTTTCTTTAATGCCCTTTACAATTCTAAGTGAGTCTTATTAATTAATTCCTTTTTAATAACACATATTCCATGCAACAGGAATAGTTGAAGCAGACAACTTCTAAGACTGAGAGAGTTTTACTCCGAGTCACGGCCTGTTTCAATCTGGAGGGGATAACCAATTCTCTTTGGGGGGCACTAGGAAGACAGAGGAAAGCGGAGAGGCTCGGAGTTGAAGCCAACAGTCCCTCCTGAATCAGGTGGTTGAGAATGTGTCTTCATTAATTTGACATGCAGCAAACCCTTGCAAACACTACATATTTAGAGTCCATGATTTATAAACAGTATCAGTCACTTAATCTCATGTAATTACTGTACCATGGAAAAACTGAAGGAGATATGAATCTAAATTAGTGAAACATGAATTACAGAGAGATGCCCTATAGCACTGAAGTTACAAGGTCACACTGCCTGGCATAAATAACAGCGTGGCCACCTACTAGGCATGTCACCTTCGGCAAATTATTTAACTGCTCTGTCCTCAGTTTCCTCATTGTGAAACAAAATCAAATGACTGTACCTTTCTATAATGATTTTAAAACATGGCCCCAAATCTTTTGATTCTCTTCCAATGGAAAAGTCTGTATCTCCTCCCCTTGAATATATCTTCTGGGCTCCGCCCAGCCAATGGAGTATGTTGGAGTGATGCTCTGTCAGTTCCCAAGCTCCAGGCCCTAAGAAACCAACAGCTTCCACTTCCTGTCACTCAGGGCACTTGCTTTTGGAACACAGGCACCATGCTGTGAGGAAGTCCAAGTGTCCCCAAGAAAAGAAACCAATGATAGTCATCAACTTGCCAACTATGTAAATGAGCCATCCTAGAAGTAGGCTCTATGGTCCCAGCTGATGTCACGTGGAGCAAACGTGAGCCGTTTCTGATGAACCCTGCCCGAGTTGGAGGTTCCTAAGCAAAACGAGTGACTCTTGTTTTAAGCCACTAAGATTTGAGGTGATTTATTATATACCAAAAGTAACCAGAAGACTAACTCATGGAGTCATTATAAGGATTAAATATACTAATACATAAAGCACTTGGAAGAATGTTTAGGAAAAGATAAGCGTCATAAAAGTGTTTAGTCACCAGCTTGACAGAACTGGACTATCCACTAGCCACAAGAAGCTCTTCAAATTTAAGGCAACTAAAATCACAAAGTAAATATTAACAAATAATGCCTAAAAACATTTGTTAGCTTAGGTTAATTTAGCTTTCCTTCAATTTATGCTAATAACTTGTTTAGAGACACCGGCCATCTTTCTCCTTTACCCCCAGTTGAATCATATCTGAATTATAAACAAACTGTTTGAGCCCAAATTCATAGCAGGAGTTGTTGCTGCATTATTTATAAGTCAAAAAATGGCAAAAACCTAACTGTTTGACAGTGGAATAATAAGAAAATATCTAACTTAATCATTGTCTACCCATTTGATGGAATAATACGCATCATTTAAAACTATTCATAAAAATTTTGCAAAGACATGAGAAAACACTGAAATTACGATGTTGAATTCAAGAAACTTAACTCAGGGGTGCCTCAGTGGCTCAGTCAGTTAAGCATCCAGCTCTTGATTTTGGCTCAGGTGATAATCTCAGGGTCCTGAAATCGAGTCCCATATTGGGTTCCCTGCTCAGTGCAGAGTCTGCTTGAGATTCTTTCCCTCTTCCTCTCTCTGCCCCTTCCCTCACTCTATCTCTAAAAAATAAATAAATAAAATCTTTTCAAAAAAACGAAAAGCTTGATTCAACATCTTACTTGCAGAATGGTTCAACTATTTTAAAAAATGCATAAAGGCATAAAATGTACAAAGCAATGACCAAAATATTAAATGATTCCAGGTAACTGAATGGGATAATTTTAAACTTTATTTTTATACTTATCTACAATTTTGCAAAATTCACATGTATTACTTTTGTACCAAGGTGGTAGAAAGACAAAGCAGAGGTTGTCAGTTGGGAATCAAAGACCCCTTTGAAAACATATACTGCTATGAAGGCTCCTATTCCAAAGTTTTGCCTCTAAGTTCTATGGGCTCTGAACCCCAAGTTCATAGAAGGGCAAGTGACTTGATCAGGATAATGCCCACGTTTCTGCATGATGAGTCATATGGCAGACATAGATGCCATTCTCTGAGATGGGAAATAACCTGAAGAAAAAAGAAAAAGGAAGTTTGCCTGGTGTTGAATTTTATTTCCTCCCAATTCAAATGCTGAAGTACCCCAAGTACTTCAGAATGTGATCTTACTAAAAGACAAGGTCCTTACAAAGATAATCAAATTAAAATGAGGTCATTTGAGTGGACTCAAATCCCATTTGACTGCTGACTTTATAAAAGGGAAAATTTGGAGGCAGGTGAGCACAGAGGAAGAATACCATGTGAAGATAAAGGCAGAGATGGGATGATGCTTCCAAAGGCAAAAGAAGGCCAAAGATTGCCAGCAAACCACCAGCAACAAGGAGAGAAGCATGGAATAGATTCTTCATGGCCCTCTGAAGGAGGAAACCTTGCCGATCTTGATCTTAGAATTAATTCTACCCTCCAGACTGTGAGATAATAAACTTCTCTTGTTTAAGACGCCCAGTTTGTGGTACTTTGTTCCAGCAGCCTTAGCAATATACTTGGCATGGAAAGGACAATATCACGAGCTCAGTTTTGAACATGTGGAGATAGAGGTAAGCGTATGGAAAGCTAAGCCTATGGAAAGGTAAGCATATTTCCACGACTAGTTGGAAGATATCCATTAAGCAACTGGTTCTACTCCATGAGGAAGCTGAGGAAGAAAAGCCAGGGCTCTCCTCTAGAATGTGGAGGATAGAGATTCCAGAAGGGATAAGCAGTCAGCGAGGTCAGATGCTGCAAGAGAGCAATTAAAATAGGAAGGAAATGGAAAATGGGGCAGCCACTATGTAAAACAATATGGTAGTTCCTCATAAAATTAAAAATAGAACTACCCTGTGATCTAGCAGTCCCCCTGAGCCTATTTATCCAAAAGGACTGAAATCAGGATCTTCGAGAGATACCTGCTTCCCATGTTCACAGCAGTATCATTCACAGTAGCCAAGCTATGGAAACAACCTAAATGTTCACTGATGGCTGAACAGATAGAGAAACCATGGTGTATACAGACAACTCAATCCCCTTTAGCCTTAAAGAGGAAATCCTGCCATATGTGACAATGTATATATTTGCACCTGCAGGACACTATGCTACATGAAAAAAGCCAGTCACAGAAGGACAAACACTGCATGATTCCACTTTATGAACCATCCAAGAGTCAAATTTATAGAACCAGAGAGTCACACGGTGGTTGCCAGGAGTGGGGGAGAGGAAAGTGGGTAGTTGGCATTCCACGGATGTAACATTTCCGGCACATTTTACGACATGGGCCTGCTGTTAACAATACTTATCCTGCACTTAAAATTTTGTCTAGAGAGTGATCTCATGTTAAATGTTCTTAACACAATTTAAAAAAAGAAACAAGAAACAAACAACCTAAGAAGGCTCTTTAGAAAAAGAATTGAGACGTGCTCAGATGAATCAGGCAATGTAGAAGAACTCATGGGAAACCATTAGTTTCTAATTTAGGAAGCCAGTGGAATTCTTTTAACTTTCTCCTTGTTGTACCTTACGTCCTGTTTCTCTGTAGTTTCTTGAAATAAACTTAAAAATCCTAAAATACATACACATATACAATGAACAAATAAAATAACAAATAGGACGGAAAAACGATCCATGGGAGAGCTTCATGGCCTTGGAGGGCACAGTTTTTCAGTAGCCTGGAATGTAAGACTAGATCCCCTGGGTTGAAGAATAGAGACTGAGCTCAGTTTACTCTTCCTGGATGCCCAGTAGGAGCAAAAAGAAGCTGAGAGGAAGAAATTTCTACTTGGTGTTTTGTTTTGCTTTGATTTGGTTGAAATCAATGTATTTTTTTTTTAAGATTTTATTTGTTTATTCATGAGAGACACACACAGAAAGAGAGAGAAAGGCAGAGACATAGGCAGAGGGAGAAGATGTGGGACCTGATCCCAGGACCCCAGGAGCACAACCTGAGCCAAAGTCAGAGTTCAACGACTCAGCCACCCAGGCACCCCTAATCCAACATATTTCTATACAGAAGGAGCAAGAGGGAGAGACTGAGAAAGAATATGGAGTGATAGCCTTGAGAAGATTTCCATACAAAGAAGAAAGATCAAACACTGGAACAAAAACCAACCCACTTCTTCCTGAAGCAGCGGGTCTGAGAGTTAGAGCCCCCAACAGTGGGCTGGAGAAGTTGAGGGAACAACGTGCATGACATCTTCCATTTTCTCTCACAATAAGTAAGAAGAGATGACACCTGTTGAGACCAGGGGGCGGCCGGGCAGAGGAGCAGCTCGTGGAGACAGGGAGGCCTGGCCAGAGACTGAGGGGATAGGAGAGGACAATGAAAGGACAGGGCACTGGCATTCAGGGCACAGCCCAGAGGCATACCCCAAATCTCCAGCTGGGCTAATTAATAACCCATAGGGAGAAGTCCATCCAAGCTGGAAAGCCCAGCACAGTAAGGGACCAGGAACCAGAGTCAGAACAGAAAGCAGACAGAGCCATGGTAAGGAGGGGAATGGTTCTGAGTGAGATGGTGTTCCAGAAGAGACAGTGTTCCAGAAGAGACGGTGTTCCAGAAGAGATGGTGTTCCAGGAGAGACGTGGCTCGGAGTAGTTCACATTTCTATTACCAATAAACCTAGGACATAGAGGTATATCCTCATGTTCCAGATGGGGAAAGCAGGCACAGGAAGGTAGGATGACCTTCTCAAGGTCACACCGCTACCCAGTGGCAGTGCCTGGATTTAAACCAGACAGGCTGGCTCCTGCCTGCTTCTAGACTGTTTCCTCTTACCTTCTGGAAGCCTTGGTCTCTGGGCATGTAAAACTAGGACTTGTCATTGGGCACCATCCAACTACAAATGCCTGTTTGAGGTATATTTTAATTAGGGTTCTTTCAATAATATTTCATCACTTAATTACTTTTCTGTTACATGCGAAATGCTGGTTTGCTCTGGTATTTTAGAACTTAGGTTAAGGCTTCCCAAACTTCAAAACTGTGGGTTCCAATTAGCACAGCAGGAAGTAGGACAGGTTTTGAAAATGCCCAATGCCAGATTCCAAAGAGGTTCATGGGAAGAACAACTACAAAACTGCCTTTTGTCCCCCATCTCTGACTTCCCTCCTCTCTCCAACATCACAGCTCACCTGACAGAGGCCACAACCCAGGTCGACCCAGCCTCATCTCGAGCTGCCCCATGCCCAGCAAGAGCTGCCGAAGCAGAAAGTTCTTGGCTCTCACTGATAAATGTGATTCCCTTCCACAATATTACGAGTAAAAAACATCCAACAAAAGCCAGCATTTATCAAACTCCTCTGGGTTTTTCCTACCTGGCCAGCTTTGGTTAATTCACTGCATTTTGAGCACCCACTCAAATGTGTTGCATTTTGCCAAGATCCCATTAAGAAAGTCACAAAAGAAGACTTGATATAAAAAGCTTGCAGATGGCAAGGAACTGAGGAAGAGGTCTGAGGAATGGCTCCAAGTCAATCCACAAAATCAAAAGCAGTTTTTTTAGCTTGCTTCCAAATAATACTTGTATTTCCAAATGACCTCAGTGGTCACAGGAGCCGAGAAGGAATAGCATGGAAATGGCATTCCTCAAACCCAGTGGGCATAGCTCAAGGTTGCTAGACAATGGGGAAGACGAAGCTAATAACTAGAGACTACAGATAAGGAGGTCCTTGTGACCTCTCCCAAGCAGCTTTGTTCCAACCAAGGAACATTTTGATGCTTCTGAAAGCTATCCTTCCCCTTTTATCAGGAAAGGGTATGCAGTCTCAGAATCTAGGGTTTCTCAGCAGAATGACCCGACAACTCTGTGATGAAAAAGGCACTTGGCTAGTATGTAGATTACCCACAGAGTTTGGTTGGAAAATCGCTTTTAAACACACACATACACACCCTATTTTGTTTTTAGTGAAGATTCAAATCACAGTGCCCAAGAGCAAGCTATTTTTGGTCTAGTTTACTAAGATCCATAGACGTACATTTCCCTAAAAGGGAAATAGCCACCTCTGTGATTTGAACAAGTCACTTTACCTCTGTGGACCTCAGTTTGCTCAGCTGAAAAATCATGAGCTGGAGCCAGTGGTTCTCCATGGTTTCCCAACCTTCTCCAGCCCTATCCACAAAGTGTGACTGGTGATTAAAACACAAGTCCACCCGCCCTCTTGTGTCCACAAGGCAAAATCCCCAAAGCTCTGAGAACAAACACTTTTAGGATTCATTCCATAGCAAAAACTAAATCCGACAGACTCATTGGTGGCAAAACCTGCTCTGATCTCACACGAGGCTATTTACAATCTCTATTCCAATGAGTTTGCTGCATAAAAATTAATGTGTTTCGTTAGACCTCGGAAGGGGGGGGTCTATCATATGTAGAGTTTCAGCAGGTCACAACACTATGAGGTAGGTACTGTCCTTTTAGAGGAGGAGAATCACAGGTTCAGGGAGGGTATGTCACTTGCCCCAAATCACACCAGTTAAAAGCTGGTAAGAGCCTGCATGCAGCTTAGCCAGGTGCTTGAGGACGGGGCTCCTGACCAGCCTGCCCACTTGAGCAGGACTGACCTATAGCTTCTGCAAAACAACCTCCTTTATTAAGTTAACTGTTTAAACACAGTTTAAATCAACTACATACACTCATGCAAGGGGCAAAATGCAAAGCAAACTCTACAAAACTCAATCATCCCCAAATTATTTCTATCTTTGGCTACAGAGACAACCCAAGTCATAGAGCCTTCAAGACCATCCCCGGACACTGCCAGTTATAGAGACCCGGCGGGGATCCCTGGGTGGCGCAGCGGTTTGGCGCCTGCCTTTGGCCCAGGGCACGATCCTGGAGACCCGGGATCGAGTCCCACATCGGGCTCCCGGTGCATGGAGCCTGCTTCTCCCTCTGCCTGTGTCTCTGCCTCTCTCTCTCTGTCTTTGACTATCATATATAAATAAAAATTAAAAAAAAAAAATTTTATAGAGACCCGGCATTCACGCAGACAAATTGAAAAAGCTTAAAATATATGGGGGAGAACAAACGAGCTTAGATTGAGACGGGAAGACAATGGAAGTCAGTATATAAATAAGTGCTAAACTTTGTAGTGAAACTTAAGGCAGCTGCCAACTTCTAAACAGCTCCCAGATAAACAGCTGTTCCAGCCCCTCCCTCCCCCACTCCGAAACTGTGCCCAGGCAGGGAGGAGATATCCAGATAGGACCCAGCTGCCCAGGGTCCACCCACCCATGACACAAAATCCTTCCCCATGCATACAGTACAGTCACTCAGTTACCATTATTTTGTCAAAGTCTTTGCAGTGCTTCATGACACTGGAGCACAGAACTCTGATCTGGGCAGCAAAGACAACCTGGGGGACAGAGAGAGGCCTCGAAGCTTCCTCTGCAGGATGTGCATACACCACCAACGCCCAGCTATGAATCCTCAATCTACAGAAATCTTCAGCTAAGAGGTCCCTTGAAAAATGAGGCTGTGCCCGGGGTTTCCGTTAATACCTGTGTGAGATCAGCTGCCCCCTGGAGATGCCAAAACAGAGGGCCCAGGGCAGAAGGAGCACCCCAGGATCTGGAGGCAGGCATGAAGAGTGGGACAGGGAGACAGGGAGGGACAAGCAGCCAAAGATCTCAAAATATTGCCAGAGGCCAAGAAGTTTTCTTCCCTTCCCCAGTACTTGGCTAAATGTTGGCTCTTGTTAGAAACTAAAATAACCAAATACAGTATGTAAACGATGACTGGGGCCTTGCTCAAGATTTTAATCAATAATAAAAAATTTCAAAGCAGCCATAAAGTATATTTTGAGGACAACTGAGGAAACTGGGTTAAGGCAGTATTAGAGACGTTACTGTTTATTTTCTTAGGTATAATTATGGTATTGTGGTTACGTAGAAGGAAGTCCTTAATCCCACAAGAGGCATGATAGAGGTAGTTAGGGAGAAATGTAATAATGTCTGCAACTTGATTTCAAATAGTCCAGCAAGGAAGTAGGTAAACAGATGGATAGCTAGGTAGACAGGGTGAGCAAGCAATATGGCAAAATGTTGACTCTAAATGATCAGTATACCAGGACCCACATTATGATTCTTTCAACTTTTATATTAAAAAGTTCACAAAGTCCCATTTTATCCATTTTAAATTTCCCTTTGTGGGAGCCTAATTTTTTTTTTCTTTTTTAAAAGATTTATTTATTTACTTAAGAGAATGAGAGAAAGAGTGTGCATGAGCTGGGTGGAGGTGCAGAGGGAGAAGCAGACTCCCGGCTGAGCAGGGAGCCCAACATGGGGCTCAATCACAGGACCCCGAGATCACGACCTGTGCCGAAATCAAGAATCCGACACTTAACCAACTGAACCACCCAGGCGCCCCCTAATTATTATTTTTAACGGGAAAATGCACTTGAATTTCCATCCCAATTACTCACAAAGGAATGTTTGGAGCACAGCCCAACCTTCAGCTTCCGTTTCTTTGTATATGTACCATAGGTGTGGGAAGGGAAGCAATTAGTGTGATCCAGGAAGCAAAGGGACTTTACGTTAGGTTTCAAAAGAAAACTCTAATTTGGCTGGATAAAAAGGGAACAAATGTTCTTGACAGGCAGGAGATTGAGGAGCAAAAGCAGGAGATTGAGGAGCAAAACTGAATCACTCCTGAACCCCAGGTAGCTATCGGAAAAAAAGGATTAAAACTAAGGTAAGGTTAATATCAAGATACAAAGATACTTAAAAATAATGATGGATACTGTAAATATTTCTCATCATAGGTTTCAACTGAAACTAGAAGGGGAAAACTTACTTTGCAGAGTCAGAGAAAGTCCCTAGCACTGAAAGTCCCTAGCACTCTCCACAACTGTGTTGGATTCATCACTTGAAGTTATTTTAAAGGCTACAGAACTCCCTGACCAAACACAATTCCCCAAGGACATCAAAAGATTGAACACAGGCCACAGGCACAACCCCACAGACGCTCCTTGAGAGAGGATTAACTCTAGGATCCCACTGTTTAGAGAAGCCAACATCTGGATCGTTCCTGAACCTTCCAGAGTCCTTCAAACAATCGTCTGCATTCAGAAGACAACAGAAGGCTCATCTGACCAGACCGCATCCCAGACTAGAACGAGGTCAACTTGCCGTTACCTGCCTTGGGACACAGGCGAGGAGGCCACCAACCACAGCTCCAAAGCAGGGAAGGCTGAAGAGCCCCCAGCGGACCCCAAGCTGCAGGGCACATCTTGGGGTCTTCAAGATGGGTGTAAGCAAAAGCAATGCTCATGGTTCAGGGCTCTGTAGGTTCAGGTAGGTCTTCTCATTACCCCCTGACCCTGCACTCTTAGCCACGGTCTCATAGGGCCTGGAAGAGTGGAGGTGGCCCTAAATTTCATCCAATGACACATACCTCACCGTAAAGAGGTAGGTTAAACCATCACCAGCTGACCACAGAGCTGGGCTAGAGCCCAGGTCCACACCCACCCACTGTTAACACCCTTAAACCCTAAAAAGGCTGCCTCTCTCTAAATGACCCTACTATGTATGATGAATACTGAAATCAGCATGCGTCTTTTTTTAATGTAAAAATCTTCATAGAAAATGATTACAACCAGTTAGAGCAAAATGAAATTTAAAATAAATTCATTTTTTAAAAAAGATCTAGCAGCATAAAACTACCCAGTATTAATTTTTAACTGCAGGGCAGCCCGGGTGGCTCAGCGGTTTAGCGCTGCCTTCAGCCCAGGGCATGATCCTAGAGACCCGGCATCGAGTCCCACGTCGGGCTCCCTGCATGGAGCCTGCTTCTCCCTCTGCCTGTGTCTCTACCTCTCTCTCTCTCTCATTCTGTGTCTCTCATGAATAAATAAAATCTTTTTTTTTTAATTTTTTTTAACTGCAGAGGCAAAAGATCACTCGAAAGTGTAATGCTGTTTTACCCTCCATAACTATAAAGGTGAAAGGAAAACTCCCATCTGTTGAAAAGCATCTTATTCACAGCTGTTAGGTTTTCATATTATTCCTAAGTATTGTACTTAGAAGCAATTCAATAGCTGGCACAAATGTAGTATGTACTAACACTGTGAGTTACACGGCATCTAAAAATCTTTCAGAAAAAGGAGAGAGGAAGGGAAAGAAAGCGAGGTGCAGGACGAGGAAAATCTTCAATCATACTCATTAGCTAGAGGCACCATACGAGATATAAAAGTTCCCACCCTAAGGACACTTGAAGCTTTTACAGTCATTACTTTATTGAAACCTCTAATCCCAGGGAGGTAGCCAAGAGGGTGGATGAGATCCTCATTTTGCAAGTAAATCAATCGGTGGCCTAATATAACATCACTAGGTAGAGGCAGGGAAATGAGCCAGACAGAAGAACCACGACACACCTGCCGACACTTTCCCCACCCCCTTCACTATAACGCACATCACCCAGGCACACAATTGTGGTCAGAGTGAGGAAACCCAAATGTGACACAGAACTCACAGGAAAACCCTGGTTTAAGTCAAACACACCTGTCTCCCCCCAAGTGGAGGGGAGGGTGCCCTGTTTTTGCATGTCATCCCTCTCGCAGTTCTGGAGCACTGTGCAACCCCTTAACCATTTGCTACAGGGAACCTGTGAAGCTGGGAAAGCACAGTCTATCCCCTCCCAGAAGGGCTCCTGGGTAACTGAGTATCCACTTTCCCTGTAACTCGATCAGCAGTTTTGTCAAGATGCTATTTGTAGGACAGAGTGTCCTGTGTACTTACACTCCCATTTGCCAAATACTGACAGTTTTTAAAAACCAAAAAAAGATTATTTTCAGAGCTGGGCAACTGATACAGCCTGTAGCTTTACACACTTGTTGGGTAAGCCCTTTCTGAAAGATGTTAGTATACCAGCAAGCCCCTGTGCTCATAGAAATCAATAGAAGGTTGCAGTTAGCAAAGACTCAAAAGAAGGCTGCAAATAGCAGCACATTCCTAAACCCAGCTTGGGGAATTGGCCCTCGACTAGATTTTCATGGGGCTCCATGACATTCCAGATGGCTAGATGTGTAAAGGGATGACAAACAGAAGAGGAGTTTACACGCCCTTACCAAAGCCACTGCCCACTTTTCACAGGGTTGCAATTCCTACCAGATCTGTTCGTGTACACATTCCTTGCAAGAGGCCAAGCAGGGACGAGGTTAGAAATTACTTATACTCTGGGAGGGAGCGAACGGCAAGTGTCAGGACGAAACCACTAAATAGGGAGAAGAGGACAAGGCCAGTTGGCCTGTTTTCAGCAGAAACAGCAAGAGCGAGGGTGAGGCAAGGGGGTCCCTTAGGAACCACTGACTCCTCCAGAGCTTCACCGAGACAGGGCTGGCACAGAGGACCAGGCCTCCAGGATCTAGGTCCCTGGGTTCTGGTATAACCTGCCCCTGCCAGGATCGGAGTTCAGCCAAGTCATTTCCACCTTCCAGAACACAACACAAACTAACCACGTGGGAAAACAACTCGGTGTTGCTGAGCAGACTGGAACTAAGCATGGGTTTCAAGGAGAAGACTGGCCGAGAGACCACATCCAAGGCCTCAGGGAAGTCCAGCCACTCCAGCACCAGCTGCTAAGAACAGTGGACCTTACTGAGGGCTCCTTATGTGCCAGGCCTTTTTACTCCCATTATCTTTCTTTTTTTTTTTTTTTTAATTGTCATGATTCTGAGATAAGTGTTATTATCAAACCCATCTTAGAAATGGGGACATTAAAGAACAAAATATTGGAATGCCTGAGTGGCTCAGTCCATTAAGGGTCTGGCTCAGGTCATTATCTCAGGGTCCTGGGATTGAGCCCCACTTTGGGCTCCCTACTCAGCAGGGGAGCCTGCTTCTCCCTCTCCCTCTACCTGCCGCTCCCCCTGCTTGTGCTCTCTCTCTCTCTGTCAAATAGGTGAAATCTTTAAAAAATAAAATGAAGAACAAAAGATTGAAGTCAAGGTCACTCATCTGGGGAATGGCCAGGACCTGAACCCAGGTCTATGACAAGCAACACCCATGTCCCGCACCAAAGCTGCTCCCTAGAAAGAACGCAGCAAAAGCAGAAGCTAGCATGTTCTCAGCTGCTCTGTTTATTCAACTTGCTCCTTAGCTCAGTGACCCCAGGTTAAGTCCATTCATTTCCTGTGCCTCAGTTTCCTAATCCCTAAAATGCAGACAATACGAGAATCGTTTCTGAGCATTAAATGAGGTGAACTTGGGTTTACCCAATGGCCTAGCACAGAGTGAGTGCCCCATAATGCTGGTTTTTATTGTTGCCATGATCATTATGAGTGGTAAAAACTGTAAAGGCCTCACAAAGCTTACAGCTCAGCTGGGGACACAATACCAACCTGCCAGAAGGGGCAGTGAACCACAGGAGCCACACTTGGAGGAGGCTGGGTTAAATGTGGGGGGACACAGTCTCTGCATAGGCCCCACAGGTGAGGGCACAGCTGCCACCAGGGGCTCCCGAGGCAGCAAGGCAGGGACAAGGCCTCCTGTCCCACCCACCCGGGCCCCGCAATCCCCCTCCTTCCAGGAACAGGAAGAGGAGCATGATTAAACAGAGAGCCACAAAAGTCCTCAACACAGGATTTTCCCATTAGTCACACTTGGGCAGGCAGGGCTCCTGCGGGACAGGCACGTGGCCTGCCTCCTGGGAACACGGGCACCGGGAAGGCGAGATGAGCAAACGGGGAGCACCAAGGTCACGACCCGGACAAGGTCCTCCGGTGCGCAGCCGACCCACTAGGGCGGTGGGAGAAAGAGCAAAGCAAAGGGGGGTGCGGGCTAGGAGACAAAACAAGATCACTCTGGAAAAGGCAAAGGGAGGGGACGCATAACCAGAAGTAATTAGGAAGACCCAAGACAAAAAGTGGGTTTAAGGGGAAGACACAATGTGAAGGTCACTTAGCACAAAACTCCAGTAAGAACTCTGAAAACCAGCCCCAAGGGTTAGACCCAGAGTAAAATACAATTAATAATAGTCACATATTGGGGATCCCTGGGTGGCTCAGCGGTTTAGTGCCTGCTTTCGGCCCAGGGCGTGATCCTGGAGTCCTGGGATTGAATCCCACATCGGGCTCCCTGCATGGAGCCTACTTTTCCCTCTGCCTGTGTCTCTGCCTCCTCCTCTCTCTCTCTCTCTCTCTCTCTCTCTGTGTGTGTCTCTCATGAATAAATAAAATATTTCAAAATAATAATAATAGTCACATATTGATGCATCCTTTGTATAAATACCATGCCCAGTACCTGACAGGTATGAACTCATTTAACCCTTACAATAACCCTGTGAAGCAGGTACTATTTGTTTCCACTCCACTTTGCAGGTATGAAAACTAGAGCACAGAGACGTCAGGTAACTTGCATCAGGTCACACCGCTGGCAAGTAGCTGATGTGAGATTCTGATCCAGGCGTCTGGGCTCCAGAGCATCATACTCTGTGCTCTACTGCCTCTGAAGTGTGAGGTAACAGTTCTGAGGTTCAGTAAAGTTCCATGAAACGGGACTACCCACAGCTCATCTCTAGTTGGGTTGGAGTCTTAGGTAGAAAATCTATGAGTCATCATTAACTCATCTAATTCGATAGTAAAGCTAGAATTACACAATGGTTTTTCCTAGCGAGACTATCATTAAGAATGAAAATGTGTTAAAGTTACATTCTTTAAGTCAATCTATCTATTTTTTGGTATCAAGCACAAATTTTTAAAAATCCTACCATTTTTTTTAAGATTTTTATTTTATTATTTATTCATGTGAGACAGAGAAAGAGAGAGAGAGAGAGAGAGAGAGGGAGAGGCAGAGATATAGGCGGAGAGAGAAGCAGGCTCCATGCAGGGACCCCAATGTGAGACTTGATCCTGGGACTCCAGGATCATACCCTGAGCCAAAGGCAGGCACTTAACCACTGAGCCACCCAGGCGTCCCAATCCTACCATTTTTTTAAAAAGATTTTATTTATTCATGAGAGCCAGAGAGAGGCAGAGGGAGAAGCAAGCTCCCCATGGGGAGCCCAATGTAGGACTCAACCCCAGGACCCCAGGATTCCGACCTGAGCCAAAGGCATATGCTCAACCACTGAGCCTCCCAGGTGCCCACCCTGCTACTATTTATAAAAAGCAAAATCAAAAAGCCATCCTGACCTATTTTTAACTGTTATAATTGTTGATTACTCGGAAATCCTAAACCTCCCTTTGACTTCTAAAACAATAGAAACGATCCCTGTGAAGGGATCAGATATGTCATATCCCTTTGTCTAAAATTATAACAGTTGTAAATGAAAAGTGTTATGCAAAAAAAATAAACGCAAAGCAGGATTTTGAGCCAATGTGATCCCAGTTTTATTGAAGAAAAAGATGGCAAAATGTTTACACTAGTGTGGTAGGATTTTAAGTTATCTTCATTTTCTTTTTAGTGTTTTGTATATTTTGTTGGTAGAACTTAGAAGTACCTTTTTCTTTTTCTACTTCTTGCATTTTCTAAAATGCCCTGCTGGTAATCACAACAGTTGTTTTTCTTAAAACTGCAGATAAAAAGTCAGTAAGAAACTTGCATTACTCTTAGGTTGAACCATAGGAAACTATTGTCACTGTAGGTCAAAATACTCAAATATTGGTGATTTCCTATGGTTCCACTTAATACTAATATTAATGCTGTAGAGGTAAACCATAATCTTGGAAATCCCTTACTAAGAAACTATTTACAAGAGTAATCACTAATATTTACATAATAGATATTTCCACTGATTGGGGGCAGAAACAATGTGATGAAATCTTTGGGTTGGGGCACCTGGGTGGCTCAGATGGTTGAGCATCTGCCTTGGGCTTAAGTCATGATCCCAGGGTCCTGGGACTGAGTCCCACAAAGCGGGGAGTCAGCTTCTCCCTCTCACCTCTACTCCTTACTCATGCTCTCTCTCCCTCTCTTTCTCTTTCTCTCTCAAATGAATAAATAAAAGCTTTAAAAAATATATCTTTGGGTTACACCAGGACAGAAGGGTCAAAGAAAACCACATAGTGGTATAATTTCTACTTTATTATACTATAAAACACAATGTAAGTACATGAACAAGAAGGCACTGGCCTGCCTTCTCATTTCTTTTCTCTCCCACTATATTTCTTTTAATGCCTTTTGAGTCCTTATCTAAATAGTAACCCACCATCGTTTCAAAAAGATTCCTCCAGGCACAATGTTTTAATATTATGAGTTGGTTTTTCCAAACAGGAAAGACTTGACTGTTTCATTTTCCAACTATCAATTATCCTTCACCAACTGAGTGTCCTACAATTCAATTCAGTTCTAACTCCCTATTACTGGGGCTAGTGCCAACCCCACAGGTCTCAGGGCTCGGTCCCACAGGACCACCTCCACTTCAGCCATCAGCTACAGATGGTGTCCCCAGGGTAACCAACTACAAAGTCAGGGATTCTCAGGATCGACAATTGGCTGAAATAACTTAGAGCACTCAGGAGAACTCTGATGCTTAGGATCACAGTTTCACTACAAAGGACAGCACTCAAGAATGGCCAAAAAGGAAGGGTTGCATAGTTTGTGGCAAAGTATGGAGGGCAGGGGGTTTCTCTGGACATACCACCCTCCCAGCACATCTGTAAGTTCAGAGTTTTTATGGAAGTTTCTCGCATAAACATGATTGATTAAGTCACTGGCCATCGATGAACTCATTCATTAGTCCCCCTTCCTTCCCTAAGATTGGAGGATGGGACTCAAAGTTCCAACCCTCCAATCCTGCTGTTGGCTCCTCTGGCAAACAGCCCCCATCCCGAAGCTATCTAGGAGCCCACGAGTCAGTCATGAGCATAAACTCAAGGAAAATAAAGGGTCCATTATGAACACCAAAAAATACTCCTTTCTCTCTCCAAAAATTCCAAGGGTTTTAGGAGGTCTAGGCCAGGAACTAAGAACAAACACATATATGCTTTAATATTCCACATTGACTCAAAGTCTGGAGTCTTTGCTCACTTACATATCAAGACACAGCACTGAACAGCATGGAAAAGATCAACTCTTTTATCATACGGTTCAAGCAAAAGAATTCTCTTGTCTTCCCCATTCCCACTCCCCCCCAGGAACCGAGTCACACCACCTCTACTGTCTCCATCATATGGAGGCACCTAATGTATCCTCGTACTTTCAAGCAGATTATTTTCCTCTCCCAAAATCAACTTGGTCTCATCATTGTAAAAAAATTAAAATTAAAAAAAAAAATCAAGGGACAGAAGAGAAACACACTTGCCAGAATTGGCAGGGGGATGAAGCCCTCAGCCAAGCAGGGTTTGAGAAATCACCCCAGTGCTGAGCTGCATGTTTTATTTAAAGACACTGCTCTATAGACACTGATGGCCAGCACTTGCCCTCCTGACCAGCAGAGAAGCGAAAACAATGAGAACCTGGCCAACAACAGGGGGAAAGACAGAAATGCACAACGGTCTTCTGAAAACAAATGCTTGACGATGAAGGATTCGGGAGTCAAGCTGACTTGTGCAACTTTGGAGGATTTACTCTAACGTAAGACAACTAGGCAATGAGCTAGCTTTCAGCACCAATGAACACTTCCTGGCCCTCACACCAGCAGGCTGCACACTGCACTTATTTCATGATTCCAGCTTCCCAGCGGTCCTTAAACCTCAAAAAACTGTTCCTCTCTGTGTCATATGTGTTATATTAAACCTCTACGCCATGTGTCATATTTCTATCACTTACAAAGGACTATATTATTCATTTTATATGCCAAACAATTCTGAGATGCATTTAGAACAGATATGCCCCCCCAGTCCTCCCCTCCCACCCCCCATCTCTCTATCTCTGTCTCTCTCTCTCTCTCTACAAAGCAGCAATTTAGAAACAAGAAGGAAGAGCAATTATCAACTGCCTTGCTGAAGTACTCAAACTCAGGACTTTCCTGAGCTCAGCATCTGGGGCCCTGCCAACCCATCCCAGTGCCTGGGGTCCCCTTCTGCCCCCCACTGTCATCCACTCCACCACACCCCAAGTCCCCCATTGCCTACACAATAAAGTACATAGTGTCTGGAGCTCCACAAACTGGCCTCAGTCCCCCTCAGCGATTTTCACTGAGGAACTCTCTGTTTATACCAGGTCTGCACTGACTTCTCCTGTCCTACCTCTACACCTCCACACAGGCTGTTCCTTTTGCTGGGCCTGTCGCCCCTCCACTCCCTTTGGGTCCACTTACAACGCCAGGCTTTAGGCATGGTGAAGTCCTTTCCACCACTCTTATCAGAAGGCAAGTCCCTCCCTCTTCTGTGATCCCACACAGCCCTTTGTAGATCTTGGATGGTACCAAACTCATTCTCCATTATTCCACAATGATTTGTATTCAGAGCTTATCTTTCCCTTCTGAATCACAAGTTTGTGGAGGACAGAAACCAAGCTTGTGGGTTTTCTTGGATTTTTTTTTTTTTTTTTTTTTACTTACCTACACAGCACTTAGTATCTCAAAGAAGGCCCTTTGTTTCTTAATGAAGCCCACAATGCTTATAGGGCATATCTACAGGTCTCACCTGCAAAGATACTAACTCGGAAATCCTGCCTGCGAAATAGATTTTACCCTCAGAATCCCACTTCCTGGCTCTCTCACCTAGCTTCCAGCAATCCTCAAGGCCTCTTTTTTTTTTTTTTTTTTTTTTGTATCCATGCTTGTTTTGTGTTTTGCCTTTAATAGAGGAGGAGGAGGTTGGAAAGAATGAAGGAAACAGCAAAGGAATTAAGGCTCTACAAGCCTATAGCACAAACTTGCGAAGAAAAATGAAGGAATGCCTGTTCATTAGCCATCTGCCCCTTCACCAATGCCAGGAAATTCCGGGCTGCTGTTTTTATAGTGTAGATAATTCACATGATTGTGTTGGAGACTTCCAGCTATGAAGGGCTGTTAGAACATTTGAAAATTAGCGTTCCCAAGTTATATCGTGAGACAGAAAGCCCAGTGAATTCTCGAAGCTTCCACCCCTTACAGGAATCTCAGAGAACCACGTTATGTTTGTACATATGCACGGGGGAGGAAGGCATGTTACCAATATTGAAAAGGATTTTTTGTTTGGAATTCTACCTATCACATGACATTTTATGCAGAGGTTCTTTATAATCTTCAACCACTCAGCTGAGCTCATCTGGCCAGTTAACAAGGGTAATGGCATAATTGTCTAATTTGTGTCTTTTTAGGAAACTGAAGTCAGTTTTTCCCTCATGACAAAACTTTTAAAATTTCATTTATAGGGCAGTCCGGATGGTCCAGCAGTTTAGTGCTGCCTTCAGCCCAGGGCGTGATCCTGGAGACCCGGGATCGAGTCCCACGTTGGGCTCCCTGCATGGAGCCTGCTTCTCCCTCTGCCTGTATCTCTGCCTCTCTCTCTCTCTCTCTCTCTCTCTCTGTGTCTCTCATGAATAAATAAATAAAATCTTTTTAAAAATTCATTTATAAACCTAATGACATGTAAATTGAGTTACTCCACTCAAAGATTTACTCAAGACAAAAGGATGATTCCTAAAGAATTCCTTGTAAAACAGCTCATTTTCCACTAAAAAAGCAGAATCTACATTCGATTTATACCTTCATTTTCTCTTTAAGTAGATGGACCTACTATGAAAAAGGAAAAAAAATTAAATATACAACCTTCCTTTTTTTTTTTTTACCTGTGATACTGAGCATGCAGTACATGCAATTTCACATAATAATAAAGAACATTTGAGAACAAGGAACATCCATCTAGCTGTGGCTTCCCCTCATCCATGGCATGAGCAAAACATTTCACTTCTCTTCATCTTGCTGATTCCTCAGTAAATCTGTTTCCTGAGATACAGCAGCCTGCTCCTCAGAGAGGCTGCAGAAATCTGATCGAGCAGTGAAATATCTGAGTTCTCTACACCTCGCTAATGCCAACATTTTTTACAGGTATCAACTTAAACTTCATTCCCTCCAGACATTCTTGTTCAACCTGTACTAGAGTCTTCATCCCACTCCCAGCCCCAGGTTAGGCACTTGGGCCAGGTGCTATACATACTAAAGACACTTTATCATTAAGGCCTGTTGGATCATCTTCCGGATAACCTGCTAGTTCCATAAAGTCACAGGCTGAGTCTGATTATTCACATTACTTCATCCCCTGTGGGGATGTGGGGACTGTGGGGATGTGGGGACTGTGTGCAAGGCACCTTACTAACTAACATTTGCTGGACTAATCATTATGCCGAAGAACCAACCCGTGAAACAAGGGTCTAAAGGAAAGATCTAAAGTATTATAGAACTTGATAATACACACATTAGTAGATGCATTTGACATCCTGGTTGTAGAAACAACTGAATTCAGTTCGCCTCTGAAAACAGTTTCAGGAGTGGATTTGGGTTTTGAAAACTTTCGCTTTGAAAATTTTCACTAACACTTCCAAACATATCAATGTCCTCCCATACTTACCTGATGAAGCAGCACTTGCTTACTTTTATTATCATGCTTTTTTTCTCAATGACCAGAGTTTTCCACCTCAGGCTTTGGGAACAATATGGCCCACAGAAGCTGGCAGACAAAACAGCCTCTTATTAATTCGAGAAGGGACTATAGCTAACATTTGTGGGTGAATATTGGAAAGCCTAACCCTTCGCTTTATTGTAAACAAAAAGCCGAGTGAGAATACCTGGATTCCAACTCTGGCTTCCTTCCTTCTAGCATTTATGTGTCTGCTCTGTGCTAGGTCCTGTGCTTGGATCTTAGCCGTGGACAGTGACCAAGACACATAGACAGGTCCGTCCCCTCACCAAACCTAATGGTCGGCTCCTCCAGGAACTGCAGGCTAATGCTGTTCCTGACAGGTCACTGAACTTCTCGGGGCTCGGTTTCCCCATCTGCAAAGAGAGGGGGTTAATTGCAAGAAGACCACTAAAGTCCCCTCTCACTCTAAGGTTATATGGCTAAAAAACAACACAATGGCTCCATAAGTCAGGTAGCCAAAGTCATGCTTCTCATGTCCTGCTCATCCAGATCCAGAAGGCTGGGAAACCAGCATGAGGACCAAGGGCAAATGTGGACCAACGAGCCTTATCAGAAGCAGCAAACTGGAGCCACTTCAATGGGGAGCCAGCTTTAAGCCAATGGGGAGAGCCCTAGACTGAGCAAAGGAACCTGCTTAAGTCCCAGCTGGGCCAACTTAGTGTCCTCAACTACTAAATATGCTTTGGGGCAATGGTCCAGGTCCCTTCAGGCCCTAATGCTACAGGATTCTACTTCCTCATTCCAACATGCATTTTTTCCCAGCACCACCAAGCAATAATTTTATTGTGAGGCTATTTACCTGGAGACAGCATCAGGTCCCACAGGTTAAGGACTCAGTCCTCCGAGACTGCCCCACCCCCCACCCTGGATGCCAATTCCGAGTCCAAGTTGTCGCCCTGTGCTTCGGACCCCCTATCAACAGAGGTTCCCACAACCCTGCCCCCCCACCACCACCACAGCTTGGGTGCAATGAATATGCTAAAGCGCCTCACAACACTGAGAGAAACACTTGACTTACTGGACCACTGGCTTATTACGAAAGCTAGAACTCCAGAACAACCAGCTAGGAGAGGTGCATACGGTATGTTATGGGGCAGGGGCGTGGAGCAGCCATGCTCCCCAGGTGCCCTACTCTCCACACGCCTCTGGCCTCCACCAATGCAGAAGCTTGTCACATCTTGTCCAAAAGTTTTTTAAAGCATTTCATCAGAAGCTCTCCCCCCAAACTCTTCCCCTTCCCAGAGCTTGAGGGGTGAGAGTAAAAGTTCCAACCCTGTCATCATTATGCGGCCTTTCAGAGGCCCAGCCCCCTCCTCGGGCTCCCTGGGGTACCACCTTGAGTCACCTCAGGGGCATCTGCTCCAAGGGAGCACCTCATGAATGACAAAGGACCCTCCAGCCACTTGGGAACTTGGAAGGGTTTGAGAGCTTTGTGCCAGGAACTGGGGGCAAAGACTAATAACATTCCTTATTAAATCACACCCATCTTAAGATTCTACTTCGAAAGGAGTCTACTCCACCAGTCAGCAGTGAGAAGAGCAACAATGAGCAGTCCAACCCTGAATATACCTGATATACCCAAGTGTATCAGGAGAATTACATCAAATCCCAGAAGAACACTGTCAAAATTTTGTGACTGTACTTTTGGACCTACTGGCTGGAGATAACCAGATAATTGATGAACCTTCTAGAAATCTTCCAAAAGAAAGTGTCACATTCGACCCTTATAAAGCCAATAGTTTGTTGCCTTTTGTTTTTCTCTCCTTCCTTGCCTAATTTTGGTAGCTAATGGCTCAGCCCCCACAGATCCCCTGCATCCCAAGAGGACTCCCTGCCAAGCCCACGGGTCCCTATTCCTCCTTCCCAGGGTGGGGGCCTCAGGCACTGCCCCACATTGCTTCCCCAATGCGTACCCCTGCCTTTAAGCCACCAGCCTCAGCCAGGGCTGGGAAGCTAGATGAGAGAGGCGATGCCTCAGGCAGTAGCAGACAACCTGAAAGGAAAATTCTGGAGCAGTTCGGAACTCTGTTCCACCAGATTGTTACAGCAGGTTAGGATTTGCTTTAGGACAAAATAATAATAATATACTTTTTTGGTACTTACTATGTGCCAAACACTGTGCCCTGCAGTCTCATGTTTCAGCTCATGTAATTGTCACAGCAATCCCATGAGGCAACTCGCTGTATTTTCTCCCTAATTCAGATGAGGAAAGTGGTTCAAAGATTTTTTTCCCTTCGAACAACGGCATTTTATTTAGTGGTCAGGATGCACATGTGCAGAGATGCCTGGGTGGCTCAGTGGTTGACAGACTCAGTGGTTGAGCATCTGCCTTTGGCTCAGGGCATGATCCTGAGGTCCTGGGATGGAGTCCCATGACGGGCTCCCTGCATGGAGCCTGCTTCTCCCTCTGCCTGTGTCTCTGCCTCTCTCTGTGTGTCTCTCATGAATAAATACATAAAATCTTTTAACAAAATGCATATGCACAGGAGTACACAAACAGAATGATGGGAGGGGAGAGCTGCAAGCCGTTTAGAAGCCTGGAATGAGCAAAGACAAGAAAGTGGAGGCCTTGGAGTTTGGAGGAGAGGGAGCAACAGAAACAGGGTTTGGCAAATGGATTTTCAAGGTGAGATGACTGGCACCAGAGGGCACAGAAACTCGGTTTGCCTGGGGGATCTGCCACCTTCTATCTACCTTTTCGGCCCCCTAAAAAGACCTCCTGGGCAGAGAAAAGCAGAGGAAAAACTGAGCCCAACTTCTCCATAAAGTTGCCAATATAGTGGACACCCATCCTCAAAGCCACCTAGAAGAAACAAAACCTCAGCTTTGCCCAGATATCTTTATTTTAGTAGATTTAGTAGATTCCATACTAGGCTACCAAAATAGTACTTCTCTTTGTGAAGTGCCACTCAGTTGAGGAGTTACTTTTCTCCATAGGATATTTTACTATTTTAAGCAGTTTTACATTTGGCTGCCCACAGACCAGAACAAATGAGTCATGGAAGAGGAAATGCAGGACCATAATCCTTTATCTGAAAACCTGGAGGTCAGATGTGCCTCAAAATTCAGACTTTTGTGATTCTAGAAAGGTAACACAATGCATTTAGCACACATTACATAACGCTCAGAAATCAAATGCCTTGAGATTATTGCAGCAAAATTTAGCAATATTCAAACTAAGCGAGATGAATACATACCCTAGAGTCTCATATCAGTTCAGGTTAGGTTTTACCACCAAAGGGGTATGCAAAAAGCCTCAAAAACCTTCTGGTGTTCAGAGCTTTCCAGGCTCCGGAATTGTCGAAAAAGGATCACAGGCATATGCAAATGGCTCAGGTACTAGAAAACACAGTCACAACCTACCAGTACTCAAATCAAAGACAGACAAATTAAAACAATCAAAGTACCATTCTGCCTTACAAATTAGCAAATGTGTTTTTCAGAGAAAATGCCAACAGTGTGAAAAGTGAGTCCTTCAACCACTGAGGTGAAAAGTAAACTGGGCCAACCTTCAGATCACCGATACTGGGGTCATCAGTGGCCTCAAAACCATGAATACCTTTGATCCCAATATTGCCTTTCCAATAACTCATTTTCCAAAGATGTCACCAGTATCTAGACAAAGCTTTACACACAGATATTCACTGAAGTAATCCATCTGAGGGGCACCTGGGTGACTCAGTCACTTAAGCATCTGCCTTGAGCTCAGGTCATGACCTCAGGGTCCTGGGATCCAGCCTCATGTCAGGCTCCCTGCTCAGTGGGAAGTCTGCTTCTCCCTCTCCCTCTGCCCCTCCCCCTGCTCATGCTGGCTCTTTCCCTGTCTCTCTCAAATAAACATTTTTTTTAATTTAAAAATAAAACCAATTCATTTGAAAATTAAAATTCATTTAAAAATAATTAACAACAGGGGCACCTGGGTGGCTCAGTGGTTGAGCATCTGCCTTTGGCTCAGGTCATGATCCCGGGGTCCTGGGATCGAATCCCACATCAGGCTCCCCTCAGGGAGCCTGCTTCTCCCGCTGCCTATGTCTCTGCCTCTCTCTGTGCCTCTCATGAATAAGTAAATAAAATCTTCGAAAAATAATAACAATAATTAGCAACAACTGAAATCTAAAACGGGGGCACAATGAGGTAAAAACCAGTGAATCCATATAACAAAATATGATGCAGCCATTTCTTGAGTAGGTAGGGAAATGGAGAGACCTCACATATAATATTAAGTGAAAAACGCAGGACACAAAATTGTATTTGCACCATGATCCTATCCAAGCAAAAATCATAAAACAAGAAGGAAATACACTAACAGCGGCAAGTGCCTTGGAGTAATGAGACCAAAGGGTGACTGTCTCCCCTTTAAATCTTTAAATCTTTGGGAGAATTTTCCAAAATGATCAAGAGCACTGTATCTAGGCTGAAAGGAAATGGAGAAAGAAGGCCTGTCTTCATAACTCCCAGTCAATGGCAGTAAATTCATGAATCTGAGGTGTCGCTCTGGGCTTTTATAAATGTACCAACATACAATGAACCTGTCTTTGCAAAACCACCACCATCTACAGAATGATGACCTTATAGTACATGTGGTCTACACTTACTATACAGTTTGACTAACATTTTAAGTCCAGCCTAATGGACACTATGGGGAAGAAATCCAGAAACAGTTCAAAGGATAAGACAATGCCACTTTGCAAAGACCTTTCAGAGACAACAGCTCATTTGATCCTCACTGGCAGCCAATAGGGCAAAGACAGGAACTGGCACATACCCATCTTACAGGTAAGAAAATGGAGGCATAGAGAGCCACACTTTGGGGAGTCAGGGGCTCTCCCTGACTTCTAGTCCAAGGGTGTCTTTGAGTTTGGTGCTATTTCCCCTCTATCTTGCCATTACCCTATTACTTGGTGATTCTTTAGAAGTATCTTTGAATAAAAAGAAATTTTATTCACTAGAAACCAAACCAAAATGATTTACTGATGCTAAGAATAAGCTTCAGAAGTGAACAGATCTGACTCAAGGTCAAAATCCAACTTATATATTTGAGTGACTTTTTCAAGTTAACTTCTCAGATACTCGGTTTTCTTATCTACAAATACAGGAATAAAACTACACAGCTGACCAGGTGCTGAAGAATTAAATGATCTGAGTACTTCGACCAGAGCCTGCCTCCAAACAGGTATAACAAATGCTATATTCCTTCCTCCAAAAAAAGACTGAAGTATCTACAATGAACCAATTCCAAATTCCAATTTTAGTCCTTGTTGGCACACCAGACTCCTTATCCTACCTGCTATCAGGAGCCCATCAAATCTATACTAATTACTGAAGTGCCCTAAAATAATTAGAAACCACTCAGCATGATAGTTTTAACCAATGAAAATTTAAATCATTTTTTGTCAGTTTTAAATAATTTCTCTTTTGTCTTGGCATGTAAGTAAACTTCAACATCAGAGCCAAATTCTTTAAAAAGTAACAATGAAATTTTTGTTTCAATTGCCTGGGGCTTTGGCCTGTCTCATTTGAATTCAACTACTGAAACTCCCAAATCATCTGTTTGATTAATTTCTTTGAGGGAAGAGGGAGGAGAAGGGAATGGCAGGCACTTTTCAAATTTTTCATTTCCTCTTTAAATTAGATTTGGGCATGGAAGCTTAGGCTCTGAGGATGCTTGCTCAAAACATTCTGTCCACTGACAATGTTAATATGTGGCTGTACAGCTTGGTCGGTGGCTACCTGGCCAAAGGAGAACCCAGAATTTAATAAAGCTTATCCTTAGCATCAGCGGAGGAGTCAGGAGGCTGGATGGAAGCCCGCAAAGCCATAGGGCCTTTCCCTCTCCATCAGCCTCCAAACCTTTTCCACCCACTCCTTTCTAGAAGGCTGGGCCCATTGTCTGGTAGAGAAACTAATAAGCCCAAAGGTTGAGTAACCAGAGACCTTAAGGCCATAAATAAGCCAAGATGTGGAAAATCATCCCTTCTGGTGCTTGTGGTATACAGTTTCGAATGCTGCTTCTAAGAGACGAAAGTTTAATGAGATTCTTCTAGGAGGCAGGAAGAAAAAGAGACATTGTCACTACCCACTGTGAAGTTATCTGTCCTTTTCTCTGCTTCCCAACTTCTGTTAACCACGTGCTTACGATTTTAGGATGTCCTACACTCCCTATCTTAGAATCTCAACAAGACTGCTGAGGATGATTTCTGCTCTCTTTTTCTCTCTGGGGAGAAGTGGGATACAGTAGAGAGAATGAACTTTAGAATCAAGCAAGTGAAGTTATTGAAAATACATATAAAGATGCATACACACGGGCATGGGTGTGTGTGCGCGCGCACACACACGCACGCACGCACGCACGCACACACACACACACACACACACACACACACACACCCCTCTCCTAGTGGTTCTGCTTCTCCAATTAAATGCTGACTGATCCATTAGCTACATAACTCAACCAATTATTTAATTGCTCTGGGCCTCAGCTGCCTCCCCGTAAATAAGAACTTTATGGGGCTCTAAGAAATAAGTGTACAAAAAGCATATGAAGTGCCCAACTCAAAGCTTGGCATAAAGCAAGCACTCGGAGTGGCTGCCTATCTCTTTCCCCCTACTTTCCTAAAACATTCCCTGCAAACATTAACACTGTTGTAGATCCCAAGAGGATCAGATGCTAGCTGGTCAGGACACCTTTTTTTCGTACAGGCCTCAAGTTGCACTGGCACATTTGTAACTCTGTACTCTTTCCTTTTTAGATATCTTGTTCTTCTTAAATGGTAAACTTTTAAAAAAAAAAATTTTTTTATTGGAGTTCGATTTGCCAACATATAGCATAACACCCAGTGCTCATCCTGCCAAGTGCCCCCCTCAGTGCCCATCACCCAGTCACCCCAACCCTCCGCCCACCTCCCTTTCCACTACCCCTTGTTCAACTTTCATCAAAAAAACGTTGCTATGCAATTAGATGAGAACTTTCTTCATCACATTTCAGGCCTGAGAGCTGAGTGTTGCTCAGCGATCCATCGAAACACAAACTTACCCCAGGAATGGATGGCCCCTGCTGATGGCTGATTACAGGCATGCCGCATGCTGAATTTTTAACAATCTGACTCTCAGGTGAAGCTATTCAAGTTCTGGGGCAACTGACTCTAGCTCTTCAAGTACTGTCTACAACCCTGTGTCCAATTTGAACCTGATTGTGCACTGAAACACAGGGTGAAAACCAAAATTTCCCACCCAATAATACATGTCACTCGCTGCCGTCTCCCCAGGAGGGATGACTGGAGGAAATACGGGCCTGCTAATAAAGGCTCAGGAGACACTCTCCATCCTGTTCCCTTCCTAACATGTTCTGTCTTCTATGAAATAGTGAAAGCCAAAGTGATAAGCCAGTTTAAGAATTGTAAGCGATCGTTATCTTCTCAGGAGTAAGGAGCAGATATATGTGTTGTTATGGAGGAGACAGTCCCGGTTGGAAGGCTTCCAGGTGCTTATTATTATCTGGACGTGGAAGAGGAGCTGCTCGAGCCTGGAAGAGCTTGCTGACGTAAGACTCCAGGCTGCGGTAACCCCAATTGGCCAAGAAGGCATACATTTATTATTATTTTTTTTTTTAACTAGTGCTGTCAAGTGGCAATTAGGAGGGGAGACGGTGTGGCAAGGAATCCCTGGGGTCTACGGCCATAAAAACAAGAGTGTGAGACTGGACTTCCGTAAAAGTCACACCTCCTCCTAGGTTTCAATTAAAAAGCTCCTGCTCCAAATTCGTCATTGAGGACAGCACTTTATGGTCCCTGCTGGTGGCTTCCTGCTCTGACCACGGAAGGTTCCTTTTGTGGTGACAGGAATTGACTCAAAGAAGAAGAAAAAAAAAAAAAAAGTAAGTTTACAAATGCGCCTTCCCTTTTCTTCCAAGCCTGACTGACCCGGGACATGTGGGGAGGACATCTGAAGCCCCCAACCTGTTGTAAGAATCCATCAGCCGCTGAAATCCGTGAAAACTTGGGAAGGAAAGAAATGGAAGTCCCCAAGGTCTGAAAATATAAGAAAATGTAAAAGGTGGGGGCGGGGGCAGCACGGCGCACCCGGGCGCTGGTGCCGATCCTCCGCTCGCGGGGCCTCCGAGGGCTCGGCCGGCGGGAAGCGCCGCGGGGTCCCAGGCAGGCCCGGCGCCTGCACCCCCGACAGCCGGAGGGGCGGCGGCGGGGCCGGTCCGCGGAGCAGCGCGCCCGGCGAGCGGGAAGGGGCCGCCAGCCCCGCCAGCCCCGCCAGCCCCGCCAGCCCCGCCAGCCCGGGGCTCCGCGTCGGGATCCCGCGGCCGCAGGGCGAGCGCAGCTCAGCGCGCAGCGAGGCCGCCTCCCCGGCGCCCGGGCCCCCGGGACACTCACCCGGGGCCACCAGCGGCGAACTCGCGGTGCCTCCCACGAAGACAGCGGCGGCCAGGACCGCGGACCCCGAGAGCTCCCACGGGGCCATGGCCGCGTTCCTTCGCCCTCCTCCGCGGGGCGCCGCGGCCCGGGCTCCGGCAGGCGGTGCGACTCGAGAGCCGGCGGCCGACGGAGTAGCGAGGCTCGGCCCCCGCGCGCCGGGAGCCCAGCGCGTCCAGGACCCTCCTCTCCCGCCCCGCCCACCCGGCCCGGCCCGGCCCGGCCCGGCCCGGCCTCGCCCCGCCAAACCCCGGCTCCGCCCGCGGCTCCGAGCCCCGTGGCCCCGCCCACGCCCCGCCCACCTGCCTGGCCCCGCCCCTCCCCGCGGCCGCAGCTGCTTCCTAAATTCGACCGCAGCTTCTGCCGCGCGGATCCGGCCTCGGCCCCGCCCTCCGGCCACGCCCACCCGCCTGGCCACGCCCCTTTCCGCGGAGCCCGCTTCCTTTCTAAATTCGACCTCCGCTTCTGCCGCGCGGATCCGGCCACGGCCCCGCCCCGGCCACGCCCACCCTGCTTGGCCACGCCCCTTGCCGCGGAGCCCGCTTCCTTTCTAAATTCGACCTCCGCTTCTGCCGCGCGGATCCGGCCACGGCCCCGCCCCGGCCACGCCCACCCTGCCTGGCCACGCCCCTTTCCGCGGAGCCCGCTTCCTTTCTAAATCCGACCGCCGCTTCGGCTGCGCGGTTCCGGCCACGGCCACGCCCACCGGCCACGCCCACCAGGCGGGCCCGGCCACGCCTCCCTCCGGCCGCCCAGGCCACGCCCACCCGCCTGGCCCCGCCCCTTGCCACCGCGCCCGCGGGGGTTCGGAGTCAGGCTTGGGCGCAGCCGCGGGGATTGCGCGGGAGCCGGGCGAGGGGGCAGGGTGTCCGCGGCTCCTCCTGCCGGCTCCGGGAGCAGGCGGGCGGAGGATGGGGAAGAGGGCGAGCGGGACAGGAAGCTCCAGATGGCCTGACCTGACCCTCGTCGGAGTGGGCACGAGCTTCGGTCTTCGCTGGCCCTGCCCTCCGTGGCCGGTGCAGAGACGGGCGCTGCTCTGTACGTGAACTTCCACCGTTTGAAAATAGAAAAGGCAAATCGTTTAAATTTCTTCCTATCTCCGCTTTCCCTTAAGCTGCTCCTTATGGGAAACAAAACTCTACATACCCGCAGGAACAAATTGCTTTTGTGTGTGTGTGTGTGTGTGTGTGTGTGTGCTCACGTTGCACTTTGCAAATACTTTCACGAAATAGCTCTTAAAGTGCCTCTGTTGTGCCCAAGATTGCGAATCCGAGAAACCACCAAGGAGCCGACACCGATGCAAGCGCACGAGGGTTTACTAGCAAGCTCGAGCTTGGGTCCAAGTATACCCGACACAGCGGAGCAGGGACGTGGACCCCGAAGTGGGTTACAGCTGGTTTTTTTAGTCTGGTCTAGAGGATTTTCAGAAGGGGGGAGGAATTTCTCAAGTTCTGTTTACATTCTGATGTGGGGCTTTCAAGGGCATTGAGCTCTGTTCTCATTCTAATATGGGACTTGCTACCACGGGCGTGGGCTCTGTTGTCTTTCTGATATGGGATTACCTGGCGGAGGACATTGAGGACATTCTGTAGTTTCTCCTATAAAGTTCAGCTCTTATTCACAGGGGCCTAAGATGGCTGTACTTGTGCTAATGCTAAACTTGAGGTGGAATGGCCTTGATTTTTCTCGGCCTCCACACCTGGTCACTTAGGATCTCCTTATAGCCTCAGGTCAGCTCTGTGAGGTGAGTAGTATCTCTATTCCACAGGCCGCTGAGTTAACCCAGCGGCTCCTAGGATAAACTGGAATGAACTTGTCTCCATTGTGTTTGCTCCCTGCTGTGACACCACACACTGAGAGTCAGAAGTGGCTTTGAAGTTAAATCATCACATGCATTGATTAAACAAGAAGAGCCTTTCTGAGTAGTTCCTACTTTCCTGTACTATAGAAACCCCTGAGGCAAGGTCAGGCCTTCAGCAACTCAAGGTCACAGGCCTGGTGAGGCAGGTGAGGTCTGGGGGTCTTTACAGAATAGGGCTCTTCCTTGGCTTGACTGTCATCCTCCAATTTTTTTTTTTTAAGATTTTATTTATTTGTTCATGAGAGAGACACACAGAGAGAGGCAGAGACACACGCCAAGGGAGAAGCAGGCTCCCTGCAGGGAACCTGATTCCAGACTGGATCCCAGAACTCTGGGATCAGGACCGGAGCCAAAGGCAGATGCTCAACCACTGAGCCACCCAGGTGCCCCTGTCATCTTCCAATTTTCAAAAGATTATTTTCTTGTTGCGTCCTCGCCACATAGGCTCTTACAAACATTGACACTGAGATGGGAATCCCCACGACAGAAGCTTAGGTCTCTACAGATAGCAGGGGCTGAAGGATGGGAACCTCTGCCCTTTGAAGGGGAGTGAGGTACCACTGTGTGTCTGGAAGATGAAGTAGTTTTATACCACCCTAGAAATTGAGAATGGCTACATTTGAAAAAAAAGGTCCATGTGGTTTTCTAACTAAAAACAGGAGACAGTCCTGGACCTAGAACCTAAACTGTAAACTATAAACTGTAGCCAGGACCAGCTATATAATTTGCAGAGCCTAGTGTCAAATGAACATCCGGGTCCCTTTGTTCAAAAATTATTAAGAATTTCAAGATGCTGGTGCACCTGGGTTCAGTCCATTAAATCTGTGCCTTCTGCTCAGGTCATGATCCCAGCCAGGGTCCTGGGATGGAACCTCCCATGATCATCACTGGGCTACTTGCTCAGGGGGGAACCTGCTTCTTCCTCTCCCTCTACTACCACTCCCCCTGCTTGTACTCTCTCTCTCTCTCTCTCTCTCTGTCAAATAAATAAATAAATAAATAAATAAATAAATAAATAAAAGCTTTAACAAGAAAAAGAATTTCAAGATGCCTATTACAGAGCATTAAATCAATTGTAGAGCTCTTCTAAGCATGGAGCCCTGTGTACAGGCCATACACCCATAAAGCCAGCTCTGGTTTTAGCACTTTGAAGGCAGCAAAGTGCTTGAACCAAGATACCTGCACAAAATGTAAAATGCTACCTGAAAAATGGATGTTTCACACTTTTTTTCACAGATTGAACTTACTAGTAAAAAAGACAGAATTGTTTTTGTTTTTGTTTTTTTAAGTAATCTCTATACCCAACGTGGGGCTCAAACCCACAACCCCAAGATCAAGAGTTGCACGCTCCACCAGTGCCCCAAGACAGGGCCATTTTAAACAACATATTTGAACTGGATGTCTGTTCACGGCTCTTCACAGATAAAAATACAACCCTGTAATTAAAGCTGGACAAAACCTTAGTAACCACCTATCAAGCCCCTTTAAAGATGAGATAGTTAAGTGACTTGCCAGATACCTCATTCCTAGTATGAGCCACGGTTGGAAACCAAGGCTCTGAAATTTCTCTTCTCAGACTTTTTTTGCAACATTTAGCTGCTTCATACAGTCTCTGCAGATACCTTCCTGTCACATAACCCCAGATACATGCATTTGCACATCTCTGTTAAGGGGAGAGAGGGAGTGAGAAAGGGATGAAGAAAGGGAAGAAGATAGGAAGGAAAGAAAATCAAGCTAAAACTATTCTCCAAAAAAATAAAAATAAATAAAAAATAAAAAAAAAAATAAAACTATTCTCCAAGGACTTACCACTACAGATTTGCTTGTACAATTTGAAAAGCCCCACATAGATGCATCTAAAAGCCATTGTTTGTTTAATCTTAAATGTGAAAACTTCAGTGTGCTAGAAGTTCTCTTCTGCATTAGGAAGAGGATGTCACGTTGCTTCTGAGGAAATAAAAACTGACACCATGAGACTAAGTGATCTTCCCTTTTTTTTTTTTTTCAGAATAAGATTAAAAGATAGTAGGTAGAAATAGTTGTTAACAATAGCTCTGATTTATTCATTCCTTAGATTGAACCCCATCCCATGGTGAGCACTTTTCCTGTGTTTTTTCAGCAAATCCTCATAACTTTATATTTTGGGAAATATTGCTACTGCCCTTCACTACAAAGCTGAGAAGACTTGAGATATGAGGGATTAAGAAATTTACCCAAGTCATACAGCTGCTCCACGGTGTTGCTGGGACTCAAATCCAAGATCAGCTCACTGCAGGCCTGCACTTGAACTTCTGCTTGTACTGCTGCCTCCAAAATTCAAAACACCAGCCAATCCGCTCTCTGTTTCCAATACAAAGTCTCATTCTGTCTTTGCATGCTTAACCTAGCCTTTTGGCACTCTGTGTCAACAATTACATGGTTTGTTCTTCAAGAATATTTATGATGGGGGTAGGTTATAAATAAGAGTTTGGGGGGATCAAACTTACAAGCTTATGCAATGTGCTGTCCTTTCTGTTTTTTGTTGGCTTAGTTTTGTTTTGTTTCCAATGTTCTTGTAAGAATTCAGTTAATCATTCCCCTTAGTAGAAACCTTTCCTGTTTTCCTCTGTGCCGCTAAGGTGGTAATTTTCATCACCATCATTTTAAATGCGTAAGACTCAGTTGGCTGGTATTTACCTTAATTAATGTAGAAAAAACTTCCGCAGAAGGTCTCTGTAGAATTTCTTCTTTCTGTGATTTAGATGTAGTCATGTTTCCTTTTGAGATGTTATATCCAGGAAGAAAGCTGATAATTAAAAAAGTATATATATATATATATATATATATATATATATATATATATATACTTGCAGGGGGATAAAATAATATATATTATATATATATATATAGTATTTTTTTAATATTTTATTTATTTGAGAGAGAGAGCACACGAGTGGTGTGGGGGCAGAGGGAGAAGCAGGTGTCCCTAAAAGTGTATTTTCTAAAACCTAGGGTTATTTTCATCTAATAACAAGTATGTACCATGTTCCTAGTACTGACCTGAGAGTAGGAGGTTGGAGGGGAGAGTCGCTGCACATTTAGTAAAAGATCCTAACCTTGCTTAAAGAAACTCCTCAGCCTACCTAGAAAAAAGGAAACAATAGTGCAGTAAAATGGGGATGGTCAAAGGCCCAGGGGTGGGGTGGGTGAAGGTAGAGTCCTGCCAGTGACTCACCCTGTGACTTTCAGCAGCTTCTCTTTGGTCAATCTTCTTACCCATAAAATTCAGCCAGGGGCGGGTGGTGGTGGTGGTGGTGGTAATAGGATGATTTCTGAAAGTTGCCATTCAGCCCAAAGATTCTACACCATAATAAGTAATCAGCTGACAGGGTAAAGGGTGTCAGAGTCAGGCTAGAATGAAGCATTTCTCAAAATTATCAAAACACAATGGGTCAGATAATTCTTTGTTGGGTGGCTGTTTTGTGCACTGTAGGATGTTTAGCAGCATTCTCTGCCTCTACAAACTAAATGCCGGTAGGAATCTTCCCCCCACCCCCAGCCCCCCAAATTGTGACTACCAAAAATATCTCTAGATGTTATCGAATGTTCCGTGGGGGACAAAATAGGCCCCAGTTGAGAACCACTGGCTAGAGGAATTCCAAGATGACAAAAGGATTGTAAATGGAGGCTCTGAACAAGGCTTCATGGAGAAAGTACAATTTGGCTGAGTCTTGGGATTAAAGTATAATTGGGCTGAGTCTTGGGATTAATGGAGAGGTGAGGGAAACACATGAGCAAAGGTACAATAGGAGAATTTGCATGGTGTCAGCTGCAAGATGATAAGTATTCATGAGGGAAAGGAGAGACTGGGTTGGCAATAACCATGGGTAATAGCTGAGCATGAAAGTCAAGAAAAGGAGAACTGACAACCTCAAATGCCCGTGAATTGTCATAAATTATAATAAATTATTCTATCACCAAAATACATTTTTTTTAGGGATGGTGAGAAGAATTTCCATTGTTCAATTAGACCGTTTTCATCATAAATCAGGAGCTGCAAATACAGAAATCTTCATTTTGCCCTTGTGCTTGGTAGAGTCCTGAGGAATCTGACAGGTTAGCAAGAGCGTCCTTAATCTCTGCTCCTCCATAAACCACCATGTTGCACCTTGTTTCATGGGCACACATTCTTCTGAAAATGGTATGTAAGGGACTCAGGCCATTTGCTGGTAGAGCCTCAAAACCAGGTGGATATCCACTGACATGGTTGTTCTCAGTGAAGACCAAGAGAGAATTACGGTGAGGAACCTCATGGTGTGGGCCCAGCAAAACCCAAGACACACCATTCAGAGGACACACTCTACAAGGTACAAGGTGCCTATCTTAGGCAAGCTTCCTTTTGATTGCAATCAACAAAAACTTATTAAATACTAGCTCAATAAATATTAAATGTATTATAAGGGTAAACTCTCTCATGGATATAAAAAAGAGCCAGGCGTCAAGTCCTCAGGCAAATTAGAACCAACAGCAGTAAATAATAAATATAGGTGGTGAGGCTCCTCCTCCAACTCCCCGGGGCAGCCACATCATCCTCACTTCTATCTCTTTAGCAAGTATATGCTTCCTCTCTGTGTCTCTTTCTGCCTCTGTCTCTCTTCTCTCTCTGATTCTATCTCTGTCTGTCTCTCTCTACCATCTGCTGCCTGTTTGTTATTTATCTTGGCCAGGGCCTCCCAGAGCTGCCTCACACCCAGGCCCCACTCAGCATGACCTGCACAGCTTGGCCGTGGATTGATTTTCCCCTGTCTCAGGAGAACATGGGGCTGCCCAGCTGCGTGCAGCTGTTCCTTCTAGATAGGGATGTTGGTCATGGTCCTCGAACTAGCTGACAGGTTCTGTGCAGAAGCCAGCAGAGGCAAGATTTTCCTGAAGACAGAAGTGATCATCAGTGCATGGAACTAGAAGGTATTATGCGAAGCAAAATGAATCAGTCAGAAAAAAATAAACATCGTCTGATTTCACATATATGTGGAATTTAAGAAATAAAACAGATGAACATAGGGGAAGGGAAGAAAAAACGAGATAAGATGAAAACAGGGAGACAAACATAAGAGATTCTTAACTCTAGGAAACAAACTGAGGGTTGTTGGAGGGGAGGGCGGTGGGAAAGATGGGGAAACTGGGGGATGGACATTCAGGAGGGCACGGGGATGGACATTCAGGAGGGCACGGGATGTGATGAGCACTGGGTGTTATGTGTAAGTGATGAATCACTAAACTCTACCTCTGAAACTAATAATACACTATATGCTAATTAAATTGAATTTAAATTTTTTTGAAAGTGATCATCAGTGTCAAGTGTACAGAGTAGTCCAGTAAAATAAGGACTGGAAAGTTCTCCAGCAAATCAGGCACCATGGAGGTTACTGAGGGTGCTGCAAAAGAATATTAAGGGAAATGGGGAGGGGAGGCCAGAGTGAAGTGGACGAAGAAGTAAAAATAGTCCTTGAGAGTTTTCTTTCCAGAAGCTTGGCTGAGAGAGAGAAAAGAAAAGGAGGGGTAGAGGGGCCTTGGGAGTCAGGGGAAGACTTTTATGGAGTGGAATTGATTTTATGGGATTACTGGAAAAAATACAGAAAGGAAGATGTGTGGGAAGGGGGATAGCTAATGCCATGAGATCCAGAGAAGATCCCCGATAGGATCAACAGCATAGGTGTTGTGGGCCTTGAACAAAAAGCAAACACCATAGGCTCTGAAATTGAAGATATACATACTTGCAGGTGGGAGATAGAAAATTGAGGAGGTTCACGTTAATGGAGGCAGAACCATGCTCTGACAATGGAAGGGAAGGGAAGATCCAAAGGTTTTGAGGGAACCATGGTCGGAGCCGTCAGTACAGGCATCTGGGTTGTGTACTGCACAAGGGCACCGCTTCTGACCTTATCCCAGCATGTGAAAGCCAGAGATTCTGGCCTCCTGGCCAAGTCTTGGAAAAGCAGAGGAGAGCTTCCTCCCATAAACTCACACTGCCCGCAAGGTTGTGCACACACGTGGAAGAGTACACATGTACACTCTCACCGGGGTTCACACACGTTTACACACTCAGGCATGACTGTCTCCTGTATCAGTCATGCTCTGAGCATTCCTTGAGGTTTTATTCTCTCATCCACAGAAACCTGACTCATGCCAACCAGGAACCAACCCTGCTTTTCTTTCCCTGGGGATGTGCTGGCTGCTGACACTGTGAAGACCCAAAGTCAGGGGCAGGCGGGGTGGGGCAGGAGGGTGTGGACAGGTTTGAAGCTCTCGGCCCGTCTGTGTGGGCTGCTGGGTATGCTGACCCCTGGGACCCTGGCAATCCTACTTCCTCCTATCCCAAGGAGAGAGCTCTCCAGATCATACAATATCAAAACTAACTGGAGGAAGGGGCACTTCTTGCTAATTCTTTGAGATTCTGAGAGTGATGAAGGTTTGCATGTCCCTGAAGGGCATGGGGGAGTGGACTGGAGCGCGCAAGGCTGCGTTATCACTGAGGCTACAGCTGGAGCTGGAGCCCATGAATTTTTCATGGGCCAATCTGCTCAACTGAATGATGCTCTGTAACTGTGCCTGGCAGCCCAGGGCTAGGAACTTAGAAGGCAGCTTTTGCGATGGATCCAGGTTTAGGGTTGGTTTTGTTTTTTCAGGAAAGAGCTTTGACATCTTAAAGGTTTTTCAAGTCATCTAGCAGTTTTTAAAGGGCGCAAGCAACAAGCTTCAGGGTAGGCTGGCTAGGCATGAAAGGGCGGGGTACCGGAGAACTTGAGGGTCTGGTGGAGCATGAGGTGCATGAATCAGGGTGTTGGGGTGGAGCGTCCAGAGAACCACAGATTGGGAGGACCCTTTCGTGACATGCAGATGCTGCCAATTTCTTTGGAACTCTGAGCACCCCATAATATACTCTTTTTTTCTTCCTTTTGGCACTGCCAAAAAAGTTGATCTGCTTGGCTAGGAGGCTAGGGATTATGTCCCTCGGGGGCGGGGGATAGGGGGATGATCTTCTCACCCCATCCTTGAGCTCAGTGTGGATGAGCCCCATAGACCTCCCAGGCCCCATACAGCTTCCACCTCCAGCATGCCCAGGAAATCAGCATGTGCACTTTGATGTTAAAGGTTTTCCTGAAAGGGCTATGGGGAATCAGAAAAAAAAGTAGGAAAAAGAGGAAGAGGAAGACATTCCAAAGATCACAGAACATTGCATAGCTTAAGCCAGACTATAGTTATGTGAGGTATATGAGTTTCCTGATTGTCTCTGTGTGAAATAACAAGTTATTTCTCCTAACGGAAATGTAATGCAAGTCACACATGTATTGTTAAATTTTCTGGTAGCCATATTAAAAAAGAGTAAGAACTGGGGCATGCTGGGCGGCCAACTCTTGGTTTCGGCTCAGATCCTGATGTCGGGAGTCCTGGAATCAAGCCCAGGTCAAGCTCCCCGCTCAGTGGGGAGTCTGTTTGAGGAGTCTCTCTCTCCTTCTGCCCCTCACCCTTCAGGGAGCACATGCTCACTTGCTCTTTCTCCCTCTCTCTAAATAAATAAATAAATCTTTAAAAAAAATGAATAAGAACAGGTGAAATTAATCCTAATAGTATATTTCATTTAACCTAATGTATCCAAAATATTATCATCTCAACACGTAATCAAAATTTTGAAATTACTAATGAGATGTTCTTAATGTTCTTTTTACTGTGCCCTATCTTCAAAATTTGGTGGATATTTTCCATGTATAGCAACATCTCAGTTTGGACTAACCACATTTCAAGTGCTTCATAGCCACATGAGGCTTTGGTACCATCTAGACCCAGGCTTGAGTCCCTAGATGACTGAAAGCCTCTTGGATGTCTATGCTCTGCTTTTACCGCTAAGGGTCATGTTTATCAAGATTCCTATGTCCTTCTGACCCTACAGGAAGCCCGGGGGACCCTTGCCTCCTAAAGGGTTTCTGTGTCCACTCTATCTGCAGATACTGTGAAGAAATAACAGTACCAACTAGTTCACATGTGGTAGGGACTGAATGAGGCTTTAGGGTTCTGCCCTGGGTCTCAGCATTCATGCTCAACTCTTTCACTTGGCCAAAAGGGAGCTGAGTGCAATGAACATCCCTCCCCCACCCAGCAGCCCAGCCCCACCCCACTCCCCACCCTGAGACTTAATGAAGAACTTTGAATGCTGAAATTCTAATTCATCTTTTCTCCTGTAACCACACATCAAGATGGAGGAACTGGGTAGGCCAGCTTCATCTACTTCAAAGCAATCACACAAGTTTTTTTCTTGCCGAAAGAACTTTGTGTTTGACTTTGGAAAGGCAAGCTACATCAACAATCGCTTCTCCCTCAAAAGCTTGATTCTACAGGTCTTATAGTCATTTTGTGTTTCTGGTTGCTCCAAGTCATGCAATGGCCTCCGAAACAGAGACTGTGTCTAGCCTGTGCCACCCTCCCACCCACCAGCCCGCTGCCAGAGTGATCCTTTCAAAAGCCTTAATGTAGCAGAGAATCCTCTGCCCAATGCCCTTCCAGGAGCCAGCCCTTTGCTGCCTATGGAGTCACATTAAAACCTTTAGCCTGATGTAGCCTATCTATCTTCTGGGTGGTTCCTCTCCATGCAGGCAGGATCCAGCTCCTCTCTCTCTCCATCCCGCACTCCTACTTTTCACATATTCAGGTTGTGAAGGTTGGTCTCTTGACCTCTCTGACTCACACATGGTCGACTGGCTCCTAACTGCATTCTGGGCACAGTTCTTTTTTTTTTTTTTTTTAAAGATTTTATTTATTTATGACAGAGACACAGAGACACAGGCAGAGGAAGAAGCAGGCTCCATGCAGGGAGCCCAATGTGGGACTCGATCCCGGGCCTCCAGGATCACGTCCTGAGCCAACAGTTCTGGGCTAGGATGGCCACTCTGACTTCTAGGAATGGCTGCAATTCTCTTCACTGCCCCCTCCCTCCCCAGACATGTATGCTGCTTACTCTTCCCCTCTCCAGCCCCCCACACACAACATACTAACACAAAGGTGCTGCATGTAACAGACTTTTCCTAAAAGTTTGACCAATATCCTCTGTGGATCCAGCACACACAGAACAAGAAAGGAGGCCATTCTCATAATTCTCTCTCTGGGTGACTCAGTGGTTGAGTGTCTGCCTTCAGCTCCGAGCTTGAACCCAGAGTCCCGGGATCCAGTACACATTGGGCTCCCCACAGGGAACCTGCTTCTCCCTCTGCCTATGTCTCTGCCTCTCTGTGTGTCTCTCATGAATAAATAAATAAAACCTTTAAAAAAATTTCTCTCAGCCATCACGGGCATGGAAAACTCCTTATTGGAAGTACAGCACACTCCTTGGGTCTTTACTCACCTCTTTGCTTTTAGGATTAGAGCAAAGAGCCTTTCCCTTTCCTCTTCTAGAATGTCAAGGCCTTCAACACACTCCAGCCTGCCTCCCCACAAAAAGATCCTAAAAATTGTGATGTAAAGGATTACCTGATTTTATTCCCGATTTCCGGGGTTTGGACTCCTCCAACGCGGTCTATAAACTGAAATAAAGGGGTTTATAGATTTGGGTGGGGGAAAATATCACATCTTTATTAACCTTGCAACTATTCATTCAATTAATCTTAACTTATTCATTCAATAACTATTCCTTATTTTCAATAATCTTGAAATGAAATTTAGCATCTCCTTCAATTATGAATGTAGGCAACAACCCACAGTGCTTGCAACACTGACACCCACAGAAATCAGGTATTTTTGTATCTATTATAGCTGTTCAGGTATCTCAAAATGTCATTTATACCCATTATTATTTTGAAATCACTTTGAAGTTTAAAATTTCAAAAGATTTAAAATAAGATCTTGTTATTTAATATGTGAAGTGGCATATATTGCCCTACCACAATTTCTCTTTAATTTTTCAGTAACAGTATTTCAATGTAATTGGTTTCTTTGTAATCCCATATATTTTATTTCAGATATTTGAAGATACAATTTGGAGAAGAGACTCCACAGGCTCCGCCGTACTGCCAAAGGGATCATACCCAAAAGCACACACCAAAAAAGTATGGAACCCTTGCCCTAGGAACTGCCTTTGCATAATCCGCCTCCTCCACCCCCGAAGAATTTTCTTCTGTCAAAGGTATCTTCCTTCCCTGCTACTGCTTCTCTAGAAACTGACTTGGTTATAACCAAGGTCTGGGGATTGTATATTCACTTCGCTGGCTAGCTAAATACTCATTTCTATAAATTTATTTCATGGGGATATTTCTGTCCTCACCCATAAATGAAATTTAGAGCAAGCCCCATGATCTTCCTGGTACCTTAAAGGTAATAAAAGCTACTCTGGACACTAATTAAAAGTTCAGTCTTCTGTAATGATTAAAAACTCCTCTCCCCAACGCTTGTGCCCTTATAGACAGGACACCTGCACTGGGAAGGTTGTGTCGTCTGTTTACAGAAGCACACCTTACTTTGTTTGGAATGTGGTATCTATTAGATCTTGATGCCTTAGTTGAAACAGCAATCTGGACCTGTTGTAATCCATCTTCCTTTTACTCTTTCTCTCTTTTTCTTTCTTTTCCTCTCTCTACAATATTAACCTCTATGCTTTCATCTCTCATTATTCCTTTACTTAAAGTCTATGCTGCAGCCAAATGGGTCTGCTTTCAAGTTCACCAAAGGCCCCATAAATATTCTTATCTGCTCCTTCTTCAACATCTGTCACCCTTCAATGTCATATGTGTTCTCCACCTTTAGTTAGAGATTCATGTCCTGACTCCTCTGAAAACAATACTCTTAACCATACATCTCTTAAGGTACTCTGTTACTTTCTGATCTGTGGGATACCCCCTCCTTCCAACAGATTCCAAACATTGAGGAAATCCACAATGTTTTATGTGAGTAGAGAAGGTGAATTTTTAAAATGATACCAGCATGTTCTCTCCCTGGATGTTAAGGAAAGAAGTTCTTTGAAATACATATTCCCTATTACAGGGTGTGGAAAGGGTAGCTTGAGTATGCTCCACTGACCCAGGATAAGGGTGTGACTGGACTTTTGCGGCCTGAACAAAGGTGCCCTCTAACCTCTGTGCTACGCTGGACTCATAATTACAAAGGTGGTAGGCAAATTACAGAGGGGAGCCTCTTTGGGAGAAAGGGATACCCACATTTCTCAAACTTTAATATGTATACATAAAACACCCAGGGATCTTGTTAAAATGCAGATTCTGAAGTAGTAGCTCTGGGATGGTACCTGGGCTTTTGCATTTTTAAAAAAATCTCAGGGATTGACAATGTGGCCACAAGCAACACTTTTTTTTTTCACAAAGAACACTTTGAGTAACAAGTATCTACACCTCAAACTATACTTTTGAGGTTCAACATTGTGAGAATCTTATTTTGTGGATTAGGATAAACCCCACTGAGGTTCTTTGGCATGTGCATTAGATACCTATTGCTCTATAACAGAATTATCACAAACCTAGTGCCTTAAAACAGCACACATTTATCTCATAGTTTCTGTGGGTCTGCAATCCAGGTATGACTTAACTGGATCCTGTATCAGGATATCTCATGAGGCTGTAATCCAAGTGCCGGCCAAGCATGGGGTCTCATCTGAAGGCTTGACTGGAGAAAGATCCAATTTCAAGCTCAATGGCTATAGGTAGGATTCAGGATTCACTTCCTTGTGGCATGTTGGCCTCTCTCAGTTCTTTGCCATGTGGGCCTCCCTAACATGGCTGCTTGATTTCTCAAAATAGACAAGCTGAGAAGGCAATATAGAGAGAATGTACCAAGGTACAAGTTACAGTCTTGTGGAACATAACATGGATATGACATCCCATTGCCATTGCCATCCTGTTGGTGACAAGTCAATCCTAGGTTTCACCCACACTCGAGGTGAGATAATTACACAATAACATGGACAGCAGGAGACAGAAATCATTGGTGGCCCTTGAAGAGCCTCCTGGCCATGGTAAGAAAGAATGGGATGGGCTTCAAAGGGAAGATGACCCTGAAGGAAGAGTCTGGGCTAGTGGAATGGGCAGAATGATGGCCTCTCAAGGTTGTCCATGTCATAGTCCGTAGAACCTATGAATAATATGGCAGGTATCATAGCAAAGAGGCATTCAAGTTGCAGGTAGAATTAAGGTTGCTAATCAACCGATTTCAAAAATAAGGAGGTTATTCTGCATTATCCAAGTAGGCCCCACGTAGTCAGAAGGGACTTAGAAGTGGAAGAGGGTGGCCAAACAGTAAATCAATCAGAGGGATATATAAGTATAGAAGTATGGAAGACAGACACAGAGAGATATAATGGTGCCGGCTTTGAAGACAAAGGAGCCAAAGAATATGGGAGCTCTTTACAAGCTAGAAAAGGCAAGGAATCAGATTCACTCCTACAGCCTCCAGAAAGAAAAGGAACCCTGTTCACACTTTGATTGTATCAAAATGACTTCTGCTAGATTTCTGAGTTGGAAGCATAATGAAGAGATTGGTTCCAATATTTCTAACACCTACATTTTGCTGATTAAAGCTTTGTATTACAAATTGATTTATAAATTTAGTGCAATTTTCATTTTCTTTTGGTTTTTTAGTCTGCTGTTTCTTTTTCCAGTATGTTTTTTTATATTCCCTCTCTTAGAATTGAGGAGTGTCAGAAGTGATAAGCATTCTGGTCATGGGCAGGAAGAAGCAAATAGTATATTGAAATGTCACTTGGAGAAATCAATCCCTCAACCTCTCTTAAGCACTTGGCAGCTAAAGTAGGTGAGAGATACTGAAATGTTGTTTTAGATGCAAAAATACTGTGAAATGCAACAAACACCTCCTTGGGGGATTAAAAAAAAAACTTTACATTAGTTGATCATCATATGAACCAAGGTGACTTGGCCAGCTCTCAATGGATACCAAAGGTCCTTTGTCTGGTCTACAGCCATTCCAAGCAGCTGCTCCAAGGCAAGACGATTTCTAGGACCATGGTAGGGGATTGCATCCATCACATTTTGGGGCAACACTGGAAAATGTTGGGTGGGATTTGCTTTTAAGCACCTCCTCACATTGTTTAACTCACTCTCTTCTCATCTTTCCCCTGCTTACCTTCAAGAAGCTTCCCCAACCTAAAATTACACCTTTTCCCATTCTTCGGCTCAAAAGCCAACACTACACTGGTCTCAGCTACATGAAATGTGATTCATTAACTGGTGTTCAGTCCTGCTAACAAGTATTCTTATTTTCACTAGGAATTCAATTTTTAAATCAGTCCCTTAATACTGTTCTCAGTTGACTACTTTTTCACATTTACTAGGTAACTACAAAATGTCCATCAATGTGATGGTCATTGAAAAGGAAAGGTTAGGGAACATTGGTTTATTATAATAGCTAGCATTAAAATACTCATACATGTACCTATTTCATGTGTCTTCATATAAATACAATATGAATGAATATATAATTACAATATGAATGAATATATAATTCATTATATACAGGGTGCCTGGGTGGCTCAGTGGTTGAGCATCTGCCTTTGGCTCAGGTTGTGATCCCAGGGTCCTGGGATCGAGTCCTTCATTGGGCTCCCTGCAGGAAGCCTGCTTCTCCCTCTGCCTATGTCTCTGCCTCTCTCTCTGTGTGTCTCTCATGAGTAAATAAATAAAATCTTTTTTAAAAATCCTTATATACATATATGTATTTTACAAATATTCCTCAAATGTAAAGTATGTAAAATTAGGATTCATTTATGAAATTGCTAACATTCAACCAGGCTGATTCCTTCTACAAAATGATATGTAAGGATCTTCCTGAGTAATGAACAGGACTTAAAAAAGCTGCTTATACAAAAAAAGAAAAGAAAAAGACAAACTTGTAAAAAGTTAAGATAGTCAGTTGTAAAATCATCGAAATTAAGTGAAGGAAACGATTTTTTAAGTGATTTGATTATTTTTACCTGAAGGAAAGTAAAGGTTTGAGTTAACATGCTTTTTCTGCTGTGACATTTTGATTTCTCTGTGGTTGAAACGATTTCCTTATTGCCGTGTGCAGATGGCCTGGTGTGTTGCTCTCGGCTTCAGCATCACCTCCCTCAATGCTGCCAGCTAGCCCACAAACTTATCTTCTAAGTCACACTTATTAGATCCCTGATGAGTAACAAGAATGAAGGCAGGCCAAAGACAGTTTCTAGGCCTGGAGATTGCTATTAAAATGCTTTTAGCACCACCAACCTTTCAATTACCCATTGAAACAGAAAAGGAGTCCACCAGTGATTTGCTTTGTACCTTGGATTTTATTCATCTTTTTCCCCAAACCTCAAATATTTGCACTTTTTCAAAAATAATTTTTCCTCTAGCAACTAAATGGTTTATGCTTATTGAAAAAAATATGGAAAAGTGAAAGTCATCTTAAGCTAATCACTGAGAAATTACCATGTGGTATTGTATTTTTTGGGGGGGGGGGGTTCGTTGTTGTTGTTTGGTTGGAGGTTTTTTTCAACTAAAATCATTAGCATTTTCTCATGTCATTAAATGGTCTCCAAATGGTCTCCAAAAACATGTTTTTAATGACCATAAACCATTAACTATTCTCTTAATATGGACATCTACCTTAATTTCTGCAGCAGGGGATGCCTGTGTGGCTCAGCGGTCTAGTGCCTGCCTTTGGCCCAGGGCATGATCCTGGAGTCCCAGGATCAAGTCCCAAAAAAAAAAAGAAAAAAAAATTTCTGCAGCAGTGTGATGAGAAACAGTCTTACTCATTAACCATTAGCTACATATCTACATTTTAAAGGATGTATTTCTAGAAGTAGCTTTAAAGATTCGTAGTGAATAAGGAAAATTTATTTTATCCAGGCTTGTGCCAGGAGCCTTCCTAGTTCTTTTTTACTGACTAGATCTTTTAAGATGGTGCTGTTCAGAACTTTGGGTGATGGTGAAAAAAATCCAGATCTGCACTAATATGTAGCCACATGCCACATATGGCTATGGAACACTTGAGTTGTGATTAAGGAGAATAAGGAACAGAAGGTTACATTTTATTTTGTTGTAATTAATTAATATCAAATTTAAACAGCTGCATGTGGCGAGCTCATACTGCATACAACACAACTGGAAAAAAAGCAGAATGCTGTTGATTATACCTGGAGTTTACTAAGCCATATATTTTTTTAAATTTTGCTTTCAGTGCAAAACCCACATTCACTCTAATTATTGGCATATGAAACCTTAATTTTTTATCTACATCATCTTTCCTCTGCCCCTTATTTAGTAATTTAGTGATAAGTTTTGATGAAAGGCAGTATACAAATGACACCCAACAACCTAGACAACTGGTACCTTACAGAAGTCATAATGATTGTAATGACTACAAAGAATCAAAAGACAATTAAGAAATTATGTTTGACAAAAATTAATTATGTTATTCAGATTTTTAGAAGTAACTTAAGATATAATAAAACTATAGCGTGATTCAGAATGCCAGAGAGATTTGAAAGACAAATTACCCCAGAATTCTGCTAAGTTCTAAGGAAGCACAAAAATCAGCCCACGTGGTGGTTCTTAATTCACATCTGAAAAAGGTTAAGTGAAATTTTGGCTCATCTTTGGGAGGAAACTAATCAAGTTACACGTTCTCAAGACAAACCATCTCCAAGCTATGATCTTACATAGTTTACACTTATTTCCACTCCATCACTTAATTCTGTTGTGTGTTGATTGAGCCAACATCAACAAAACCTCAGAATCATCTTACTTTCTCCTATTTCAAATACTCTTTCTACCTTCTATCACTTTTTTCATCAAGATGGCTTCTGCTCATCTTCCAACTCCCCATAGAGTTGGAAGTTAGCATCATTCATTACATTCTTTACTTGTTCATCAACACCTGTCTTCTCCATACTAGAAACTTCTTGAGGTTGGGTACCATGGGTCATGTTGTCTTCTTCATTTTTATATCTGCAGTGTCTGATGTACAGCTAAATCTGTACTAAATCTGTATCTAATATCTATTTATATCTCTGTAGATATATGTAGTGGGTACCTCATAAATATTAGATGAACACATAAAGGAGTTAAATCTCCACAACCACAACGGTATCATCGGGTTTTCATCCCCAGTGTGGATGAGGAAGTGAGGCTCAGAGACAATGCAACATGATTACTCTGGATTGCACAGCAAAAAGCTGGGGGAAGTGGGATTTGAAACCAGAGCTCTGGCTTCAAGTCCAGTGTTCTTTTCATTACATAAAAGCCGCCCTCTCATTTCCTTCTCTAGACTGGCATTGACACCCACCTCTATCTCTCCAGCCTGAGACCCATCAGCAATGGAAGCAGTTCCAGTAAAAGCAGGGCTGTGATGAAAACAGCTGCCGCCACAGAGGAGGCAAATGCAAGCACAGAGCTGCTGCTAGAGCCAAATGCTCTTCTCATTTCAGAGTGAATTACCCTGCTCTCTCCAATCTGAGAAAAAAACACCACAGACTGCAGCTCTCTTCCTGTATAATAGATACTACAGCTCCATTGAACCACCATCAGAAAAATCTACAAGGGGCGCCTGGGTGGCTCAGTGGGATGAGAGTCTGCCTTTGACTCAGGAGATGATCTCTGGATCCTGGGATAAAGCCCTGAATCTAGCTCCCTGTTCAGTGGGGAGCCTGCTTCTCCCTCCCCCTCGGCACCCCCTAGCCCCACTATCAAATAAATAAATAAAATCTCTTTTTCAAGATCTTATTTATTTATGAGAGACCCAGAGAGAGGCAGAGACATAGGCAGAGGGAGCCTGATGTGGGACTTGATCCCAGGCCCCTGGGATCATGACCTGAACCAAAGGCAGACGCTCAACCACTGAACCACCCAGGTGCCCCAAGAGTACATTTTAGATACCCCTCCTTCCTGCCATTTCCTTTTTCACATGTAGGAAATGAGGTTCAGGGAAGTGAGACGCCTTGCCCTGGCCACACAGTGCAGGGGTGAGAACAGAGCGATCCTGCTTCTCTGTGTGGTGCTGTCCACTTGACCAATCATCTCCAGACACCGGTTGGCAGAGGGGGCCCCCCTAGGAGGCAGCTCCCAGACGTCCAGCACGTGAGAATCCTGTCAGCACAGCGAGCTCTATATTATAATGACCACAACTTATAATCATTATTTGTTCATTTGTTTGTTTTGTACCTCATCATTATGTTAATAATATTACAATATATTCGCTCACAGGTGAGGGAGCACGGCGGGCTGCTGACAGTCCTCCCTCTTGCACTGACAAACTCCTACCAGTCCTTCAGAATTCGGCTCAAACATCTCACCATCGGGGAGGCCTTTCCTGAGGCCACCAGCCAGTGCAAGGACTGCCTCTTTGCTACTTCTGTAGTAAATTCTATTTGATGAATGAATGAGCCTTACATGATTTTTTTTTATTCTAAAGGCTTTATTCATAACCCATGTTTTTGTTGGCTAGGTCTACTGTAGCAAACTACCGCAGATGTGGTGGCTTAAAACAGCAGAAATGTACTCATTCATAGTTCTAGAAGCTCGAAGTCTGAAATCAGGGAACCCACAGGACCATGCTCCCCTCTGAAAGCTCTAGGGGAGGAGCTTTCCTTGGCTCTTCCAGCTTCTGGTAACCCCAGGCTCTCCTCACTTTGTAGCAATATTCCTCCGCTCTCTGCCCCCATCTTCACGTGGCTGTGTTCCCTCTGTGTCTGTCTTTCCTCTTCCAGGAGGGCACCAGTCAGAGGCACTGAGGTCTCACTCTGCTCCGGTGTGACCTCACTGTAACTTTACTACACCTGCTACAGCTCGAATTCCAAGTAAGGTGTCATTCAGAGATAGCAGGAGTCGAGCATATGTTTTTGAGGAACACAATTCAACCCTTAACAATATATACCCACAAATGTACACTTAGGTGCACAGCTCCAACTCAAAGTGAACTGAGCCATGTTACCAATACTCAGATCGAGGAACAGACCATGATCAGCACCCCAAAGTCCTCTCACGCTTGCTTCTGGGGACTTGCCCCCTTCATCACCGGTAACCACTATCTTGCCCAACAGAATGGATTCGATTTTTCTTTAAGTTATAATTCATATGCCAGAAAATTTGCCTTTTAAATAAAGTGAAAAAACTCAGGAGTTTTTAGTATATACCCACAAAGTTGTGCAATCATCACCATTATCTACTTCCGGAACATGTTCATCACCTGTGAAAGAAACCCCATACCCATTAGTGGTCATTCCCATCACCCTTCTGGTGACCCCAGTCCCTGAGGAACCACTAACCTCCCACCCGTCTCTACTGACTTGCCACTGCAGACAATTTCATAGAAATGGAATTGTACGATATATGTCTGGCTTCTTTCATCCATGTCATAGCATGCATCGGTACTTCATTTCTTTTTATGATTGAAAAATACCCTATTGTACGTACATACCATGTTTTGTTTGTCCATTCTTCCGTTGATGGGCATCTGGGTTCTTTCCATTTCTTAGCTATGAGAATAATGCTTCTGTGAACATTCTTGTATATGTTTTTGTGTGGATATATGCTTTCAGTTCCCTTGGGTGAGTACTTGTCTGTTTTGTACCCTCATCGTCCAACACAGTTCAAGGCTTAGGGTATATATCAGCTGATGGACTGCAAGTTAAAAGCAACCCCAGCCTCGGAGAAAGCTGGCCTCTCCTACATTAGGGAGTACCTTGGACACTTGAGAGAATTGTAGCTCTCCTCTGTTTGATGCACAGCATCTTTTTATACTCATTCTTCCAGGTAGTTAGTAATCATCTGGTTTTCCACAAGCTTGTTAGTGCAGGAAGCAGCGCACGGCTCATGTGCTCAGAAAATGTCATCTGAAGTCACCATGAAAGGGCATGTGCTTAAAATAACAAAATGAAACATTTTGGAAACTGTTAATTTGGGAGGGGAAAAAAACCCCAGCAGGAAACAAAGCATATACCCATCATCTTTCTCTGATGAGGCCATCAAAGAAGTACAATGTTAGTGAGATTCCCCTGGCTCTGCTTTGTACGCCTGACAACAATGATGTAGACACAGTAACAGAGGCAGGCTTCCAATTCTCTCTACGTCTTTACTTTTTTATAATGTTTCAAAAGAGTGGATCCCCAGATAGACAGACAGACAGACAGACAGACGATAGGTTCTTTTGAATGGATGTATAGCAGATAAGATATAAAGATTAATGAAACAGGGACCAGGAGTTCCTGGGAGGCTTAGTTGCTTAAGCGTCTGACTCTTGATTTCAGCTCAGGTCACCATCTCAGGGTCATGAAATCAAGCCCTGTGAAGGCTCCATACTGGGTATGAAGCCTGCTTAAGATTCTCTCTCCCTCTCCCTCTGCCCCTCACCCCACCCCCACTCATGTGTACCTGTATGCACTCTCCCTTGTAAAAAAAAAAAAAAAAAAAGAATATTAAAACAAATACGTATGTATCTATTAACCCAGCTTAAGAAATAGAATATTATCAAACTTTTTTTTTTTTGAATATTATCAAACTTGTTGAAGGCTGTCTTCCCCCAAGAAACCCACCTTACTGAATTTTGCGATAATAATTGTGTTATAATCTTATTACATTTGTATGTATCTCTAAATAATATATAACGTGGACACAGAGAGCATGAAAACTCGGGGAGGTGGATATACTCAGTTCTCCTAAATGATTTGA